>NC_088393.1:1007500-1349166 GCF_037993035.2 Macaca fascicularis
TGACTGACCGGCTGGGCCACACGCCCTGCAGAGCTGGGTCCTGAACCCACATCTCTGGGCTCCAGGATCTGCACTGCTCCCCCTGCATGACGGGAAGAGGTGGGGACCTCGGCAAACGGCGTGTCCCATGCTCCGGGGGCCCAGCGCTGCCGGCCATGTGCTTTTTTTTTTTTTTTCAGAGAGTCTCACTCTGTCGCCCAGGCTGGAGTGCAGTGGCCGGATCTCAGCTCACTGCAAGCTCCGCCTCCCGGGTTCACGCCATTCTCCTGCCTCAGGCTCCCGAGTAGCTGGGACTACAGGCGCCGCCACCTCGCCCGGCTAGTTTTTTGTATTTTTAGTAGAGACAGGTTTCACCGTGTTAGCCAGGATGGTCTCGATCTCCTGACCTCGTGATCCGCCCGCCTCGGCCTCCCAAAGTGCTGGGATTACAGGCGTGGGCCACCGTGCCCGGCCATGTGCTTCTTTTAAAAGAGACAAGGAAATTCAGGATTTTTCTGTGAAATTCCCCCAGTTTGTAAATATCAATGCTGGGTCTGAATGTCTGTGCCCCCCTCAAATCCCTCTGTGGAAACCTAAGCCCCACAGTGAGGGTATTTAGGGGGGGTCTTTGGGAGGCGAGGAGGTTATGAGGGCTCCACCCTCAGGACTGGGATCAGCGTCCTTGCAAAAGAGACGGCAGACAGAGCCCGGCCCTCCACCACGTGAGGACACAGGAGAACACGGCCCTCTGTGAAGAGGCCCTCGCCAGACACCGAATCTTCCGGTGCCTCGATCGTGGCCCTCCCAGCCTCCGGAACCGTGAGAAATAAATTTCTAGGCCTGGGACAGCAGCTCATGCCTGTAATCCCATAACTTCAGGAGACCAAGGTGCGAGGCTCTCTCGAAGCCAGGAGTTCAAGACCAGCCTGGGCAATACAATGAGACCTCATCTCTACAAAAAAATAATTTTTAATTAGCCGGGCGTGGTGAGTGGGGGCCTGTGGTCCCAGCTACTCAGGAGTCTGAGGTGGGAGGATGGCTTGAGCCCAGGAGGTCGAGGCTGCAGTGAGCTGTGAGGGCACCACTGCACTCCAGCCTGGACGACAGAGCAAGACCATGTCTCAAAAAACAAAAATTTTTAGGCCGGGTGTGGTGGCTCACGCTTGTAAACCCAGCACTTTGGGAGGCCGAGGTGGGTGGATCACGAGGTCAGGAGTTTGAGACCAGCCTGGCCAACATGGCGAAACCCCGACTCTACTAAAAATACAAAAATAAAAATAAAAATACAAAAATTAGCTGGGCGTGGTGGTGCGAGCGTGTAATCCCAGCTACTTGGGAGGCTGAGGCAGGAGAATCGTTTGGACCTGGGAGGCGGAGGCTGCAGACAGCGGAGCTCGAACCACCACACTCCAGCCCGGGTGAGAGGGAGACTCTGTCTCAAAAAAAAATAAATAAATAAAGACAAGCACTGAGGGAGATTTGAAAAGACAGAGACACAGAAGGCAGGGGCCGTGTGAAGACAGAGGCAGACAGCGGAGGGGCCGTGTGCAGCCGAGGATGCCAGCGCCGGCCTGCAGGCACCAGACGCCGGAGGGCCTGGGACAGAGCCTCCCTCAGCGTCTCCTACAGAAACCAGCTCTGCCCAATCTTGGCTTGGACTGTGGGCCCAGAACGGTGATAGAACAAGTCTGTGTGTGTGTGTGTGTTTTGGTTTTAGTTTAGTTTTGTTTTTGTTTGTTTTTTGAGACGCAGTCTCGCTCTGTCGCCCAGGCTGGAGTGCAGTGGCGCGATCTCGGCTCACTGCAAGCTCCGCCTCCCGGGTTCAGGCGATTCTCCTGCCTCAGCCTCCCGAGTAGCTGGGACTACAGGCGCCCGCCGCCACGCCCGGCTAGTTTTTGTATTTTTAGTAGAGACGGGGTTTCACCGTGTTGGCCAGGATGGTGTCGATCTCCTGACCTCGTGATCCGCCCATCTCGGCCTCCCAAGGTGCTGGGACTACAGGCGTGAGCCACCGTGCCCAGCCGTCTGTGTTTTAAGCCCCACAGTTTGTGGTGGTTTGTGGTGCAGCCCTGGGACCCTCCCACAGAAGGTTGGGGGGAGCCCTGGCGACTTCACGTCCAACCTTCCCCTTTGCAAATTCAGAAACTGAGGCCCGGAGAGAAAGCATGACCCAGAACCCACCCTAGGAGGTTAAGGGAAGGAGCCACTCTACAAGTCCGTAAACTGAGGCTTGGAGAGGGGAAGGGACCTGGCCGGCCTCAGGCACGCAGCAGGCCAGGGCAGATGCAAGCCAAGGTCCCGTGTCTGCGTTCCCAGCCTGGGAGACCGTCCGAGTCTCCACCAGGACCCTGCACTGCGGCCCACGTCACCTGCCGGGACCCTGCACCGCGGCCCACGTCACCACCAGGACCTACGTCTTTGCCATGGTCCATATTAGTGTCATTTACTTGATATTTTCCTTTTAAATAAACTCCACTTACAAACATAACCGCATTTACTTTTTAAAGGAAATTGCAGGAAACAAAACATCTACAGCAGATGAACGGATAAATCCCCTGGGGTCCATCCGCACGCGGGAACGTGACCCAGACGTGAAAGGAGCCAGGCTCCGGTACGGGCCACAGCACACACTGAGGACGCCACGCTCCGTGAGAGACGCCAGACGCGAAAGGCCACACGGCGTGTGATCCCGTTTCTATGAAATGTCCAGGACAGGCTGATCCACAGGGGCAGCGAGGTGACGCGTGGGCGCCGGGGCTGGGCAGGGGGCGGAGGGGAGGGAGGGCTGAGGGCCGGCGATAAGTTCCCATTTTGCGTGATGGGAGCGTCCTGGAACCAGACACTGGTGAGGGTCGCACAACCCTGTGGGCTGCACTAAATCCACGGAATTGCACGGTTTAAACAGGTAAGGATTAGGATATGTGAATTATATCTGCATTTTTAAAAATGTGCATGAGAACCAGGCACGATAGCTCACGCCTGTCATCCCAGCACTTTGGGAGGCCGAGGTGGGCGGCTCACCTGAGGTCAGAAGCTCAAAACCAGACTGACCAACATGGTGAAATTCCGTCTCTACTAAAAGTACAAAATCAGCTGGGCATGTTGGCTTATGCCTGTAATCCCAGCTACTCCGGAGGCTGAGGCAGGAGACTCACTTGAACCTGGGAGGCGGAAGATGCAGTGAGCCACGATCGCACCATTGCACTCCGGCCTGGGCAACGAGAACAAAACTCCATCTCAAAACAAATTAAAAAATCCTATGAGGAAAAGAGGAAAGTTCACGCTGCAACCATAACTCCCTGGTTTTCCATTAAAATAAACGTATTAATAAGATGAAAAGTCTCCATTCACACGAGAACCCTAAGGCTTTGCTAAAACAAGTATGTGAAGGTTTGCTGGGTGCTGGGAACCAGGATGTCTGCACGGTCTGAACGTCTGTCTCCCCAGATCACGTTCCAGGGCAGAACGACCAGATGCCGGGGCGAGGGCTGGGGAGGCCGCAGGCAGCACTCGGCCGAAAACGTGCACGGCCTGGCCTGCGAGTGGCTCCCGGGGCGTGCGCTGCGACGTCCCCATGCACCTGTCCCCCGATTCCACCAGTCCCCACAGATCTTCCTAATTATAAGGGAAACAAACAGCAGCATCACCGGGGAGAAACATCACCTTCACCAAGTACATTCATTTCCCGGGGCTGCCGTGAGCAAAGGCCACACACGGGGGCCACAGGAGCTGATCCAGCCGGGAGTCTGAGGTCAAGGCGTGGGCAGGGCCTCGCTCCCTCCGCAGCCCCGGGGGAGGGTCCTTCCTGCCTCTCTCAGCTTCTGGGGGCTCCCGGCGGCCTTGGCTTGTGGCCGTGTTACTCCAGTCTCCGCTTCCTTCTCCACACAGCTATCTCCTCGTGTGTTTCTGTGCAAATTTCCCTCCTCTTAGAGGACACAAGCCATTGCATTTAGGCCCCACCCTACTCCAGTAACTCCAGTGTGGCCTCATCTTAACGTCTGCAAAGGCCCTTTTCCAAATAAGGTTCCATTCTGAGGTTGGAGGTGGACCTGAGTTTTGGGGAACACCATTCACCCCAGGACACCAGGTCGTCAAAGTCTCCAGCACCAGTATCAAGACAAACCAGCACCGGGCGTCCTCCTGACATGATGGGCTGGAAGACACAGCACCCCCCGTGCTTCCTGCCAAAAACAACCTCAACCGGATCGCAGGCAGACACCAGGCAGATACAAACAGGGACGGTAGCCCAGCGGCCGGCGTGCACCCTTCAACACTCCCGGCTCCCCGGGACGGAACAACTGCGAGGCTAGAGGCGGTTAAAGAGACAGGACGGACGGGGCACGGTGGCTCACGCCTCTAATCCCAGAACTGTGGGAGGCCGAGGCGGACAGAGAGCTTGAGCTCGGAGTTCAAGAGCAGCCTGGGCAGCGCGGCGAAACTCCGTCTCCACAAAAAAAAAATACAAAAATTAGCCAGGCGTGGTGGTGCACGCCTGTAATCCCGGCTACTCGGGAGGCTGAGGCAGGAGAATCGCTGGACCCCAGGGAGCGGAGGTTGCAGTGAGCCGAGGTGGTGCCATTGCCCTCCAGCCTGGGTGACAGAGCGAGACTCCCTCTCTAAAAAATAAATAAAAATGGCCGGGCGCAGTGGCTCACGCCTGTAATCCCAGCACTTTGGGAGGCCGAGGCGGGCGGATCACAAGGTCAGGAGATCGAGACCACGGTGAAACCACGTCTCTACTAAAAATACAAAAAATTAGCCGGGCGCGGTGGCGGGCGCCTGTAGTCCCAGCTACTCAGGAGGCTGAGGCAGGAGAATGGCGTAAACCCAGGAGGCGGAGCTTGCAGTGAGCCGAGATCGCGCCACTGCACTCCAGCCTGGGCGACAGAGCGAGACTCCGTCTCAAAAAACAAACAAACAAAAATAAATAAATAAATAAATAAATAAATAAAAATAAATAAAAATTAGCCGGGCGTGGTGGTGCACGCCTGTAATCCCGGCTACTCGGGAGGCTGAGGCAGGAGAATCGCTTGGACCCAGGAGGCGGAGGCTGCAGTGAGCTGAGATGGGACCAGTGCACTCCAGCCTGGGTGATGCTGAGTGAGGTCCTGTCGCAAAAACGGAAAAAAAAAAAAAAAAAAAGGCAGAATGCAACGTGGGATGGGAAAATACAGGTTGCTCTGGCACTGCTGGGAAAATTGGTCACATTTGAATCCACACTGAAAATGTGATTGGCTGGGCGCGGTGGCTCAAGCCTGTAATCCCAGCACTTTGGGAGGCCGAGGGCAGATCACGAGGTCAGATCAAGACCATCCTGGCTAACACGGTGAAACCCCGTCTCCACTAAAAAATACAAAAAACTAGCCGGGCGAGGTGGCGGGCGCCTGTAGTCCCAGCTACTCGGGAGGCTGAGGCAGGAGAATGGCGTGAACCCGGGAGGCGGAGCTTGCAGTGAGCTGAGATCCGGCCACTGCACTCCAGCCTGGGCGGCAGAGCGAGACTCCGTCTCAAAAAAAAAAAGAAAGAAAGAAAATGCGATCTCAGGATTGTGAGGCTACGTTTCCTGACTTTGTTAATTGTACCATAGCTACGTTAGAGAAGATCCTTGTCTTGGACTATACACCCTGGCGTGTTTGAGGGTAGAGGGCTATCACGGCTGCAACCTTTCTCAATCGTTCATCAGTAATGACAGTAGTAATCACGGTTTATACGGCAGGAGGCTGAGGCAGGAGAACCGTCTGGACCCGGGAGGCGGAGGGTGCGATGAGCCGAGATCATGCCGCTGCGCTCCAGCCTGGGCAACAAGACTGAAACTGCGTCTCGATAACGATAATAGTAATTTATACAGACAGAATAAACGAGGCAAGACGTTAATAATCGGCGGATCTAGGTGAATGACACACAGGGACTCTGTAACTTTTCATCTCGATAGAATTTCCAACTTACAAAACCTGGATGGATCCTACTGTTCTTATTTCTTTTATCTAAGGTTGAAACCATTTAAAGGTAAATTTCTTTGATGCCCTGCACCACGCTGACCAGTGCCGCCCTCTGCCCCGGCCACAGCCCACATCAGCGCCCCCGGCTGTGGCTTTCCACAGGGGTGAGGGGTGAGTGCTGCCCTGGGGGTGCCGCGGAAACCTGGGGCACTGTGGGCCGTCGTCGCCAGGCGGGGCAGCCGGCGCTACAGGACGGAGGGGCCTCACAATGACACCAAACTGTCCCCAGGGCCTCGCAGCGTCCTCCAGGCAGCATGTGGGGAAAGCCTTCCGTGGCTGCCACGCCTCCAACCTAACTCCACGTGCCCCGTAACGCCAGAGGCCTGCGCGCTTCCGTGTGCTGCTTTTTTATGGTGGTAAAACACACGTAACATACAGTTTAGGGTTTTAACCGTCTTGGAGTGCAGGGTTCAGTGGCGCTCAGCGCATTCCCGGAGCTGTGCGGCCACCACCGTCTCTCCGGAACGTCTACATCTTCCCAGACTCAGACCCCGACCCCGTCACTCACTCCCCGTCCCCTCCCCAGCCCCGTCCTACTTTCTGCCTCTGTGAATCTGATGGCTCTGGGGACCTCCGACGGTGGAATTGCACAGAGCTTGTCCTTCTGTGTCTGGAGTCTCACTGAGTGAGGCGTCCTCAGGGTCCATCTGTGCCGTGGCCTGGGTCAGAGCCTCATTCCTCTTCTTGGCCGCATCGTATTTCAGCGTGTGGATGGCCTCGTGTCTTTCCTTGGTCGCGTCGTATTGTCGTATTTCAGCGTGTGGATGGCCACACCGTGTTGATCCACTCATGCCTGGGTCCAGGCGATTCTCCTGCCTCAGCCTCCATGAGGGAAGCGTTTGCCATTTCCAGCCAATGGGGGGAGGGAGAACGGCCGGAGTCTCTTACGAAGAGCCCAGGAAGGGACCTCTGCTCCCAGCGGACGTGGCCGGGCCCCGGCGATGTCGGGAACTGTGGCCACCATCTTCTGACCCTGAAGGTCGCCAAGCCAGCGTGCTGAGGACGGCAGCACAGAAAGACGGCAGAGGCTGTGGTCACACCACCCTGAAAACGCCCGATGCCATCCGGCCTCGGAAGCTGAGCAGGGTCAGGTCTGGCTGGTACTTGGATGGGAGAAGGACAGAAAGAACCCAGGTGGCCGGGCGCGGTGGCTCACGCCTGTAATCCCAGCACTTTGGGAGGCCGAGACGGGTGGATCACAAGGTCAGGAGATTGAGACCATCTTGGCTAACTGGCAAAACCCCATCTCTACAAAAAATAAAAATAAAAACACTAGCCGGGCGAGGTGGCGGGCACCTGTAGTCCCAGCTACTCGGGAGGCTGAGGCAGGAGAATGGCGTAAACCCGGGAGGCAGAGCTTGCAGTGAACTGAGATCTGGCCACTGCACTCCAGTCTGGGCGAAAGAGCCAGACTGTGTCTCAAAAAAAAAAAAAGAAAGAACCAACCCCCCAGGTATGGGTTCTTTGTTCTCAGAAACAAAACTCAGGTTTTGTTTCTGAGGCAGGGTCTTGCTCTGTCACCCAGGCTGGAGGGCAGTGGCACGACCTTGGCGGACTGCAGCCTCGAATTCTCGGGCTCACGTGATCCTCCTGCCTCAGCCTCCCACATAGCCAGGACCACAGGTGTGCACCACCCTGCCTGGCTAATGTTTTTTACTTTTTTGGTGGAGACAGGGTTTCACCACGCTGCCCAGGCTGGTCTCAAACTCCTGGGCTCAAGTGATCCTGCCACCTTGGTCTTCCAAAATGCTGGGATTACAGGCGTGAGCCACCATGCCCGGCCAGAACCCAGATCTTCAGGGATGCTGTCAAGCCATGGGATTCATCCACCGTGTCAACTTGCCACACCCAAACCCTCGCCTTCAAGGAAAAGTTGCATTTGGAGCTGAACCATGTCAACTGTCACCCTCTCACAACTCCCTGCACTTCCCAGCGTAAGGCGCCCACGATGCGGGAAGGATGAAGTGTCATTTCGCCGACAGTGTCCCGCTTTGCGTCCATCCCCTGCCGGGCCTGGGCTCCGTGCACCAGGAGCAGAGGCGGACACGCACAGGAGACCCTCCCTGAAGCGCTCACGAGATGAGGTGCGTGAGGGCACCACAGACAGCAGGACGACCTAACCCGTGGGACTTTTGTGTGCGGACGAGCCCAGCGCCAAAATGGCACGTGTCGGAGGAACGCGGGGTCGGTGCCCACAGACCTTGGCACGGACTCTGGCCTCTCCACAAGAGAAGCCCTGCGTCTTTTTCAACAGAGACCCATTTTGCTCAGGTCTACGCCTTCAGGTGAGGCCCGAGGATCAGGCATAAAGATTCATCCAGACGAGCCGTCCAGCAGGGCAGCTGCTTCCCGCCTGGGGCCACTTAAGTTTAAAGTCAGGTAAGATTAACTTGGCACCGCAGCACAGGCCACACCTCAAGGCCCAGCTGCTCACAGGACTCGCGGCAGCCACGCTGGACGGTGCAGACACGGACGATTCTGCTGGGTGGTGCCGGGCTGGGCTCATGAGAACCAGGGCAAAGTCGGCGGGGGATTCCCAGGAACGATGTCCCCATTCACGAAAGAGCCCCACAGAGACAGGGGACCCTGTTCTGCCAAACCAGAGCCACCGCCTTTCGGCCAGGGCAGGAACTGACCCGAGGCCAGCAGAGACCCCCGGGAAGCACGGTCTCCCGTGGCTGCCCGAACAGATCCCCACAAACAGGGCTTAAGACCACAGAAACGGGCCAGACACGCTGGCTCACGCCTGTAACCCCAGCACTTTGGGAGGCCGAGGTGGGCGGATCACCTGAGGTCAGGAGTTCAAGACCAGCCTGGCCAACAGGGTGAAACCCCGTCTAAAAATAAAACTAAAAATACAAACAAAATTAGCCCGGCGTGGTGGCGCGTGCCTGTAATCCCAGCTACTGGGGAGGCTGAGGCAGGAGAATTGCTTGAACCCGGAAGACAGAGGTTGCAGTGAGCCGAGACTGCACCACTGCACTCCAGGCTGGACCACAAGACCGAAAGTCCGTCTCAAAGAAAAAAAAAAAGACCACAGAAATCCACAAAAATGCTTCCTCACACAGGCCTCGGGGCCGGAAGCCCATCCGCTCCGGAGGCAGCAGGGGAGGGCCCGTCCTGCCTCTCCCCGCGCGGGTGGTGGCCGGGGCTCCTCAGCATCCTTGGCCCGTGGCCCTGTCGCTCGCCTCTGCCTCCCTCATCCTGTCCCATGTCCTCTCTGCGCCTTCACGCGGCTTCTCGTAAGGACAGTGGTCACCAGGTCAGGGTGACCTGAATCCAACGTGACCTCGTTTAATGACACCTGCAGAGATCCTGTTTCCACAGAAGGCCTCATTTTGGGGTTCCAGGTTGGCAAGAATTTCGGGGGGATAACAATGACCCGGAGCCGGGACCAAGTCACTGAGCCGCCGACCCCGGGTTCTTCTCGCAGGAGACAATCCAGGTCCCTTCGGTGCCCGGCGGCTCCAAGTCAGGTCTGTGGTGACGGCCCCGAAGGTCTCACCAGTGCTGTGACCCAGGGGAGGCTCTCGGGAAGCTCTTTGACCTGCTGTGCCTCAGCCGCCTCATCTGTAAAATGGGTGGACGCCCCAGGGCCGTGGGGAGAATGGAACCCGGGGCTCCACGGAACTCTGAGCACCGCGCAGGACTCGGCGTGAGCCTCAGCACCCGAGGTCCTGCATTTGCAATGATGCAGCCCACGGCGCTCGGACGCGGGGCCCACGCAGCTGCTGGTCCAGCGTCCAACGTCTCGCCCGCACACCGGGATCGCTGCAGGGTTCTGTGGGGGTTCTGTGATGCCCGGTGAGCGGCCCAGCCCATCCATTCCCTCTTGCTGCTGTCACCAACTACCACAAATTGAGTGGCTCGACACAACACAAGCTAATCCGCTTAGGTTACAGGTCATAGGTTAGAGGTCATAGGTTAGAGGTCATAGGTTAGAGGTCAGAAGTCTAAAATCAAGGTGTGGGCGGAGTTGGTCCCTCATCTGCTCTGCCTTTCCCAGCGTCCCAAGGCACCCACATCCCTCCGCTGGGGGCTCCTTCCTCCCCGTTTGCAGCCACAGCGCAGCCTCTTCCAATCTCTCTCCGACTCTCACCCCCCGCTGCGAGGACACCGGGCCCCCAGATCATCCCGTCTCAGGGTCCTTCACTCGATCCCACCGGCAGGTCCCCTGTCGCTGTGTGAGGGGCACCTTTGCAGAATCGGAGGGCTGGATGTGGACATGGGGGCTGTTGCTGTGCCTCACACCGGTGCATACATGATGCGTGCTCTCAGAATGTTGTCCGGCTCCCACAGGAGGACCCTCAGCCCCGGGTTCTGGTCCTGCTTTTCACTGCGTAACCTCAGACACAGCTCTGCCTCTCTGTGCCTCAGTTTCCCTCAGCGCATAGGGCCCCTCCAGCATGGAAGATCCCTGAGGGCCTGAGCCACGGGCCGCAGCCCCCGGGTGATGGGGCTTGGCTGTCCTCTTCCTTAACTCAGGTTTCCCTGTGACCAGCAGGGACTGGCTGTCCCTGTGCCTGCCATGACATAGGTACGGGCAACGGGGCTCCCGGGGGACAGCACTGGGGGCTAAGGCCAGTCAAGCTCCCTGGGGTTGCAGCCCCTCGTCCATGAGCAACTCCTCTGGGCTCCAACACAGGTTCATTGTCCACTTCTCCCCTCACCTAGGTCCCCTGGCCTCGGCCACCGCCATCTGTCGCAGCCTCCTCCCGCGTCTCTGCTGCCCTTCCAGACCCTCCTCCTCCCTCAGCCCCACTTCTACAAGGCCCCCGGGGCCTTCAAAACTGCACACACTCGGCCGGGCGCAGTGGCTCAAGCCTGTAATCCCAGCACTTTGGGAGGCCAAGATGGGCGGATCGCAAGGTCAGGAGATCGAGACCATCCTGGCTAACCTGGTGAAACCCCGTCTCTACTAAAAAAAAATACAAAACACTAGCCAGGCGAGGTGGCGGGCACCTGTAGTCCCAGCTACTTGGGAGGCTGAGGCAGGAGAATGGCGTGAACCCGGGAGGCAGAGCTTGCAGTGAGCTGAGATCCGGCCACTGCACTCCAGCCTGGGCGCCAGAGCAAGACTCCGTCTCAAAAAAAAAAAAAAAAAACTGCACACACTGCACTGTCCCCCTACTTAAAACCACCCCCACTCCTCGCCACAGCCCACAGAGAGAGTCCTCCCTCTCCAGCTCCAGCCTTGCTGATCTCCTTGCGGTGACGTACACGCGCCAGGTCGGCTCCTACTGTGCCTTTGCACCTGCTGTGCCCCGCCCGGAACTCTGTCTGCAATCCCCACGGCTTCGGGCCTTTGCACCTGCTGGGTCCCGCCCGGAACTCGGTCTGCAATCCCCACGGCTTCGGGCCTTTGCACCTGCACCTGCTGTGTCCCGCCCAGAACTCTGTCTGAAATCCCCACGGCTTCGGGCCTTTGCACCTGCTGGGTCCCGCCCGGAACTCGGTCTGAAATCCCCACGGCTGTGGCTTCCATGGCTCAGGTCTCAGCTTCAAAGTCGTCTCCTGGGAGCGGGTCCCGGGGAGGCGGAAGCGGGTTCGGGGAGGAGGAAGCGGGTCCCGGGGAGGCGGAAGCGGGTCCAAGGAGGCAGAAGCCGGTTGTAGGCTGCAGGCCGAGGGCTCCTGAGGCTGACAATCCCAGGCCCCCAGACCACACGTGGGAAGGGAGGTTTCGCAGCCAGCTTCTGGGGGCTCCCGCACGTTTTGGTGGGCCCTGGCTTGAGACCCCATGGCCCCCACCTCTGCCTCTGTCTCCTCACGGCCCACTCCTTTGTGCGTCTGAGTCTAAATTTCCTTCTCCTTATAAAGACCCACCCTGATCCAGCCAGGCCTCATCTTAACAAGATTACATCAGCAAGGACCCCATTTCCAAATAAAGTCAGACTCCTATGGTACATGTATTGTAGGAGGACCCCACTGAACCCAGCTTAGGGGGAGGGATCCTCACTCAACCCAGCGCAGGGGAAGGACACCACTGAACCCAGGGTAGAAGGAGGGACCCCACTGAACTCAGTGTAGGAGGAAGGACCCCAATGAACCCAGTGTAGGAGGAGGGACACCACTGAACCCAGGGTAGGGGGAGGGACCCCACTGAACCCAGAGTAGGGGGAGGGACCCCACTGAACTCAGTGTCCAGAAAAGCAAAGACACAACCCGATGGGAACACAGGCTAATGTTCCTGGCTGCAGAGGCCAGCTGGGAGCGGGGAGCACTGCCCCACCAGCAGGGGCGTGCAGGAATGGCCGATCATTTTCCCAGACACCGTAATGACTGCAGCTGTAGG
This sequence comes from Macaca fascicularis, assembly GCF_037993035.2. Taxonomy (NCBI): domain Eukaryota; kingdom Metazoa; phylum Chordata; class Mammalia; order Primates; family Cercopithecidae; genus Macaca; species Macaca fascicularis. The sequence continues at coordinate 1,019,771 of NC_088393.1, forward strand.
ACAGCTGCTCTCTCAAAAGACGGGGGACTATGCAAGGCCCTGTCACCCCTGCAGGTGACTTCACACAGTTTATCAAAAACCACAGAGGGGCAGACCCGTCAGCAGAGGTGAAGGTTACAGTCCTAGGTGGAGGCGCGCTGTGTCCACGCGCCCGCCTTCCCCGCGTGTTTGAAAACGTTCATTTATCATAAGATCCAGGATAAATAAACAAAGGCCGCTTCTTTGGCCACCCTGGAAGTCCCTGCAGCCTCCCATCTGGAATCCTGGGGTCTGTCCCGGCGCCAGCCCCCTTCCAAACACCCCTTCCCGCACCCCCACCGCAGGCCAGGGTCTCGGGCCCCGGCTGTCACCCGTGAACAGCTGTCCAGGGGGCTCCGGCGGCAGAGACACCCCGGCTGCTTGTCACTCTCGGCCTCGCCCGCCCCATCCGAGTGGGGGGCGGTGCACCCGCGCATGCGCGCCCCTCCCCCGCCGCCCTCTCCCCGCCCCTCCCCACGTGACGCCGTGGGAACCCGGACCCCAGCGCCTCCGGGTGGGGGCAGCCGCCGGGCGCCGGCTGGAGATGGGGGTCCGGGGTGGCGGGAGAGCAGGAAGGATGGGGAGGGGGCACCTGGCTCGCGGGGTCCGGGGGGTCCCGGAGGAAAGGGTGGGGGAGGGGAGGCCGCCGCGCACGGGCTCCCGGCGGGGGGGGTGGGGGGGACTCACCCGCACGACGTAGGAGACCCCAGGCCCCAGGACCCTGGCGTCGGGGTGTAGCCAGCCGTGCGCGGGCTTGTGGATGAAGCTGCCCTTCCGGATCCACTCGGCGGCGGCGGCGTCCCCGGACCCGGCCGCCCCCCGCGCGCCCCGCGGCCCCCGCGCCCCCGCGCCCCGACAGCGGCTGAGCGCGGGCAGGGGACAGGGCGCCGCACAGCGGGGCTCGCAGGCGCCCAGGACAGCGGCCGCCAGCGCCGGGACGCCCCCCGGGCTCGCCGGCTCGGACTGGGGGTCCGCGCCCCCCGAGGCCCCAGCCGCCCGCGCCGCCGCCGGGCCGCGACCCAGGAAGCCGCCCGGGGCCGCGAACTTCCACTGCGGCATTCGGGGCAGCAGCGCGCAGAAGGTGGTGGGCGCCTCGGGCTCGGGGGGCGCCGGGGGCGCCGGGGGCGCGCGCCCTCCCGGACCCTGCGTCATGGCCGCGGCCGCCCCACGGAGCCCGACCGGGCGCTGCGCCTGGCGCGGAGGAGGCCCTCCCGCTCCGCCCGCTCCCTCCCGCCCCCGGCCCGGTGATGTCATCCGCCCGGCCCAGCGCGCAGCCGCGGGGGGCTGCGCCCCTGGGACCCCGGCCCTCCTCGTCCCGGCCTCCTGGCCGCGAGGCTGGGGAAACTGAGGCCCTCTGAGGACACTGGGCGCTGGCCTGGAACCCGCAGCCAAGGCGGGACGGGGCTTTGAACCCAGAACCCGGTCAGCGACCCTCCCCACTGCGCCCCCCACCCCCGCCCGCCGCCCAAGTTCCCAGAAGGACCGAGGTGGAGAGGCTTAGCAATCACCTCCCTTCTTTCCCGTTGACTAAGGGGGAAACTGAGGCCCGGGGAGGCGTGGCCAGGGAAAAGGGAACCCCAGACCCTAAGGTCAGCCCCTCCCTCTCCGTTGTTCCAGCTAGAGGATACCTCAGGGTCACCCCTATTTCCTAGTGGGGAAACTGAGGCCCGGGGAGGGGAAGGGGCGCGGCCGAGGGCGCACAGCGGAGGCTCAGACCCAGGAGTGCCGGCTCTGGGAGGGGGTGCTAGGAGCGGAGCCTGGCCCCTGCTCTGCGGCCTGTCCCGGCCTCAGTTTCTCCGGCTGTAACCCTGGGGGGCGGGCTGGAGGGTCGCGGCCCCTCCTCTCTCATTTCTGGGGAGCCCAGTCCTGCACCAGCTCATCTGAGCTCTGGGCCCCAGCCTCAGCCTCTCCGAGACCGGCCGCACCTTCCCTCCAGGGTCGGTTCCTTATGCACCAGAAAACGGGGTGTCACTGTCACCCCGGGACCCAGCCTCGTGGCCCGACCTGGCCGGAGCACCCCAGCCCCTGCCCGGCCCCAAGCAGGGCTGATTGCCGGAAACAAAGGGAGGGGCCGGGACGCGCCGGCAGGTGGGGAGGGGGGCGAGGCCGCCCGGAGCCTGATCGATAAATCAGAGGATGAGATCACAGCCGGCGCCGCCCGCGGGGCCGGGGAGGCGGGGAGGGGAGGGAGGCGCGCGGCCGCGATTGGCCGTCTCTGCCCGGGCGCGCGTCGGGCTCGGATCGCCCCTGCGCGTCCGCGGGAGGAGCGGATCGTGGGCGCGATGGGTCGGCTGGACCTGCGCGCGGTGGGTGTGTTGTGCGCGGGGGGGACGCTGCGTCTGGGAACGTGTCCAGACATACGCAGGGGATCCAGGCTGCAGGGTCCGGGGTGTGTTCACCTAGTGGGTGAAGGATGGGTCAGGTTTGGCGGCCCCAGGCCGAGGGCTGTAGGGTGAAGAGAGGGCGGCCCCACCACCCCTTCTCTGTGCCCTGCGTGCCTCCCAGGCGGCATCCCTCAGAGAGGTCCCGGGGCAGCGTCCGACCCTCCCAAGCTCCGGGATTGGAGTCTTTTTGGATGGGAGGTTTGTATGGTGGTCCCGGTGCCATCCTTCCCTGGCACACAGAGGGCTCAGTCACAGGGCACCACCAGTGGGTTTCCTTCCTGTTCCTAGGAGACAGTGGCAGGAACTGAGTCCAACGTCCAGGGTTCAAATCCTGACATCAGACTGAGGCAGGGGCTGGCAGCACGCCCCAGGACAAATGTCCGGTCTCCCCAAAGCACCATTTCCTCTCAGTAAATGCCACCTGGTCCCGAGTTGCTATGAAGCATAGATGATCTTTACTAATATCCAAAACATAGCAAGCAGCTACTGATGGCAGATATCAGAATACATCAAGCTCCTATACATCCTTCAAAACCCTGCTTCAATATTCCCTCTTCCTGGAAGCCTACCCGGCTCCCTGCTCAAAAGCTTGGATCCACCTCCAGCCTCCCCTCGCCCTGGGTCCCTCTCGTGGTCTCTCAGACCCCCTGGGCACCGCAGGGCTGTGGGTCTGGCTCTGGAGGGCAACGTTTGTGTCTCCTTTGTGTGACGTCAGTAGACACATTAAATGAGCCAGCTGGTGTGATGCTGACAGCTTTGCAGCCCGGGAGAGGTTTATTGGCTAAGCAACTGTAGAAGGTGGAGGGGGAAACGCACAGGCCTCAGGGCTGCCTCCAGCCTGAGTCTGGGCTGGGACCGGGGCTGGTGGCCACATTTCCATGAGACAGGGAAGAGTTCGAATGTGGCAGAAACACAAGCTGTGATGAGGACCCAGGCCCTAGTGGGGCTGGACGCCGAGTTCTAGGACACAGGAAGCTCCGTCTCCAGCCAGCTACTGGGGAGGGCCGGAAGGTGTCCCTTTCCCCGCCTGGCCTGGCCTGGCCTGGTGTGACCTGGAAGAAACTGGAAGAAACTGGGGCACTGGAAGGAGACTCACCCTGCACCCTGCAGAGGGCCACGGGTCACAGCCCCCAGGGACTGGAAGGATCAGGTGTCCTAGAAGGACCCGGACAGTTCAGGAAAGGGAAGGGAATACTGGTTTCCCAGTCCCTCTCGGCTTCTCCTAGCCCCTCCAACAAAAGCCAGGCCCCAGGAGAGGCCCGCCCACGCCCCCGTTCACCGTGTGGGAAACAAGCCTGGCCTAGCAGCAGCGGCCGGGCAGCCTGTGCCCCGAAGGCCTGGAGGGTGTGGCGGCGGCCATGGTGCTGGCCCGTTTTGAGTGGCGGATGCCCATAGAGAACGCTGGAGCCCTGGCTTTGTTCACGGTGACCTGCTCTGGGCAGTGGGCGCCTGGGCCGGGGGTCTCCTCCAGGGGGCGCGGGGCCCGGGGCCGCCCCAGCATGGTGAAGGCGGGCAGGCGCTGGCGGTAGGTGTTGGCGTCCGGGCTGTCGTACTGGCCCGGGCCTGGTATCTCGGCAGGATCCTGCGGGGGGCGGACAGGGGGTGTGCGGCCCACCACTGTGTAGCTGGGGCTTCTGGGCTTAGTGAAGATCTGTGAGCCCCACAGAGGGGGCATGGTGTAGGTATTAGGGGCAGGGGCTGAGGTGTCCAGGGGCTTAGGAGGGAGGCGGCAGCCCAGGGTGAAAGCTGGCGGTGTCCGATGGCGCACAGGGGGCACTTTCTCTGGGCTGTAGGCCCCAGGGCCTGGTGTCACCTCCAGACCTGAGAGAGCGGGGAAGGAAGGGTGGCACTGATGTCCTCACCTGCTCAGAGACCCAGCATGGCTCCCCATTGCCCGCATGCACCCTGGAGCTCACAACGCTTCTCAAGTAACCCAGGTGCATTTCTCTCCCTTCCCCATCCTCCATACACACAGTCTGTTTTCCAAGCCTCTAGGACTTTGCCCAAGCTGGACCCAGGGCCAAGCATGCCTTCATTTTCCACCCCTCTTCCCTGCTGCCTTCCCCATACCATCCAGGGTAGAGCCCTCACAGCTCTTCTCGAACCCCTCAGCCTGGGTTTTCCAGGTTCTCCAGACATGAGCACACTGAGGTGGGATGGTCTGCACTGCATCTAACCGCCCCACCAGACTGAGATTTCATAGAGAGGAAGGAAAGTCAAATCTACTCCGACTCACCAGTAGTTGACTGTTTGAGTTAATGGGTGAACAGGATAGGTAGGAGGTGAGTGGTTGAGTGAGGAGTGAATGTTTCATGAAGGGATTTGTAAATGGACGGATGGACGGATGGACGGATGGACGGATGGACGGATGGACGGATGGATGGATGGATGGATGGATGGAACGGTTGATGGATAGAAGGAAAAAAGTAAGGATTCATAGATAAGTGGGTAGGTAGGTGGCCGAATGAGTGGGTGGATGGATGGGTGAGTGGATGAGTGGATAGATGATGGAGGATGGATGGATGGATGGATGGATGGATGGATGGATGGATGGATGGATGGATGGGTAGATGGGTGGATAGATGATGGATGGATGGATGAATAGGTGGAAGGATGGATAAGTGGGTGGGTGGGTGGATGGGTGGATAGATGAGTGTGTGGGTGGGTGGATAGATGGATGGGTGGGTGGATAGATGGATGGGTGGGTGGGTGGGCAGGTGGATGGGAGAATGGAGTCAGGCAGGTGCCTCAGGTGTGCAGGTAAGCTGTTGGGTGCCTGTGAAAGACATTGCCGATTTGCCACAATCCCCATTCACCTCTCACCTTCTGACACCAAGGCCGGCTGCCCCTGTGGTCATGTGTGCTCAGGGCCTCCGTGACCCTGACCCACTTCACTCATTCAGTTTCCCCAGCCCCTGTGGGCACTGGAATGGCGGCCTCTCCTCCGTGTCCCTTGGATTTGATCACTCCAAAGACACTGGCATTCGAAGAACTCCAAGGATAAGAGGGAGAGGGAGGACAGGGCAGGAGAGTTGCTGAGACCCCGGAAAGCAGGTCCTCGTGTGGCTGCGTGGGGTACTCACCCCGAGACTTGGCCCGGCCCTGCATGGAGTAGGCGGGGGTGCAGCTGCGGCCAAAGCGTGTGACTTTGGGGTCCAAGAAGTAGATGGGGCCCGGGCTGGTGTCCTGAGGTGGTGCTGGGTAGAGGAACCCGGAGTGCTGGGAGTGACTCCAAAGACAGTGCCTGCCCCACCTCCCGCCATCAGTGCCCCTGTTGGCCCCGAGACACTCCCACCAGGTCAGAGGCCACCCCAGCCCCATCTCGGAGTGGTCATCCCGGGGGCCCTGAGTTGTGGCTGCCTGAACTGAGTGGCCTCAGGTCCCTGTTCTGACTGTCTCAACCAGCTCTTCAGTCTCCTCACAATCGAAGTGCTTCTTGCGGCCGGGCGCGGTGGCTCAAGCCTGTAATCCCAGCACTTTGGGAGGCCGAGACGGGCGGATCACGAGGTCAGGAGATCGAGACCATCCTGGCTAAAACGGTGAAACCCCGTCTCTACTAAAAAATACAAAAAACTAGCCGGGTGAGGCGGCGAGCGCCTGTAGTCCCAGCTACTCGGGAGGCTGAGGCAGGAGAATGGCGTAAACCCGGGAGGCGGAGCTTGCAGTGAGCTGAGATCCGGCCACTGCGCTCCAGCCTGGGGGACAGAGCAAGACTCCGTCTCAAAAAAAAAAAAAAAAAAAAGAAGTGCTTCCTGCGTGCTCTGCTCTGCTGCTGTTTGCAGTCCCCTCTGCCCCTCTAACCTCTGCGCAGGTGTGGGCTGGAGAACCAGCTCCTGGGTTTGCTGGAACTGGACATAATTAGGCTGAGTGTGGTGGTACACAATCGTGATCCCAGCGTTTTCGGAGGCCGAGGCAGGAGGGCCACTTGAGCTCAGGACTTTGAGGCCAGCATGGGCAACACAGTGAGATCCCGTCCCTTCTAAAAATTTAAAACTTAGCCACGCATGTTGGCAGGCACCTGGGGTCCCAGCTCCTCGGAAGGCTGAAGTGGGAGGATCACTTGAGCCCGGGAGGTTGAGGCTGCAGTGAGCTGTGATCGTGCCGTGGCACTCCAGCCTGGGCAACAGAGCAAGACGGAGTCTCAAAAAAAAAATGTACATAAAGTAAGAGTAACAAGAGCAACTAGGCCCTGAGCCAGTGCCTGGGCTTGTTGGCAAGTCTCATGCTTAAGAGAGGGGCTCGGCGTTGGACCACGTTTAAATCCAGCAGGGCCTCTCATGAGCCGGTGACCTTGGCCAAGTCATTTATCCTAAGCCTTATTTTCCTCGTCAGTATGTTGCGAAAATCAAACTGTGAGAGCATCTGCAGAAGGGAGTGATCCTGGGCCCTTGCAGTTCGTGACTGGGACCGGTTGCCATGATTGCCATTATTGCCACGCCAAAGTACATCCAGTGACGGATGCCGGGCACTTGCGTGTAGCAGCCTGACCAGGGTTCACGGCCCCACAGACCGCCTGTGCACACACTCAGTACACGTGGCAGCGAGCCACGGGTGAGGGAAGAAACGTCATCCAAACCTTCGCCCTCTCCTGAGGAGTCCGTGGCACGCAGTGTGGCCCAGACACGGCTCCAGACCTCCCTGCCACAGGCACGAGTACTTGCACACACGCTGTGGTCCCCAAGGCAGGCTCACTGGCCACACTCCAAGGGTGGTCACTGACCCTTAGCCACAGCCTCGTTTCTTTGACTGGCAGGAGGGAGGGGGTCTATGTTTAGCCCCTTCCCTAGGCCCAGGGCAAATACAGTCCCCCAGGACTGCAAGAGGCTGGGGAGTTAGAGCATCTCCCTCCATCGCCCAGGCTGGAGAGTGCAGTGGCTCGTGGCTCACTGCAGCCTCCACCTCCTGGGCTCAAGCAGTCCTCCCACTTCAGCCTCCTGAACAGTTGGGACCACAGGCGCCACCACCATGCCCTGCTAATTTTATATTAGAAACCCTTCATCATGGCCAGACGCGGTGGCTCCCGCCTGTAATCCCAGCGCTTTGGGAGGCTGAGGCCGTGGATCACGAGGTCAGGAGATCGAGACCATCCTGGATAACACGGTAAAACCCCGTCTCTACTAAATGTACGAAAAATTAACCGGGTGTGGTGGTGGGTGCCAGTGAGCCGAGATCACGCCACTGCACTCCAGCCTGGGTGACAGAGCGAGACTCCGTCTCAAAAAAAAAAGAAAAGAAAAGAAAAGAAAAATCCCGGATTATGATCCCATCGCCCCTCTGCAGATGCCTGGGCCTCGCTCACGTGACCATAGACTTGCCTCAAAGTGCTCACTGTGCAGGGCTTGGCCATCAGGACTCCCCATGCTGAAGCACTGATCGTAGCCTCTGTCCTGCACCTGGAACCTTCCTGCCTTTTCTTCTGCCCTCCCCAACCCCAGGCTCAGTGCCCCGTGAGAAATGAACACACCCCAGATCATCGTGACATTGCTCATCTCTAGACCTCAGCCTACAAAGCATGCTCTGCCTGGAGTTCAGTTCTTCTGAGGGCTCCACCGAACTCCTACTCATCCTACAAAACCCAGATCCCATGCTCCACTTCCAGGGAGCCTATCCTGGGCCTTTAGCAAAGTGTGCACGACTCCCACGCCACCAGGCTCCCCACGCTGTCTCTGTCCCAGGAAGTGTCCCGAGACTGGGGTTTGAACCTGGGAACTCAGATCTGTCTGGGTCACAGGCTAAGTTCTTAACCCGGTCCTGGGGACAGGGGATGCTGACGCCTTCACTGGCCTTCTGGGACCCCTTGCAGCTTCCTGAGTCCCAGTGTGGTCTGGGATTTTTGCTCATTCGGAAGGCTGAGAACAGGCTGCTGTCCTGCCCCTCCTCCAGCCAACCCTCCCAGCAGGCCTCTGTCCATATGAACCAAACTCCCCACACAAGACCCTTCCGACCACACTCCCAGCCCAGCTGGGACCTTGGAGCAGTGGTAGAAAATGGAGGGATGGAATTTGGGAGCACCGATGGAGGGGTGGAATTTGGGAGGGGTGGAATTTGGGAGCACCGATGGAGGGATGGAATTTGGGAGCACCGATGGAGGGGTGGAATTTGGGAGCACCGATGGAGGGATGGAATTTGGGAGCACCGATGGAGGGGTGGAATTTGGGAGCACCGATGCAGGGGTGGAATTTGGGAGCACCGATGGAGGGGTGGAATTTGGGAGCACCGATGCAGGGGTGGAATTTGGGAGCACCGATGCAGGGGTGGAATTTGGGAGCACCGATGCAGGGGTGGAATTTGGGAGCACCGATGCAGGGGTGGAATTTGGGAGCACCGATGCAGGGGTGGAATTTGGGAGCACTGACATCCGCTGGCCCATGGTAGCAGCACCACTAATGCACACCAGCAGCTCCCTGTGCACCAGGCACGGTCCACGCCTGAGCCGCGTCACTCGTCAGAGCCCATCGCAGCCACTGCGCCCACTCTAGACAGGAGCAAGCACCACAGGGCAAGGCCACCAGCCTGTGGCACAGCGAGCCAGTGCGCTCCTTGCCTGCCCTCCCGCCGTGCTGCCCTCCCGCCGTGCTGCCTTCCCGCCGTGCTGCCCTCCGGCTGTGCCTGCCTTCCCGCCGTGCTGCCCTCCCGCCATGCTGCCCTCCTGCCGTGCTTCCCTCCCGCCGTGCTGCCCTCCCGCCGTGCTGCCCTCCGCCCATGCCTGCACAAGCAGCCAGGAATGTCCACAGAGATACACGACAGCCCTGTGAGATGGGCCAGGCCTGGGGAGCCCCCACCTTCAGGATGGAAAAACGGGCTCAGCCTCACACCCGACAGCTCACGTTTACTGAGCCCTTACTAATCGCTATGCATCACTGTGGCTACTATTTTTTCTTTTTTTTAAATTTGTTTTAAGACAAGGTCTCACTCTGTTGCCCAGGCTGGAGTGCAGTGGTGTGATCGTAGCTCACGGCAGCCTCGACCTCCTGGTTTAAGTGATCCTCCCGCCTGGGCCTCCCCAGCAGCTGAGACCACAGGCGCACGGTACCACACCCAGCTTTGCAGCTACTTTTTTTTTTGTTTTGGTGAGACAGAGTCTTGCTCTGTCGCCCAGGCTGGAGTGCAGGGGCGCGATCTCGGCTCGCTGCAACCTCCACCTCCCGGGTTCAAGCGATTCTCCTGCCTCCGCCTCCCGAGTAGCTGGGACTACAGGCGCCCGCACCACACCTGGCTAATTTTTTTGTATTTTTAGTAGAGACGGGGTTTCCCCGTGTTAGCCAGGATGGTCTCGATCTCCTGACCTCGTGATCTGCCCGCCTCGGCCTCCCTAAGTGCTGGGATTACAGGCGTGAGCCACCGCACCCGGCCTAGTATTGTTAACTTTTAACAGAAACTGAGTTGCGGAGCACTTAAGCAATTTGCCTGAGACCAAGCAGCAAGGAATTGCAAACGCGGGAAGGCAGGTACGGGTCTTCACCTCCCTACAACGCTCTTTCTCCTTCCATTCTCTTCATCAGTGAAAAAGCAGGGACAGCAGCTTGCCTAAGGTCTCACAGCAAGTAGGAGGTGGAGCAAGTCGTAGAGCCCAGCCCTGCCTGCTTCCTGCCGCGCTAACTGGGGGCCTGGATCTAAGGGGTAAGGAGACCCATCGGTGCCCCGGGGGGACATTGGAGGACCAGGGAAGCCCCCGGCCGCCCGCCCGCCCACCTTACCCTCACTGGGCCTCCGGACGAGCGAGTAGGCGGGACTGGCCACCCTGGTGCAGTCGTGGTTGATGAAGCCCACGGTGGACGGCAGGACGTACAAGCCTGGCCCTGAGCCTGCAGCCCAAAGCCCTCAGGTCACCACCTGGGCCCAGATTCCCCAAGGAAGGAGCCCTGGACCCAGCTCCTGAGCCTTAGCCTGGGTTCCCCTCTCCCTCCATGGTAAGGATTGGGGGCCCCGGGACCAAGAGGCTGCTGCCCCTCTGGAGACAAAATATGATGATATGATGCCTGCATTGTGAGTCAGACATGAATCACAGAGGGGAGGGCCGGGGAGGGAAGGGCAGGGGAGGGAAGGTCTGGGGAGGGAAGGGCTGGGGAGGGCTGGGGAGGAAAGGGCAGGAGAGGGAAGGGCAGGGGAGGGATGGGCTGGGGAGGAAAGGGCAGGGGAGGGAAGGGCTGGAGAACAGCAGTGCCCCTCACCCTGGGGCACAGATGGGGAGACTGGGGCCTGAGCCTCCCAGAGATACACGTTCACAGATGGGGAGACTGAGGCCCAGGCACAGAGCTACACAGAGGTGGGGAAACTGAGGCCTGAGCCTCCCAGAGATACTGTCATAGATGGGGAAACTGAGGCCCAGGCACAGAGATACACAGAGGTGGGGAAACTGAGGCCTGAGCCTCCCAGAGATACACGGTCACAGACGCCACGTGTTGTGGCTTCTGCGGAATCTCATTGCCACAGGGGTCAGGAGAGACCACAGAACCCGAGGACCTGGCTCGGGGCTTGACTCCAGCTGCTTGTTGTGCTGAGGAAACTGCGGCCCGGCCGGGGCCTCACCGAGGCCAGCAGCTGACGTGGTTCCCAGCAGAGCAGCCTCCGCACATGCGCCCCTTGCCCTGCCCCGCGTTGTCTACGGCGCCCGTCCCCGAGGGCCACGCTGGAAACATTCCCTTCTCCCCGCGTCTCCCGCATGATCGCTGTGGCTTTGCCCCCTGCTGTACCCACAGCCCCTGGAAAGGGCCCGGCCCACAAAACACTCAGCTTCCGTTGGACAGAAACATACTCGGGGCCCAGGCAACCCCGTGTCCACACCCATCCTGCCGGAAGGAAAACTGAGGTTTGGGGGAAGGCAAGGACTTGCCTGAAACTCTTGCCTCCTGCTGGGCTCCCAGAACATTCCAGAAGCCCCAGAAGTGGGGGGAATGGAGCAGGAAAGGGTCCCACCTGTCCCCCGTGGCTGGCACGCACCGTTCTCCAGGGTGGCCATCCCACAGGACTTCCTCAGGCCGGTCTCCGGAATCTGGCTCTCCGTCACTCGCCGGCCAAGGGGGGCTGTGGCCAACCGTGGGGCGGGGTCGCAGCTGAGGGTCCCCATGGTAGGCAGGCGATGGCCCCGGCAGCACCCACGGGGCCTGGTGCTACCTCCTGAGCCTCAGCAGCTCTGGCGGCCACAGGCCCAGGCACCGTCCCCACCTTCACGGCCTCACCACACCCTCCCACGACCACAGCTGCACAGACAGCCCCTTGTCCCACAGCAGGGAGTCGTGGGGCCCTGGCCTGAGGCAGGCTGGTCGGCCGGACACTGGCCTGGAAGTGGGGCCGGGATCGAGTGTCAGCCAGGCAGCTGGACAGTCCAGGAAAGAGTCCGGTGTCAGCGGAATGTGTCTCCCGGGAACTGGCAGAGCTGGGCGGCTGGGGCCAGGGCCGGCCCCAGGGAACTAGACCTGCAAACATGACACCCACAGCCTCACAGCAGGAGGGACTGGTGGGGTCGTGGGCGGCGTGCCCCCATTTCTACACCTGGGGAAACTGAGGCACGGCCCAAGGTCATACGGCAAGTTCACAACTCTGGGAGTTGCACCTCTGAGCCAAGAAGCATTACTGCCTCATCCTGTCACTCATTCCTCCCATAAGCACGTGCTGGGCACCTACTGTGTACCAGTTTCTGTTTGGGGTGGTGAGAACTGGACAGGAACAGACAGAAAAGAAGGAGATGTTCTCAAGATGAGAAAGTCATCAGTAAATGTGATAAGTGAACACAGTCTGCTGTATGAGAGGCACTGAGTGTGACTGAAAATGCACACGGGTTTGGGGTTCAGGGTGGCAGTGTGGGTGCAGGCGAGCCCCGCGGAGAAGGTAAAACCGAACCGTCCCCAAGCAGGTGAGGAGGCAGCGTGCAGAGACCTGTGAGAGCGCACGTCAGCGTGAGGGACACCTGTGCACAGGCCCTGGGGCAGCGGCGAGGACAGAGGGGAGGTGAGAGCCGCCCTCACTGCCTCCAGAAGTCTGCGGGATTTAAACCCTGATGGATTGTGATTCACTGAAGGGCAACCACTGTGTGAGGCTCCAAGAAGAGGCTCAGAAAACTGCCAAATGGGAGGCACGTTCCTGTCTCCTCCTTGTTCGTTTCTGTATTTTTTGGAGCCTTTTGCAGTGTAATTTTTTTTTTTTTTTTTTTGAAACGGAGTCTCGCTCTGTTGCCCAGGCTGGAGTGCAGTGGCACCATCTCAGCTCACTGCAACCTCCGCCTCCTGGGTTTAAGCAATTCTCCTGTCTCAACCTCCGGAGTAGCTGGGACAACCTGACTCTATTTTTAGTAGAGTCAGGTTGGTTGGCCGGGCTGGTCTCGAACTTCTTTTTTTTTTTTTTTTTTTTTTTTTTTTTTTTTTTTTTTGAGACGGAGTCTCGCTCTGTCACCCAGGCTGGAGTGCAGTGGCCGGATCTCAGCTCACTGCAAGCTCCGCCTCCCGGGTTTACGCCATTCTCCTGCCTCAGCCTCCCGAGTAGCTGGGACTACAGGCGCCGCCACCTCGCCCGGCTAGTTTTTTGTATTCTTTAGTAGAGACAGTGTTTCACCGTGTTAGCCAGGATGGTCTCGATCTCCTGACCTCGTGATCCGCCCGTCTCGGCCTCCCAAAGTGCTGGGATTACAGGCTTGAGCCACCGCGCCCGGCCTGGTCTCGAACTTCTGACCTCAGATAATCCACCTGCCTCAGCCTCCCAGAGTGCTGGGATTACAGGCGTGACCCACCACCCCCCGCCCCGCAGGCATCTTCTTGTCTCGTTATCACAGCATCTCGGTGAGGGAGGCATTGCCACAAACCCTAATCTGTTGTTACAGATGGGGAAACTGAGGCTCTGGGAGACAGTAACATGCACTGAGTCCCTCAGTAACTCATCAGGGGATCCAGGACTTGAACCCAGGGTTCTCGGACTCAGATTTAATATCAAAGCTTCGGGCTAAGTGCCTCTGGGTTCTCATCCCAGAACAACTTTCCAGAAACACTTAGAATTATCGTGTGGATCCCTGCAGCCCTCAGTATAAAACCCAAACGCTCACCATGGCATACAGGCCCTCCATGGCTTTGTCCCCACCTCCCCCTGCCCTCTCATCCTGTTCCTGTCCCCTCTGCTGCTCTACTCTGGCCATCCGGGCCTGCTGGCTCTCCCTCGAGCCCCTAAGCTGGTCCCCACCTTGGCCTCTGCCTGAGCTCTCTCTACCTGAGATGCCTCTGCCAGCAAATCAACCCTCACTGGCTCCTTCCTCGGTCACGAGGGCCCCCAGCCCACAGGCCCTGTCACCGCCCAGCCCTGGGCACACCGTTTGCTTGTTTCCAGAGGCAGCACAAACTCCGGAGACACAGCAGGAACGGGTGCTGAGGAGGGAGAGGGGGGGAAAGACCTCAACCGCCCTCAGCCAGTCAATGCCGCTCAGCCAGAAGTGCAGGCCCAGGGCTCCCAGGGCCAGAGAGACAGAGGAGACGAGAGCCTAGAAGTTCTTCCCCCAACTCCATCCCTCCTCACATCCGTGTCACCAGGTCCAGGCCACACCAGACAGCCACCAAGGGCAGACAGCCAGAGACCTTGGTTCCAGCCCCAATTGACTCAGTTTCCCCTCTGTGACATGGGCTGTCAGATCCCTACAACCAGGCTCCAGCCAGGACTGGCCCCACCTGCCTCCGTCTCCCCATTTTACATGGGATGGAACCAAAAGCTAACACAGGGAAGGCAGGACAGGAAGCCGGCCAAGCCAACGGCGTGTTGCTCTGAGGACGCTGAGGGCCGGCAGCCGAGCTGGGACCCCTCCAGCCTCCAGTCCCCTTCTGATCCGATCGCACCAGATTCTAGCACTTCTGTCTTCAGCTCGGAGCTCGTCTCAACTGCCAAGCAAAGAGCTTGCAAATGAGATGCAAATGAATTCGACGCACATGCAGAGAAGCCCTGATTTTAATCCTGTCTGTTCGACAGAAGAGACTAAATCCCAACAGTGAAAAAAAGGGAGGCTGGACTGGATGAGAGGCCGGGCGCCGGTCCCACGTCCACCTGCCCAGCTGCCGGGGAGGGACGCCACTGCCCTGCTCGGTGTCCTGGAAGGTGACGCTGTAGGTGCTCCCGAGACCCTTGTTCTCGCTGTAAATAGGAATTCAGCCAGTGTTTATTTGGGGCCAGGCCCTGCTCAGGTGCTGGGAAAACGGGAGGGGACAGAACACACAAGTTCCTCGTCCTCCCTTTCCCTCGAGACAGGCAGGCAGGTCAGTGCAACTTACGTGAGTGCAGAGGGCACGACGCTGTGGAGAAAACGTGGGCGAAGGGGCGTGTTAGAGGCCGAAAGAATGAGGGCCGTGATCAACTCAGTACAGCACCGGGGGCTATAGGAGTAAACAGCAAACTGTTCCCACAATTGCAGAACGTTGGCAAACTGACAAACTGCGTCTGCTGCGCACAAGTGCTGCCGAGAGCGTCACCATCCAGGCACGAGTGTTTCTTATGATTAGGCGTAACTGAAGCCTGCCAGTAACAACATGAACCTGTGATCAATTAAACAGCTGATCAATCCTTACCTCCTCCTCCCTGCTCTTGTTACCCAATAAATACAAAGGGCTGTAGAAGCTCAAGAAGCAGCCTTTGCTCATTAAGATCAGGGAGCTCTTTTCTCTTCTTCCTTTTTTTTTTTTTTTTTTTTTTTTTTGAGACAGAGTCTTGCTCTGTCGCCCAGGCTGGAGTGCTGTGGCCGGATCTCAGCTCACTGCAAGCTCCGCCTCCCGGGTTTAGACCATTCTCCTGCCTCAGCCTCCCGAGTAACTGGGACTACAGGCGCCCGCCACCTCGCCTGGCTAGTTTTTTGTATTTTTTAGTAGAGATGGGGTTTCACCGTGTTAGCCAGGATGGTCTCGATCTCCTGACCTCGTGATCCGCCCGTCTCGGCCTCCCAAAGTGCTGGGATTACAGGCTTGAGCCACCGCGCCCGGCCTTTTTTTTTTTTTTTTTGATGCAGTTTCACTCCTGTCGCCCAGGCTGGAGTGCAGTGGCGTGATCTCGGCTCACCACAACCTCCGCCTCCCGGGTTCAAGGGATCCCCCTGCCTCAGCCTCCCGAGTAGCTGGGATTAGAGGCATGTGCCCGCATGCCTGGCGAATTTTCTATTTTTAATAGAGACAGGGTTTCTCCATGTTTCTCAGACTGGTCTCGATCTCCCGACCTCGTGATCCTCCCGCCTCGGACTCCCAAAGTGCTGGGATCACAGGCGTGAGCCACCACGCCCGGCCCCTTCTTCTCTCTTTTCTTCTCTTTTCTTCTTCCCCATGTTGCCCTTCCTTTAAAAGTTTCTTTTGTCTTAAGTTTTCATTTCTATTTAAAAGTTTCTTTTGTTTCTTGTTATCATTTTCAACTTCTTCCCTTCCTTCAGTCTTATGACCGTCTCAAGCAGTAACAAGAGTAACTGCAGTAACAACCGTCTCGGGCAGTAACAGGAGTAACTGCAGTAACAACGGTCTCGGGCAGTAACAGGAGTAACTGCAGTAACAACGGTCTCGGGCAGTAACAGGAGTAACTGCCCGGACTTGGGCCACGTGAAAGCTGTGGTCAGGGAGGAGTCCCAATCAGAGCTCACAGGCGCCCTCTGCTGACATCTGGGAAAGCAAAACGTGGGCGGTGCCGGGAGAGGGCGTCACATGCTGGGAAGGATGATGGGGATGGTTGACAGAAAGGATAACTGGAAGGAAGGATGATGGGGAAGGATGATGAGGAAGGATGATGGGAAGGATGATGGGAAGGATGACGGGAAGAATGACGGGAAGGATGATGGGAAGGATGGTGGGAAGAATGACAGAGAAGGATGACAGGAAGTATGATGGAGAAGGATGATGGAGAAGGATGATGGAGAAGGATGATGGGAAGGATGACAGGAAGGATGATGGGAAGGATGGTGGGAAGGATGACGGGAAGGATGATGGAGAAGGATGGTGGGAAGGATGACGGGAAGGATGACAGGAAGGATGACGGGACAGATGGTGGGAAGGATGACGGAGAATGACGACAGGAAGGATGATGGAGAAGGATGACAGGAAGGATGATGGGAAGGATGATGGAGAAGGATGATGGGAAGGATGACGGGAAGGATGGTGGGAAGGATGATGGAGGATGATGAAGAAGGATGATGGGAAGGATGATGGGAAAGATGACAGGAAGGATGATGGGAAGGATGGTGGGAAGGATGGTGGAGAAGGATGATGGGAAGGATGATGGGAAGGATGACGGGAAGGATAATGGGAAGGATGATGGAGAAGGATGATGGGAAGGATGACGGGAAGGATAATGGGAAGGATGATGGAGAAGGATGGTAGGAAGGATGATGGGAAGGATGGCGGGAAGGATGATGGGAAGGATGGTGGGAAGGATGACAGAGAAGGATGACAGGAATTATGATGGAGAAGGATGATGGAGAAGGACAATGGGAAGGACGATGGGAAGAATAATGGGGAAGGATGATGGAGAAGGATGATGGGAAGGATGATGGAGAAGGATGGTGGGAAGGATGATGGAAAAGGATGGTGGGAAGGATGACAGAGATGACGACAGGAAGAATGATGGAGAAGGATGATGGGAAGGATGATGGGAAGGATGGTGGAGAAGGATGGTGGGAAGGATGACGGAGAATGATGACAGGAAGGATGATGGAGAAGGATGGTGGGAAGGATGATGGAAAAGGATGGTGGGAAGGATGACAGAGAATGACGACAGGAAGGATGATGGAGAAGGATGATGGGAAGGATGATGGAGAAGGATGGTGGGAAGGATGATGGAGAAGGACGATGGGAAGGACGACGGCAAGAATGATGGAGAAGGATGATGAAGGATGATGGGAAGGATGAAGGAATGGATGATGGAGAAGGATGATCAGAGAATGATAGGAAGGATGATGGCACCAAGATCAACTCATCTTCACCAAGCTCATGGTCTAGCCAGAAAGTTGATCATCCACAGCAGCACTGCCCACCAGAAACAGAATGAGAACTGCCTACCTTTTTTTTTTTTTTTTTTTTTTTTTGAGACAGTGTGTTGCTGTCACCCAGGCTGGAGTGCAGTGGTGCAATCATAGCTCACTGTAGCCTCCAACTTCTGGGCTGAAGTGATCTTGCCACCTCAGCCTTTGGAGTAGCTAGGACTGTAGGCAGGTGCCACCACGTCTGGCTAATTTCTTCTTTATTGTGTGTGGAGATAGGATCTTGCTATGTTGCCCAGGCTGGTCTTTAACGCCTGGTCTCAAGCCTCCCAAAGCACTGAGTTTACAGGCATGAACCACCACGCTTGGCCATTTTTAAATTTTCTAGTAGTTATAGCAAAAAAAGAGAAACATGTGAAATTACTTTTATTTTATTTATTTTATTTTTGAGACGGAGTTTTGCTCTTGTTGCCCAGGCTGGAGTGTAATGGCACAATCTCGGCTCAGCACAACTTCTGCCTTCCAGGTTCAAGCGATTCTCCTGCCTCAGCCTCCCGAGTAGCTGGGACTACAGGCGTGTGCCACCACGCCTGGCTAATTTTGTATTTTTCGTAGAGACAGGGTTTCTCCATGTTGCTCAGGCTGGTCTCGAACTCCCAACCTCAGGTGATCCGCCCGCCTCAGCCTCCCAAAGTGCTGGGATTACAGGTGTGAGCCACTGCGCCAGGCAATTAATTTTAATAATGTATCTTATTCACCCCATATCCAAAATAATATCATTTCTGCATACAAATATTACAGGTGAGATATTTCACCTTCTTTTTTTCATGCTGTCTCGCCAGCCTGGCATGTTTTGCACTTGCAGCCCGCAGCGTGGAGCGTCCACGGTTCCAGGGCTCCAGCATCACCTGTGGCCCTGTGGATGCCGTGTCGGGCAGCCCAGGTCTGGAGAGTGGAGCCTAGAACGGATCCCGTGGGCCAGCAGTGCTCAGCCATGGATGCTGCTGCCCCTGGGGACACTTGGCTATGTCTGGAGACATTCTTGGCTGCCAGGACCAGGGGTGCTGATGGCATCTAGTGGCTGGAGACCTACAATGCTGTTCCTCCCAAGAAAAGACCCCCAAATGTCCATGGTGTCAAGATGGAGCAATGCTGCCCTAGTGGATGGGCACTGATTAATCGCCTGCTGTGTACAGGGTGAGACTGGCAGGGCGTCCTTGGCATACAGCAGATGACACTCCTGCAGAACGGCTCTGCTGCCAGCGTGCCCACAGGCGCCAGCCCACGAGCTGTTCCATGACTGTCACCATTGACAGAGGCGGAGGTCGCAAAGCCAGCAGGCGGTGGACCCGGGACTCAAGTCCAGAATGTTCTTGGCCCCTGCACAGTCCTGCCTACCCACGCCTGCCAATCTCAATGTCACCCACCCTGGCCGCCTTCATACGACTGCCCCAGCCCTGCCCCTTGACGGGCGCCGAGGCTGTTCCCACTTTTGCTCCTTTACGATTTCCTGCAGTGAGTTTCCCAGGCAGGCCTCCTCCGCCCATGAACCAGCGTTTCTGGATCAGACGCTGTGCGGTCCCTGAGGAGTCACCGCACCGCTGTGCATCCGTCTCCTCCTCTGAAAAACGGGAATACGTCAGCCTGACCCCACAGGGTCGCTCTGAAGGCAAGGGCATCCGGCCCCTTGTCATTCAAACATCCTCTTCCAGCCTTCCCTCACTCCAGCCAATGGTACCTCCTCCAGACCCGTGCTGACTTGGACCCAAACCCCTGGGTCAGCTTCCTGGACCCAAAGTCCACCCAGCATCTAGCCGCTGCTCTCCACCCCACAGCCACGGTCCAGTCCAGGACCCCATCCTCCCTCCACACCCACCCCCGCCTCCTCGGGGTTCTATGTCAGCCAGAGCCAGCTCTTTGGGGAGCCCTACACAGACGCCCGTCCCGGCTCCCACTGTCTAGCACAGGCTCCTCCCCGACAGACCTCCACCTGCCTGAGTCCCCTCACCACTCCCCCGGCACGCAAGTTCACCCTCGTTCCAGTGACACGGAGTATGAGATCATGGCGGGTTGAAATCAACAGACCAGGGGTTCCCAACCCAGGTGACTGGCCCCAGGGGACAATGGACAGTGTCCAGGGACACCTGTGGTTGTCACGACTGGGGGAGCTCCTGGCATGGAGTGAGTTGGGGCAGGGATGCCGCTAGGAACCCTGCAGTGGCCAGGACCGCCCCACCCGGGATGTCCACAGGGCCTGCGGAAGACCCTACAGGAGACAGCCATCAGCTCTTCCTCTCACGGCTCCTGGAAGCTCTGGGATCCATCACCCCCATAGGGCCGGTTCTGGGATCAACACTGTGTCTCCAGCCCCCCAGGAAGCCCTTGGAGCCCCTGCAGCCATCTTCCTTCCCTCCGCCCGTCAACCGCACTCCTGCCTCTGAAGCCAGACCCCGCTTTACCTCTTTTGTGCGGCACAGGAAGGGGATGGTGCACTCAGGAGGCCCCCACCCTGCCTGTGAGGTTGGTCCTGGTGTTGGTGACAGCTGTCCATCACTCACTTCTGTTGCCGGGCAACGTTCCGTCCCATAAAGATGCCACGATTCACTCAGAGCTTCTCGGCTGCTTCCAGCTCGGACACCCGCAGATGATGCTGTGAACACACATCTCTCGTTTTTTTGGGGGTTTTTTGTTTTTGTTTTTGAGACGGAGTCTCGCTCTGTCACCCAGGCTGGAGTGCAGTGGCCGGATCTCGGCTCACTGCAAGCTCCGCCTCCCGGGTTCACGCCATTCTCCTGCCTCAGCCTCCCGAGTAGCTGGGACCACAGGCGCCCGCTACCACGCCGGGCTAGTTTTTTGTATTTTTTAGTAGAGACGGGGTTTCCCCGTGTTAGCCAGGATGGTCTCGATCTCCTGACCTCGTGATCCACCCGTCTCGGCCTCCCAAAGTGCTGGGATTACAGGCTTGAGCCATCGCGCCCGGCCTACATCTCTCGTTTTATTTATTTTTTCTTTTCTTTTCTTTTTGAGACAGTTTCACTCTTGTTGCCCAGGCCGGAGTGCAGTGGCGTGTTCTCAGCTCACCACAATCTCCGCCTCCCAGGCGCAAGCGATTCTCCTGCCTCAGGCTCCCGATTAGCTGGGATTACAGGCACCCGCCATCACGCCCAACTAATTTTTGTATTTTTAGTAGAGACGGGGTTTCTCCATGTTGGTCAGGCTGGTCTCAAACTCCCGACCTCAGGTGATCTGCCCACCTTGGCCTCCCGAAGTGCGGGGATTACAGGCGAGCCACCACACCTGGCCTCGTTTTATTTTTGATACAGGGTCTCATTCTGTGCTCAGGTTGGAGTGCAGTGACGTGATTACAGAAATGAAACCTCAGGGCAGAGTTCGGACTTCACATACGGTGGCCAGGAAAGCCCCCTGAAGAGGCGAAACGTTAGCAAAGGCCTGAAGGACGTGAGGACCTTTAAGGGATGCCCAGCTGTGCAGACATCTACGGGACGTCTGGGGAGGGCACCGCTGCGCAAAGGCCGTGGGGCAGGACTGCACCTGGCGAGGCGGGGGAACAGCAAGGAGGCCAGGGTGGCTGCCGCAGAGTGAGGAGGGGAGAGCAGGAGGAGGGAGGGAGGGGCTGACCCAGCACGTCGTGCAGGGCCCTGTGGACTCCAGAGGACACAGGGTTTTACCCTGAGCAAGGTGGGAGCCACGCAGGTGGCCTCTGCTGGAGCAGACGAGGGCACGGCCTGACTTGGGTTTGAAGGAATCAACTGAGGGCAGGAAGGTGGGGGTAGGGAAGCCGGGGGGAGGCAACCCACACCGGCCCAGGTGGGCACCACGGGGCCTGGGCTGGGGGCTGCCGGCTGCCATGGGGTGGTCAGAGGCAGGTGGGTTCTGGGCCTGTCTTGGAGGCAGAACTCACAAGATTTTCTCAGACACTGTGGGGTGAAGGGGAGTGAGAGGCACGGAGGGTCCTGGAAGGGCAGATGCGACCTCAACCTAGAAGGACCCGCTGACCTGCTTAGTTGTTTATGGAGGATCTCCGCTGTGCTCTACCATGTAACACACGTCCACACACGTGCACGTTTACACCACGTGGGCGCACACGCAGATGAGGCGCACACACACACTCCCGCACAGCACACCGGCAGGTGAGCACACACGTGTGCGCACACGGGAACACGAAGAGGCAGGAGCCGGGCGTGCCCGCGCCCCGTGCCGCCCTAGGCATCCCGACCACCGCCTGCGCTGTACAGGTGCACAGTGAGCGCCTGCTGAGCCAGCAAGTGGAATGAAGCTCCACGACAGTCCAGATGACGGACGTCACTGCTGTGGCTGCTGCTGATCCAAGTCCCATCGTTCTCCAGAGACGAGGTCTCAGTCCGCCATCCAGGCTGGAGTGCGGTGGCGCGATCACAGCTCAGTGACGATGGGGGAGGATGCTCAGAGGATGATGGGAACGAGGCAGCCTCAACCTCCTGCCCCTACAGCACCGGGAGGGCAGGTGTGAGGCACGGTGCCAGCCCCAAGTTCCTGCCATCCTTTCCTAAAACACATCCTCGGGCTGCAGGTGAGGCTGCAGCAGCTGGGAGGCAGCTCCCAGGCCGGGTTCCTCCGATGACCTGCCGTTTCTGTGTCCCTGGCACGCGGCGCAGCAGGAGACGGGGAGGCCAGGTGTTCGCGGCCCGTCCAGGGTCAGCTCATGCTCCCGGCCTCCGTGATCTGCCACTCCCCACTTTCCTGAGGCCGCTCACTGCTGTCCCTTGTCCAGCGGCCAGCCCCCTGACGCAGACTCACGCGCTCAGCCGCTGCCGGCCCCTTTGTTCCCAGGAGACTCTAACAAGGAAGGCTTGTTCTTCCGAGAGGACACAGGGAACCTGCCAGCTCCCCTCCCTCCTCATCCAGAGAGGGCCCGCTGTCCCCGTGGGACAGTGAGGACAGGACCAGCTCTCAGGCTCTGCCAGGCACCCAGCCCATGCCTGGCAAGTCCCCATGTTACAGACGAGGACACCAAAGTTCAGAGGAAGGAAGGGCTTGTATTCTGAGGATTCGGGGGCCTGGAAAGGGGTTCTAGTGGGCTCTGCTGTAGCCTGCAAGGTCCTACACGCCCAGGTCCTTCCGGCTCTCTCTGGCTGTGTTGGTCCCTCCGGACTCAGTCTCTGCACTCACCGTACCCTCTGCCTGGTACACCCGGTCCAACTCCCTTCCCCTCCTGGAAGGCCTTGCTCAAGTCTCTCCATCTCCAGCGTCTTCCTTGGACCACTGATTGATTGATTGATTGATTTTTTGTTTTTCTGAGATGGAGTCTTGCTCTGTCACCCAGGCTGGAGTGCAGCGGCGCGATCTTGGCTCACTGCAACCTCTGCTTCGCGGGTTCAGGCGATTCTCCCGCCTCAGCCTCCCAAGTAGCTGGGATTACAGGCGCCCGTCACCACACCGGGCTAATTTTTGTATTTTTTAATATAGACGGGGTTTCACCACGTTGCCCAGGCTGGTCTCGAACTCCTCAAGTGATCCGCCCGCCTCGGCCTCCCAAAGTGCTGGGATTACAGGCGTTAGCCGCCGTGCCCAGCCTATCAGGACCACAGATTTGATCCTACAGCCTGCCCACCGTCATGCTGCCCGCCCCCTTCCCTGCCTTTTCCTTCTTCCCAGCAGCACTTTCCAGGCCTCAACTATTGCGGCAGCGGCTGGAGCTGACCATGCCAGTTCCTCAGCCCACTGTGAAGTTCGCAGGGATCTGTGAGCTGGTTGGCTCACGTTGGCAGCCACGATGCGAGTATTTACAACACGGGAGCGGGGTGCACTGTGAGTGAGGGCCTTTTGCCTTGGAGAGCCAGTTGTTCAACGTTTCTCTGCACAGCACTGCCTCGGTATCATGCCCCGGGTCCCGGCTCATGGTCTCTCTTCCCCGCTGCTCACGAGAATGTAAGCTCCTTCGGGCCGAGGTCAGCCCACCTTGCACTCTGCGGTCTCCATGGCACTTAAAACAACTGCTTGGCATACAGCAGGCACTCAATAAAGATTTGCTGGCCGGGCGCATGATGTGTGCCTGTGGTCCCAACACTTTGGGAGGCCGAGGAGGGAGGATGGCTTGAGCTCGGGAGGCGGAGGTTGCAGTGAGTGGAGATCGCGCCATTGCAGTCCAGCCTGGCCCACAGAGTGAGACCCTGTGTCAAAATAACAACAAGCATGAGGCAGGGGGATCAGCTGTGGTGGCGAGTTCGAGACCAGCCTGGCCAACGTGGTGAAACTCTCTCTACTGAAAATACAAAAGAAAGGCCGCGCTCGGGGGCTCACGCCTGCGATCCCAGCGACTCGGGAGGCTGAGGCAGGAGAAGCGCTTGAACCCGGGAGGCGGAGGTCGCGGCGAGCCGAGGTCGCGCCCCTGCACTGCAGCCTGGCCACAGGGGTGAGACTCCGTCTCAAATAAATAAATGGCGAGAATAAGTGAATCTGTGTGGAACTAACGAGCGCCCTCGTCCCTCGCGCTGCTGGGACTGACGTCCGGGCGCCCCAAACACGACCACGGCCTCCCGGTGGCCCTGACCCGGCGGAGCCGGCCCGAAGCCCCCCAGCCCCTAATGCAGAATCCGCGTCCCCGAACCCGGATCCCCCGGCCTGGCCGTGCGGCCCCGACCCCGCAGCGAGACCAGCGCTTCCCAGTCTCCGCCCGGGAGCGCGACACGCCGGTTCCCTCGGCGAACGGCCAGGCCTCCCGGGTCCAGCGCGCCGGGGGACTCGCGGCGGGGACGCCCCCTCGGCCGCCCCATGCCGGGCCCCACGCAAGGGCAGCCGGGGCGCCCCGCAGTGGGAACGCGAGGACACCGACCACGGGGCGTTACAGCCGCCAAGGCCTCCCCGCCGCCCGCCCCGAGCCCGCCTCAGCCAGCCGCGAGCTCGGAGGACCGCGGGCTAGAGCGGCCCCGCCGGCGCGCAAAGCCTTGTGGGCCACACGCCCCGAGGCCCTACGCCCCGAGGCCTTGCGCCCCGCGGCATGGCGGGAGTTGTGGTCCAGCTGCGGGGACGACGCGGGGACTGCCGGGAACTGTGGGCGGGGCGGGTGCGCGCGTAGCGGCGGGGCTGGGGAGCTGCACCCGCAAAAAGGAGGAGCTGCAGGTCTGTTGCGTCCCGCGGGTCGAGAAGGTTGTCAGCAAGACGCCGGTGGTTTGAGTGCTGAGCGCGGCCGCGACCGGAACCCCCGACCCGCCGTCGCAGCCCGCGGACCCGACCCCTGACCCGCCGTCGCAGCCCGACCCTCGACCCCCGACCCGCCCTCGCAGCCCGCGGTCCCGACCTCTGACCCGCCGTCGCAGCCCGACCCTCGACCCCCGACCCGCCCTTCGCTGCCCGACCCTCGACCCCCGACCCGCCGTCGCAGCCCGACCCTCGACCCCCGACCCGCCCTTCGCAGCCCGACCCTCGACCCCCGACCCGCCGTCGCAGCCCGCGGTCCCGACCCCTGACCCGCCGTCGCAGCCCGACCCTCGACCCCCGACCCGCCCTCGCAGCCCGCGGTCCCGACCTCTGACCCGCCCTCGCAGCCCGCGGTCCCGACCCCTGACCCGCCGTCGCAGCCCGACCCTCGATCCCTGACCCGCCCTCGCAGCCAGCGGTCCCGACCTCTGACCCGCCGTCGCAGCCCGACCCTCGACCCCCGACCCGTCCTCGCAGCCCATGGCCCATCGGCCCGGCCGTGGACGCAGAGCCCCGGCCCCGCTCCCTGCCCGGACCCCCCGGCCCCGCTCCCCGCCCTCCCTGCGGAGCCGAGGACCTTGGCCCAGCCCCGCATCCTCCCGACCGGGCTCGATGCAGCCCGGGTGTCCTGCGCCCGAAACAGGCTCCCGGGGGCCGTCGGGGCTGGGGGTGACCGTGCCCGGCCCCTGCGCTGCCCTCTTACAGCCAGGCCGGTCCTCCCGTCCCCTCCGCCCGCGGCTTCCCACACCCGGGTCCCGACACGCCTGGCACCGGCCCAGGCCCTCCTCGGGGTGGAGCCGGCAGCGTCCCTGGCCTCCCCCCAGCCCCAGGCCAGGATCTCCCCCTTCCCGGTCGTGACAACCGCAGATGGCCCCGACGCCAGGGAGGGTTAGTGCCTCCTGGGGCGGGATTGCGGCCGGGAAGAACCGCCCTCCTAACCCCTAAGGAACTGCAGGGATGGAGAGCGCGCCCGGAATGTCCGGGCTCAGCGCGGGGTGGGTGGAGAATGCGGAGCGAGCCGTCCTCAGAGGCCGCCGGGCTGCAGGCGAGAACCCTCCCAGCCAGGACGCTGCGGCTCTGCCTGAACCCCAGGCCCGGGGAGCGCCGCGACCCAGGGCGAACACCCGCGTTTGGCCCCTGCCCGGTGCTGAGAGAGGCCGGAGCGGCGTCCCCAGAGGCGGAGCGGGAGCCCCACGTCCAGCGGCCACGGTAGAAAGGAGGAAAGAAATGGGTGTTAATAAGTAAAATAAATCGTATGAAACATAAAACAAGGCTGGGCGCGGTGGCTCACGCCTGTAATCCCAGCACTTTGGGAGGCCGAGGTGGGCGGATCACCTGAGGTCAGGAGTTCGAGACCAGCCTGGTCAACATGGCGAAACCCAGTCTCTACTACAAATACAAAAATTAGCCGGGTGTGGTGGCGGGTGCCTGTGGTCCCAGCTAATTGGAAGGCTGAGGCAGGAGAATCACTGGAACCCGGGAGGTGGAGGTTGCAGTGAGCCGAGATCGCACCACTGCACTCCAGCCTGGGTGACAAGAGTGAAACTCCAGCTCAAAAAAACAAAAACAAAAGAACAACAAAAAAAAGCAAAGGGCCGGGCGCTGTGGCTCAAGCCTGTAATCCCAGCACTTTGGGAGGCCGAGACGGGTGGATCACGAGGTCAGGAGATCGAGACCACCCTGGCTAACACGGTGAAACCCTGTTTCTACTAAAAAATACAAAAAACTAGCCGGGCGAGGTGGCGGCGCCTGTAGTCCCAGCTACTCGGGAGGCTGAGGCAGGAGAATGGTGTGAACCCGGGAGGCGGAGCTTGCAGTGAGCCAAGATCTGGCCACTGCATTCCAGCCTGGGCGACAGAGCAAGACTCCGTCCCAAAAAAAAAAAAAAAAATCAAAGAAACATAAAGATGTATCTTTATCTTATTTAATCCACTGTGTCCAAAATACTATCCTTTGGACACATAATCAATACTTCATACACGCTGAAATGTTGTACCCTCTTTGTTCAGGCTGAGTGTTCAGAGCCCAGAGCATATTTTGCACGTTTGTGTCCATTTCTAATTCTCACAGGAAATATTTCATCTGCTCTTCAGGCCCCTAAAGTTCTAGTTGGAAAAGTGGCTTCACAAACCCTAGCTGTGCCACACGTTTTGGAATAGCTGCATCCGTTTCTTTTCTTTTTTTTTTTTTTTTTGAGATGGAGTCTCGCTGTGTCTCCCAGGCTGGAGTGCAGTGGCGTGATCTCGGCTCACTGCAAGCTCCGCCTCCCGGGTTCACACCATTCTCCCGCCTCAGCCTCCCAAGTAGCTGGGACTACAGGCGCCCACCACCACGCCTGGCTAGTTTTTTGTATTTTTAGTAGAGACGGGGTTTCACCGTGTTAGCCAGGATGGTCTCGATCTCCTGACCTCGTGATCCACCCGTCTCAGCCTCCCAAAGTGCTGGGATTACAGGCTTGAGCCACCGCGCCCAGCCTGCATCCGTTTCTAAGTTGACATTCGCGTTAGAAAGGAGGCTTCAGGGCCAGGCGCGGTGGCTCACGCCTGTAATCCCAACACCTTGGGAGGCCGAGGCCGGTGGATCACCTGAGGTCAGGAGTTCGCGGCCAGCCTGACCAATATGGTGAAACCCTGTCTCTACTAAAAATACAAAAGTTAGCCAGGTGTGGTGGCAGGCGCCGGTAGTCCCAGCTACTCCGGAGGCTGAGACAGGAGAATTGCTTAAACCCAGGAGGTGGAGCTTGCAGTGAGCTGAGATCATGCCACTGCACTCCAGCCTGGGCGATAGAGCGAGACTCCGTCTCCCAAAAAAAAAAAAAAAGTCTAAAAATACAAAAATTGCCGGGCGCGGTGGCTCACGCCTGTAATCCCAGCACTTTGGGAGGCCGAGGCAGGCGGATCACAAGGTCAGGAGATCGAGACCACGGTGAAACCCCGTCTCTACTAAAAATACAAAAAATTAGCCGGGCGCGGTTGTGGGCGCCTGTAGTCCCAGCTACTCGGGAGGCTGAGGCAGGAGAATGGCGTGAACCCGGGAGGCGGAGCTTGCAGTGAGCCGAGATCGCGCCACTGCACTCCAGCCTGGGCGACAGAGCGAGACTCCGTCTCAAAAAAAAAAAAAAATACAAAAATTAACCGGGCATGGTGGCATGTGCCTATAATGCCAGCTACTCAGAAGGCTGAGGCGGGAGAATCGCTTGAACCCAGGAGGCAGAGGTTGCAGTGAGCCAAAATCGCAGCACTGCACTCCAGCCTGGGCAACAGAGTGAGACTCCATCTCAAAAAACAGGGCTTTTAAAGAAACAGTTCAGTGTTTTTTATGGTGTTTGCAACATCGTGCATACACCAACTCTCTAGTCTCAAACCCCGGGAGGGCAATTCATAGACAATTTCAGTGTCTCTCCACTGATGTGCGTGTGGCTTGCGCCCTTCTAGCCTCCTAGCCCCAAGGGGGAGGCCTGTGCGGCTCCTGGCTGGGCCCCCATCTTCAAAGCAGATGTTGAGTGGCCCTTTAATCCGTGAGACGGGGCCGTGGAAGCTGGGGCGAGCCTGGAGATGGCCTTGGGAGCACCAAGGCGTCAGAGCAGCTGACGAGGGCCCCCAGCCCCGCCTCTCCCCCGGGCAGAGTCAGCCCCAAGCCAGCTCTTATCATAGTGTGCCTCCTGCCCCATGGATCCCCATCCCCACAGACCCCTCCTGATCAGCTCAGGTGGGGCTGCTTTGGAGACCACACCAGCATCATCGCCTGAGGCTCCATGTCCAATTTCCCGGGGGCTGCTGGGACTGAGCACTGCCCCAGCCCCTCACCAGGCGGTCACTGACCCCAGGGAGGCCGGTTGGCCCTGCCCAGGCTCCGTGACGTGGTCAGCTCGGCCGGCCTGCAGGGAGGGGCTCGACTCCTTCAGGGACCTGTGCCAGGTGGGCCACAAAGATCCTTCCTCCTCAAACCTGATGTGGGTGCCAGACCCACCCCCAGTGTGGGCTTCATGGCTAAAACTCCACACATACACACGCACACATGCATGCACATGGCTACTTGTTCAACCCCCTCCTGCAGCCTCCATCAATCTCATCCCGCCCCCACTGTCCTTGAGACCCTCAGGCCTGGGGTCCTTGGACTGGGTTCAAGCCTTGCCCAACAAGGAGGGCCTGCCCTGATGGGGGTCCTCACTCCAAAGAAAAAGCCGTGAGGACCCCAAAACTGACCAGTGGGTGGGAGCCAGGAGAACTAGCCCAGCTGGGTCAAGAAGGGTCTGTCAGGGCCTGGAGGCATGCTCAGCTCCTAGACACCGGCACCCCCACAGCCCCTTCCCCTCGGCAACACAGTCATCTGGAACACTCCCCCCGCGACTGTGGACAGGGAGGCCAGGATGTGGGGTCTGGGGCTGGTGGGACAGCTGGGACCCTCCATGGGAAGGGGGCTTCCTGCCGGAGGCCGCTGAGGACAATGCTGGGAAGGGGATCGATGTTGGAGGCGGGGTCGAGTCTCCTAAGGACAAAAGGGAGGTCCCCGTTGGCGGTGGAAGAAGATACCGTGCAATCCCTTGCTGTGGGACTAGGACTCAGACGCAGGGGTCTCGGGTCCTCCCCAACCGCAGGCCTCTGGCCCACCTCGGTCTCTCCATCCCTCTGCTTCTGCCTCTCTGTGTCTCCGTCTCCTTGTGTCTCTCTGCCTTGTCTCTCTTCCTCACTCTGTCTCTGTCTCTCTGTGTCTCTGTTTGTCTCTGTGTCTCCCTCACCCCCACCTTCCCCACCTCTGACCCTTTAAACCTGCGGGT
The DNA here is from genome assembly GCF_037993035.2 of Macaca fascicularis. Taxonomy (NCBI): domain Eukaryota; kingdom Metazoa; phylum Chordata; class Mammalia; order Primates; family Cercopithecidae; genus Macaca; species Macaca fascicularis. The sequence goes on from NC_088393.1 coordinate 1,049,061, forward strand.
CCCTCTGCCTCTGGGAACCCTCCTCCTCCTTCCTGTGTCCGTCCCACCTGCCCTGTCCTGGGGGGCACTCCAGCTTTGTCTTGTCCCCGCCCCGCAGGCCTGTGGATGTGAGGGCTCCCCACGCAGGGAGTATGAGCAGCGTGACCACCACGTGTGACCCAGCGGGCCGGCGCAGGACAGGGTCCTGGAGAGCCGGGACACACCCTGCAAGGGGCCTCAGCCCTCCTAGCGCCCAGCGGCCCCTCCCCACCTGCAGGAAGTGGGGTCAGGGGCTGGGAAGCAGCCTATTCACCAGGCCTGCTGCCCCCCGCCCGGGTTAAGGGCCCAGCTTCCCGGGAAGGGCCTGCACCTCCGGCCTGGGGAGGGCCTCTCCTTGGAGTCTGCCTTCCGGTGAGGCCTTTCCCGGCACCGGCCTGGGCAGGAGGGGGATGGGACCCAGGAGACAGGGCCGTGAGCTAACCTCCCAGGGACCTGTTTCCCCACCCTGGGCCTCAGTTTCCCTCCTCTAGGCCTCAGTTTCTCTCCTTTGCACTCAGCCCCTCCTCTGACCCTCAGTTTCCCTCCTTAGCACCCAGCCCCTCCCCGATCCTTATTTTGCTTCCTCTGCACCCAGCCCCTCCCCTAGGCCTCAGTTTCCCTCCTTTGCACCCAGGCCCTCCCCTGGATCTCAGTTTCCCTCCCCTGATCCCAGCCCCGCCCCTGGGCCTCAGTTTCCCTCCTCTGATCCCAGCCCCTCCTCTGGGCCTCAGTTTCCCTCCTCTGACAGGTAAGCCGATTGGCAATGCTTGGAACCCCATGGACTGCTTCTTTTTATTTCATGGCCAGGGAAACTGAGGCACAAACAGACCCTGAAGTCAGCAGGAATGCTCCATCATTTTATTCCTGCGTGCCTGCGGTACGTGGGTTCCAGGGTCACAGGGACGGGCCCCCAGGTGGAGGGGAGCCAGCCATCACGACTGCCACCGCAGGCCCTCGTTGAGCTTGGAGGGGAGCACCCTGGGAACCGCAGCGGAGGAGGGTGGGGGGAAGGCGTGGGCAGAACCTGGGCAAGGTGAGGAGCAGCTGTGCAGAGGCCCAGAGGCTGGGGGAGGGTCCTGGTGGTGCAGGGCTCTTGAGGGCCGGGAGCCTAAGGGGTGTCAGTGTGCCCAGAGGGGTAAGCAAGCCACAAGGGGAAACAGAACCAGAGTTGGGGCCTTGGAGGAACAGATGGGTGGATTCCAGCGCGTTTGCAAGGTGAGGTTCCCACGACTCGCTGACGGCAGCTGTGAGTGGGGGCCCAGCCAGCATTCCTTCCAGATCCCTCTTGTGGACGGAGATCCAGGTCTCAGTGTAGACCAAGGAACAGAGGTAGCCCCCACTGGGACTCCCAGGCTCCAGCCAGGCCTGCTAGGTAGGCGGCCTCTGCCCATGTGATGGAAGGAAGCCAGGCTCAGAGATTGGGTGACTTGTCCCAGGTCCTGGAGGGTCGCACAGCTCCACGACGGCCAGGAGACCCCAGCCAGGGGGCCTCCATCCCCAGCGACCTTCACCTGACCCCAGCCCACAAGACGTGGCCGCAGCGCCGGAGCAGGCCGAGGCTGCTCCTCACCGCCCCTGTGCGGCCGCCCGGGAAAGTGCAGGCGGGCCGGGAGCGGTGGCTCAGGCCTGTGATGGGAGGTGGGCGGATCACCTGAAGTTGCTAGTTCGAGGCCAGCCTCACTAACATGGAGAAACCCCGTCTCTACTAAAGATACAAAATTAGCCGGGCGTGGTGGCAGGAACCTGTAATCCCAGCTACTCAGGAGACTGAGGCAGGAGAATCGCTTGAACCCGGGAGGCAGAGGTTGCGGTGAGCTGGGATCACGCCAGTGCACTCCAGCCTGGGCAACAAGACCGAAACTCCGTCTCAAAAAAAAAAAAAAAAGGAAAAAACGCAGGGGACCCGCCGTCGGGGCGGGGCAGCGCTGCCCGGCCTCTGTCCCACTTCCATGCACTTGACCTCGACCCTCCGGCCTCCGTCTGCGATCTTCCCGTGTACCTGAAAATGAGGCCTGGAACGGACCCGACCTTCCTGCCCGCCCGTCCTGACCGGCCCCGGGGGCCCCCGCCCCATCTTTGGCCCCCAGCCCCTCCCTCTCTGCCGCCTCCAGGGTCGGGGGTTAGGCCGGGAAAGCCCCTTGGGAAGCCCCCGGGGGGCAGCTGGAGCGGGTCGCGGGGCGGCGGGAAGGAGCGGGCGCCGCTATTTAAGCGGCTTCCCGAGGCCTCAGGGACAGAGGTGACCGAGCATGGATCGGGGCCTGGCCCTCCTGCTGGCGGGGCTTCTGGGGCTCCTCCAGCCGGGCTGCGGTGAGCAGGGGAGGGGGCGCGGGAGAGAGGAGGGAGTTAGGAGGGGGGTCAGGAGAGGGGAGAGGGTGAGGAGGGAAAGGGGCTCAGCAGAGGGGAGGGGGCACAGGAGAGGGGAGGGGGCGCAGGAGGGAGGAGGGGGCTCAGGAGAGAGGAGGGGGCTCAGGAGAGGGGAGGGGGCGCAGGAGAGAGGAGGGGGCTCGGGAGAGAGGAGGGGGCTCGGGAGAGAGGAGGGGGCTCAGGAGAGAGGAGGGGGCGCAGGAGAGGGGAGGAGGAGCAGGAGGGAGGAGGGGGCTCAGGAGGGAGGCTCAGGAGAGAGGTGGGGGTTCAGGACTGAGGAGGGGGCTCAGGAGAAGGGAGGGGGCGCAGGAGGGAGGAGGGGGCTCAGGACTGAGGAGGGGGCTCAGGAGAGGGGAGGGGGCGCAGGAGAGGGAAGGGGGCGCAGGAGGGAGGAGGGGGTGCAGGAGAGAGTAGGGGTGCGCAGAATTAGGGGTTCGACAGAGGGGGTGATTGGTGATCCTGCCAGAGGAGGGGGCTCAGAGAAGGCAGGGGCTGAGAGAGGAAGTTGGGGGGCTCCGCGCTGCCCTCTGACCCGCAGCGAAACCGGCTCCAGGCAGACAGGGCTCGGGGGACTGGGGCTGAGGCGGGGGTCGGGGCGGGGTTCAGGGACAGAGCCTGGGAATCCGGGTAGCGGCGAGGCAGTGGACCGGGAGTGGGGCGGAGGGTCCGGGAACCGGGCAGAGGTGGGGCGGGGGTCCGGGCGTGCAGGGGAGGGTCGGGGAACCCGGCAGAGGCGGGGCGGGGGTCCGGGGGTGCAGGGGAGGGTCCGGGAACCGGGCAGAGGCGGGGCGGGGGTCCGGGGGTGCAGGGGAGGGTCCGGGAACCGGGCAGAGGCGGGGCGGGGGTCCGGGTGTGGAGCGGAGGGTCGGGGAACCCGGCAGAGGTGGGGCGGGGGTCCGGGTGTGGAGCGGAGGGTCGGGGAACCCGGCAGAGGTGGGGCGGGGGTCCTGGGGTGCAGGGGAGGGTCCGGAAACCCGGCAGAGGCGGGGCGGGGGTCCGGGGGTGCAGGGGAGGGTCCGGGAACCGGGCAGAGGCGGGGCGGGGGTCCGGGAGCGGGGCGGGGCGCAGGGCAGGGACTCGGGGCGGGGTCCGAGACTCCGCGGGGCTGAGCGAGAGCCGGGGTCGCCGCAGGCCAGTCCCTCCAGGTGAAGCCCCTGCAGGTGGAGCCCCCGGAGCCGGTGGTGGCCGTGGCCCTGGGCGCCTCTCGCCAGCTCACCTGCCGCCTGGACTGCGCGGACCGCGGGGCCACGGTGCAGTGGCGGGGCCTGGACACCAGCCTGGGCGCGGTGCAGTCGGACGCGGGCCGCAGCGTCCTCACCGTGCGCAACGCCTCGCTGTCGGCGGCCGGGACCCGTGTGTGCGTGGGCTCCTGCGGGGGCCGCACCTTCCAGCACACCGTGCGGCTCCTTGTGTACGGTGAGGCGTCCCCCCCGCCCTGCCTCTCTCTGACCCTTGGACTCACGGCCCCTTCCCTACGCCACCTGTTCCTGGAAGCCTCCCGGATTGCAGGCCCGGTCCCAGCTCCATGCACAGCTCCCCGAACCCAGGTCCCCAGTCTTCGCTTCCCCCCAACTCACCCCAACCCTCCCAGGGCGGGCCCTGGCCCATCCTTCAGTCTATTCCAGCTTCCCAGGGTGGGGCCTGCGCACAGGCCGTCCCCACTGCCGGTTCATCAGCAACCCCCACGCATCCTTGGCCCCAGCTCCAAGCCCCCTCCGAGCTCCAGCCCCTCCATCCCGTCCAGCCCTGACTCTGGGCTCAGCCCTGACCCCTGACCCTCCATCACAGCCTTCCCGGACCAGCTGACCATCTCCCCGGCAGCCCTGGTGCCTGGTGACCCGGAGGTGGCCTGTACGGCCCACAAAGTCACGCCTGTGGACCCCAATGCGCTCTCCTTCTCCCTGCTCCTGGGGGACCAGGAACTGGAGGGGGCCCAGGCTCTGGGCCCGGAGGTGGAGGAGGAGGAGGAGCCCCAGGAGGAGGAGGACGTGCTGTTCAGGGTGACAGAGCGCTGGCGGCTGCCGACCCTGGCAACCCCTGTCCTGCCCGCGCTCTACTGCCAGGCCACGATGAGGCTGCCTGGCTTGGAGCTCAGCCACCGCCAGGCCATCCCGGGTGAGTTCGCTGGGTCCCCTGGAGACCCAACCGCTCGCCAGCCTTGACAGGCACTTCGGGACGGGGGACGGGGGGCAGCACCTGTGCTGTGGGGCGCTGGGAGGATTGGATTCCCCCACGAGGCCAAAGCGATATTCATTAACTCAACGTGTATTTACTGAGCACCCGGCCCCCAGCACAGGTCCCACCCCTTCCCTGCCCACAGCGCTCCCTGGCTCCTGCCTTGGGGTCAAAGCCGGAGTCCTCCCCGGGGCCCACAGGAACCTGCACCACCTGCCCTGTCCCCTTCCTGCCCTGCCTCCACCCTCTCTCCCCCTCCTCATTCTGCTCCAGCCACACGGGCCTCCTCGCTGTTCCTCCAACACGCCAGGCATGATCCTGTCCTGGGGCCCTTGCACGGCTCTGCCCTCTGCCTGGAATACCCTTCTTCCGGATCTTTCCACGGCTCTCTCCTCCTCCCCCTCAGGTCTCTGCCTGAGTGTGGCCTCCTCCGTGAGGCTTCCCTGGATTCCCGTTTAAAGGGTCAACCCTCGACCCCCAACGTGTACAAACGCAGGCACAGACGCACACACGTGTACAAACAGAGGCGCACGCGCACATGCGTGTACAAACACAGGCACACCCACGTGCACAAACACAGGCACACATGCACACGCGTGTATAAACACGCACACCCGTGTGAGCCCCCTTTCCCTTCTGTTCTGTTTCTTGACACCTTGGATAATATCTGATATCCCCCAATCACATACCTTCTCTGTCTTTTCCACGACCTTCTCCCACTGTGGCTCCCAAGGTGGGAATCTTGTGTCTTGCGCACACGGCTGTGTCCACAGAAGCTAGAACAGGGCAGGTGCTCAATAAACCCTCGCTGAATGCCCAGATGAAGACATTTAACGTGGGCCGGTGCCCAGGGAGTACCAGCTTCATGCCCTGTCCAGTCCTGAAGCCGCTGCCAGCTTCTCCCACTAAACAGAGAGGGATCTGTCCTCCCACAGGGCACCCTGATACCCATGTTAATGCGTGTGGGGTCATGAGTTTCAAGCAAAGGGCTCCCGGGGTTGCAGCAGAAGCTGGGAGACCCGGGAGGTCTTGGTGGTGGGGGTGGGGCTGGGGTGGGTAGAGAGGAAGCTGGATTTGAGGGATATTTTACAGAACACGGGTCCTCTCGGGCCTCAGTCTCCCCATCAGTCCCACAGGGGATGAAGTACAAAGCCAGAGCAGAAAGCCCCCAAGCACCTCCTCTCTCCACACCAGCCTCCTCCCAACTCTCCTCCGTCCACAGCCCATCATAATAAACGCGGGAGCCCGCTCACTATCACAGCAGCCCAAAGAGGTGACTCTCACCCCTTTGACAGTTGAGGAAACTGAGGCACGCGGAGATTAAGGAGCCTGCTGGGGTGATGTTGCCAGTGAGTGGGGGCCGTGGAATGCCCGGACTCCCATCCTGCCCACTGTGGTACCTCAGTTTCCCCATCTGTCCAGTAGACTTCCCTGACTGTGGGTCGTTTGTAAATTTCAGGGACCATGTAGCTTTCAAAGCACTTTATAAATTCTAGGTTTTAGGCCAGGTTCACGCCTCTAATCCCAGCACTTTGGGAGGCTGAAGTGCGTAGATCACCTGAGGTCAGGAGTTCAAGACCAGCCTGACCAACACAGTGAAACCCCATCTCTACTAAAAATACAAAAATTAGCCAGGTGTGGGGGTGCACGCCTGTAGTCCTAGCTACCTAGGAGGCTGAGGCCGAAGAATCGCTTGAACCTGGGAGTTGGAGCTTGCAGTGAGCCGAGATGGCGCCATTGCACTCCAGCCTGGGCGACTGAGTGAGACTCTGTTTCAACAACAACAACAACAAATTCTAGGCTTTATCATCTAGAATAGCATGCCGAATAGAAACAAAAATGTGGGCCGGGTGTTGGAGGCCGAGGTGGGAGGATCACTTGAGCGCAGGAGTTCCAGACTAGCCTGGGCCACATAGCGAGACCTCCCATCTCTACAAAAAAAATTTAAAAATTAGCTGGGCATGATTGCACGCCTGTGGTCCCAGCTACTCAGGAGGCTAAGTGGGGAGGATGGTTTGAGCCTGGGAGGTTGAGGCTGCAGTGTGCCATGATTGCAACACTGCACTCCAGCCTGCATGACAGACTGAGACCCCATCTCTAAAAAAAAAAAAAAAAAAAACCAGGCCAGGCATGGTGTCTCATGCCTGTAATCCCAACACTTTGGGAGGCCGAGGCGGGTGGATCACCTGAAGTCAGGAGTTCAAGGCCAGCCTGATCAACATGGAGAAACCCTGTCTCTACTAAAAATACAAAATTAGCCGGGCGAGGTGTCGGGCGCCTGTAATCCCAGCTACTCAGGAGGCTGAGGCAGGAGAATCGCTTGAAGCTGGGAGGCGGAGGTTGCAGTGAGCCGAGATCGCGCCATTGCACTCCAGTCTGGGCAACAAGAGCGAAATTCTGCCTCAAAAAAAAAAAAAGAAGAAGAAGAAATGGAAATGGGACCCACCAGAGGGGTCGAGGAAAGGGGTTTGGGGAAGTTCTGGTCCAAGCCCTTGTCCAGATGCAGAGACTGAGGTGGGAGAGGCAGGGCTGGGGCAGCAGAGAGAAAAACAACCGTCACTCCGTTTCCAGTCCTGCACGGCCCGACCTCCCGGGAGCCCCCCGACACGACCTCCCCGGAACCCCGGGCCGCGACCTCCCCGGAGACCACCCCCCAGCAGGGCTCCACACACAGCCCCAGGAGCCCGGGCTCTACCAGGACTTGCCGCCCTGAGATCTCCCAGGCTGGGCCCACGCAGGGAGAAGTGATCCCAACAGGCTGTGAGTGCTGGTCCCTGGGGGCAGGGAGGGTGGGAAGGGCTGAGAGCGAGAGGTTCCTTGGATGAAGACTTTAGACAAGAAATTGCCCTGTCCAGCTTCAGTTTCCCTGTCCATCCTGCCTCGGTTTCCCCGTCCGTCCAGCTTCAGTTTCCCTGTCCATCCTGCCTCAGTTTCCCTGTCCATCCTGCCTTGGTTTCCCTGTCCGTCCTGCCTCGGTTTCCCCATCTGTCCAGCCTCGGTTTCCCCATCTGTCCAGCCTCAGTTTCCCCATCTGTCCAGCTTCAGTTTCCCTGTCCATCCTGCCTCGGTTTCCCCGTCCGTCCAGCTTCAGTTTCCCTGTCCATCCTGCCTCGGTTTCCCTGTCCATCCTGCCTTGGTTTCCCCGTCCGTCCTGCCTCGGTTTCCCTGTCTGTCCAGCCTCGGTTTCCCCGTCCGTTCTGCCTCGGTTTCCCCATCTGTCCAGCCTCGGTTTCCCCATCTGTCCAGCCTCGGTTTCCCCGTCCGTTCTGCCTCGGTTTCCCCATCTGTCCAGCCTCGGTTTCCCCATCTGTCCAGCTTCAGTTTCCCCGTCCGTTCTGCCTCAGTTTCCCCATCTGTCCAGCCTCAGTTTCCCCATCCGTCCAGTCTCTGTTTCCCCATCTGTCCAGTGGGCTTCTCTTAACTGTAGGTCCTTTTTGTAAACGTCACAGACTGTGCAGATTTCAAGGCACTTTGTAAATTCTCAGCCTCATAGACTAGAACAATCTTTGGAACAGAAGCAGAAACAGAATGTGGTCACATAAGTAATTTTTTTCCTTTTTTTTTTTTTTTTTTTTTTTGAGACGGAGTCTCGCTTTGTCCCCCAGGCTGCAGTGCAAGAGTGCAATCTCAGCTCATTGCAACCTCCGCCTGCCGGGTTCAAGCGATTCTCCTGCCTCAGCCTCCTGAGTTGCTGGGATTACAGGCGCCCATCACCATGCCTGGCTAATTTTTGTATTTTTGGTAGAGACGGGGTTTCACCATGCTGACCAGGCTGGTCTCGAACTGACCTGAGGTGATCCGCCCGCCTCAGCCTCCCAAAGTGCTGGGATGACGGGCGTGAGCCACTGTGCCCGGCCCACATAGGTAATGTCAGAAATGCTTGTTCCCCGGTGCCACAAATAAATAGCACTCAAATTTAATTCTCTCAGTAAGGCCATTTTTACTTTCTGGAGAAAGGGTGCCCATTGCAGATGGAACAATGACGGGAGCACACCTGGACAAAGGAAAAGCAGACGTATTTATCCCTTATGCATTTGGGTCTTCCTTTTTTTTTTTTTTTTTGAGACGGAGTCTTGCTCCGTTGCCCAGGCTGGAGTTCAGTGGCGCGACCTCGGCTCACTGCAAACTCCACCTCCCGGGTTCACGCCATTCTCCTGCCTCAGCCTCCCGAGTAGCTGGGACCACAGGCGCCGCCACCGCACCCGGCTAATTTTTTGTATTTTTAGTAGAGACGGGGTTTCACCGTGTTAGCCAGGATGGTCTCGATCTCCTGCCTCGTGATCCACCCGCCTCGGCCTCCCAAAGTGCTGAGATTACAGGCTTGAGCCCCCGCGCCCGGCTGAGTCTTCCTTACTGCTATGTCCTGCATCCACTGGCTGGAGCGGGACATCACGGTCTTAAACTGATACCCTGTTTGCTAACAACCTAAAACTTTCCTAAATAGATAAGTGCAAAGGAGGACAAAGGAGAGGAAGTTGCTTATGAGAGATTTAAGGAAGCGATAACATTTCCAAATAAGGAAGGGGCATAAGCTGTGAGCGAAGACTTGCCTGGGACTGTCTGGACACGCCTGGGTAAGCCCAAGCAACTAACTGGGCTAAAGTGTAAGAAATAATAGCTGATAGGAGGCTTTAGAGTAAGAAGCTATTATTTCTAGTGTCTATAATTTTATTTTTAAACCAAGACGAGCTTTGAAGAGGAACTTTTCTACTTTCTACAGGTAATTTCAAATTTAAAAGTAAAGGCCAGGCGCGGTGACTCATGCCTGTAATCCCAGCACTTTGGGAGGCTGAGGCGGGCGGATCACGAGGTCAGGAGATCGAGACCATCCTGGCTAACACGGTGAAACCCCGTCTCTACTAAAAATACAAAAACTTAGCCGGGCGACGTGGCAGGCGCCTGTAGTCCCAGCTACTCGGGAGGCTGAGGCAGGAGAATGGCGTGAACCCGGGAGGCAGAGCTTGCAGTGAGCTGAGATCCGGCCACTGCACTCCAGCCTGGGTGACAGAGCGAGACTCCGTCTCAAAAAAAAAAAAAAAAATTAGCCAGGCGTGGTGATGGGCGCCTGTAGTCCCAGCTACTCGGGAGGCTGAGGCAGGAGAATGGTGTGAACCCAGGAGGAAGAGCTTGCAGTGAGCCGGGATCACACCACTGCACTCTGGCCTGGGCAACAGAGCAATATTCCGTCTCAAAAAAAAAAAAAAAAAAAAAGGCCGGGCGCGGTGGCTCAAGCCTGTAATCCCAGCACTTTGGGAGGCCGAGACGGGCGGATCACGAGGTCGGGAGATCGAGACCATCCGGGCTAACACGGTGAAACTCCGTCTCTACTAAAAAAATACAAAAAACTAGCCGGGCGAGGTGGTGGGCGCCTGTAGTCCCAGCTACTCGGGAGGCTGAGGCAGGAGAATGGCGTGAACCCAGGAGGAAGAGCTTGCAGTGAGCCGGGATCACACCACTGCACTCTGGCCTGGGCAACAGAGCAATATTCCGTCTCAAAAAAAAAAAAAAAAAAAAAGGCCGGGCGCGGTGGCTCAAGCCTGTAATCCCAGCACTTTGGGAGGCCGAGACGGGCGGATCACGAGGTCGGGAGATCGAGACCATCCGGGCTAACACGGTGAAACTCCGTCTCTACTAAAAAAATACAAAAAACTAGCCGGGCGAGGTGGTGGGCGCCTGTAGTCCCAGCTACTCGGGAGGCTGAGGCAGGAGAATGGCGTGAACCCGGGAGGCGGAGCTTGCAGTGAGCTGAGATCCGGCCACTGCACTCCAGCCTGGGCGACAGAGCGAGACTCCGTCTCAAAAAAAAAAAAAAAAAAAACAAACAGTAAAAGTAAGTGTGGTCAGGCCAAGCACAGTGGCTCATGCCTGTAATCCCAGCACTTTGGGAGGCAGAGGCAGGAGGATCACTTGAGCCCAGGAGTTCAAGACCATTCTGGGCAACATAGTGAGACCCCCATTTCCACACCAAAAAATTGAAAAATTATCCGGGCGTGGTGCTGTATACTTGTGGTCCCAGCCACTTGGGAGGCTGAGGTTGGAGGATCACTTGAGCCCAGGAGATTGAGGCTGCAGTGAGCTGAGATCACACCTGGGTGACAGAGAAAGACTCAGTCGCAAAACAAACAAACAAAAAAAAGGTTGGCCAGACATGGTGGCTCACGCCTGTAATTCCAGCACTTCGGGAGACTGAGGAGGAGGATCACCTGAGGTCAGGAGTTTGAGACCAGTCTGGCCAACATGGTGAAACCTCATCTCTACTAAAAATACAAAAATTAGCCAGGTGTGGTAACGGGCGCCTGTAGTCCCAGCTACTCGGGAGGCTGAGGCAGGAGAATCACTTGAACCCAAGAGGCAGAGCTTGCAATGAGCCGAGATTGCACCACTGCATTCCAGCCTGGGGAACACAGCGAGATTCCACTTCAAAAAAAAAAAAGTGTGGTCATACATTTCATGGAGCCCAATATATCCCAAGTATTATCATTTCAACAGGTAATCAGTATAAAATGGTATGAAGGAGATATATTACACTCCTCCTTTTTCCCCAAACTAAGTCTTCAAAGTGCAGATTGCAGGCTCAGCACCCTTTTGTGTGTGTGTGTGCGACAGAGTCTCACTCTGTTGCACAAGGCTGGAGTGCAGTGGTACGATCTCGGCTCACTGCAACCTCCGCCTCCCGGGTTCAAGTGATTCTCCCACCTCAGCCTCCTGAGTAGCTGGGATTACAGGCACCTGTCACCATGCCCGGCTAATTTTTGTATTTTTAGGAGGTACAGGGTTTCCCCATGGTCAGGCTGGTCTCGAACTCCTGAGCTCATGATCCGCCCGCTTCGGCCTCCCAAAGTGCTGGGATTTCAGGCGTGAGCCTCCGCGCCCGGCCTGGACTGCCCATTTCTAAACTCTAAGGTGCTATGCGCATTTTGAAAGGGTCACAAAGGTAAAGTCCTTTGTGAAATTTCAGGGAATGTGGTAACTCTGGAAGCTCACGTAGCCTCTGAGGGACTCCTCCCTTCCCAAGCCTGCAGAAGCCTGGAGGGCTCTGACCGGCGTCTCCTGCTCTCCCCAGCGTCCAAACCTACGGGTGACCAGCTGCCCGCGGCTCTGTGGACCAGCAGTGCGGTGCTGGGACTGCTGCTCCTGGCTTTGCCCACCTACCACCTCTGGAAACGTTGCCGGCACCTGGCTGAGGACGGCGCCCACCCACCAGCTTCTCTGAGGCTCCTGCCCCAGGTGCCGACCTGGGCTGGATTAAGGGGGACCGACCAGGTCGGGAGTAGCCCCTTCTGAGTAGCCAGCCCTTCCCCCTGTGAAGGGAAAATAGGTTGGACCCCTTCAAGCTGAGAACTGGTCGGGGCAAACCTGCCTCCCATTCTATTCAAAGTCATCCCTCTGGTCACAGAGAGGGACGCACATTCTGATTGCCTCCTTTGGAAAGGCTCATCAGAAACTCAAAAGAAGGTGACCATTTGTCCCGCCTACCCGTGACCTGGAAGCCCCCCCCCCCGCTCGAGTGACCCCCGACTTTCTGGACGGAACCAACGTACTTCTTACAAATATTGATTCATGTGTCATATCTCCCTAAAATGCGTAAAACCAGCTGTGCCCCGACCACCTTGGGCCCCTGCCATCAGGACCTCCTGAGGCTTTGGCAAATAAACCTCCTAAAAGGATAGAAACTGAAACTTGTGGCCGGGCGCGGTGGCTCAAGCCTGTAATCCCAGCACTTTGGGAGGCCGAGGTGGGTGGATCACGAGGTCAGGAGATCGAGACCATCCTGGCTAACACGTGAAACCCCGTCTCTACTAAAAAAATACAAAAATTAGCCGGGAGCGGTGGCGGGCGCCTGTAGTCCCAGCTACTCGGGAGGCTGAGGCAGGAGAATGGCGTGAACCCGGGAGGCGGAGCTTGCAGTGAGCTGAGATCCGGCCACTGCACTCCAGCCTGGGGGACAGAGCGAGACTCCGTCTCAAAAAAAAAAAAAAAAAAAAAAAGAAACTGAAACTTGTCATTTTTCTCAGTGGACACCACTCCGTGGAGAGGAGAGATCTGAGGGCTTCGGACAGCAGGAGGGCTGACTGTGGGCCCCGCCCTGATGGCTCCATCGCCCTCATCCCACAGTCCAGGGCTGGAGAGCAAATTGTCAGGAATGCTTGTTCCCCGGTGCCGTAAAGAAATGGCACTTGAACATAAATTTAATTTCCTCGGCAGAGCCATTGGTTTACTTTCTGCAGAAAGGGCACACTCACCAGCAGTTTTGCCACGAGAGTACACCGAACAAAGGAGACGGTCATTTCTAACCTGACGCGTCCACCCTGCTTCTGTGTCCCGTTTCTGTTGGCTGGAACGGGACCTCACCTTCTGTATTTGTTCTGATTGGCCGGCAACTTAGAACTTTGTAAAAGAGGCAAAGGCAGAGGAGAGCAAAGGAAGGAGGAAGTAACTTGTGGAATGCTGAGAAAGGTAAAAGCACCTTCAGATAAGGAAGAGGAACAGGCTGTGACCTAATGCCCGCTTGGACCAGCATAAGCGTGCCAGGGCAAATACTTAGGCTACATTGTGGCAACTGAGAATATAAAGTACGTTGATTTAGTACAGCCAGCAGATAGTGAAGAATGTTAGCACAGATCTTTGAATACATTTTGCTTCTAAGAGAAGTTACTATTTATTCGTAATTAGATGGGGAGGAAAGTATAGTATGAAGAGGAACCTCTACTTTACGTTGGACAAAGGGCATTTGGTCTGCCCGCCAGAGACTCCTGTGGTCGGAGGATGGTGGAACGCCCCCCACCCCCCGAAACAGCTCTCATTACCCCCTGCCCAGGGCAACGGCCCTGAGGGACAGGGAGGGCACCCAGCAAGCTCTGCCGGGGGCGGGAAAATGCGAGGGCTTAGTGGTCTCCCTGGTGAGAAGCTTAACCAGGACTCCCCGAAAGCTGTGGGAGAAGTGAGGAAAGATATATAGAGGTCGCCTGGGGAAACACACGGAGAGGTGGCCTGAGCAGGAGGCTGTGCTTTGAGGTGGCCGGGGGCTGAGGAGGGTTGGGAGGGCGGCTGGAAGCGAGGTCAGCAAGGGCTGGAGGTGACAGCCTGGGGGTACTGGGGAGCCATGGGAGAGTTTAGAGCTCTGGAGGCGGCAGTGTCAGAAGGCTCCCTCTGGCGGTCAGGAGGGTAACAGCCTGGGATGCTCGCCCGGGTGGCCGCCACTAGGGGCTCAGCGCGGCTGCAGCGGAGCTGGGCTGGGGAGGGGGCTTCTCCCACGAGGGGAGCTGCGCACTCAGACGGAGACTGGGTCAGGCGGAAGTCCCGGCGGGGCTCGACCCCCAGCACCAAGGCTCAGAAATGAACATGAGAAAAGGGTCTGCGGGCCGGGCGCGGGGCTGGGTCCAGCAGTCCTAGGCAGGTCCATCCCCGCGCAGGCTCCGTCAGGCCTCTGGTAACCGGGGAGACTGGTTGCTAGGAGACCAGGCTAATAAAGGACTCGCTCACTACCCAAATGACAAGCAATCCGGCTTCGTGCCAGAAACGGAGCACTTCCGAGGCAGCCATTTTGGAGTCTGGCAAAATTCAGGATCCAGGCCAAAGACAGGAAAGCCAATCAATATACACAAACAGGGAGGAGAAAAGGGAATGCCGATAAGGACATAGGGACTTTGTCATTTCCCAAAGTTTCCCAGCGGGATCCCAGTGCCCTCTGCCCTTAATCAAGATGGCCGCCTTGGGGCTCTAGCGCACGGTGGAATATGGCGGTGCTTCCGGTCCCGATGCCCTCAGCGAAGATGGCGGCAGTGGAGAAGCGGCGGCCAGCGGTAGCACCACCGGCTGGTTTCACCGACAGCGGCCGCCAGTCGGTATCCCGGGCGGCGGGGGCGGCCGAGAGCGAGGAGGACTTCCTGCGGCAGGTCGGCGTGACGGAGATGCTACGGGCGGCCCTGCTGAAGGTGCTGGAGGCGCGGCCCGAGGAACCGATCGCATTCCTGGCCCACTACTTCGAGAACATGGGCCTGCGCTCGCCTGTAAACGGCGGCGCCGGGGAGCCCCCGGGCCAGCTCCTGCTGCAGCAGCAGCGCCTGGGCCGCGCACTGTGGCACCTTCGCCTGGCCCACCACTCCCAGAGGTGCGCAGCGGGCCGGCTTGGGCGGGTGGGGCGGTGGCGGACTTCAATTCCCAGCATGCCCCGCGCGGCTCCTTACCCGCAGCGCCGGCGCGGGGCCCGGGACGTGCTGGGAGTTGTAGTCTGCGGTGCCTTTTTGGGAGGGATGGACCGGACAAGGTGGGCTGGACGGTCCGGGCTTGGGTCCGGCGCTGGGCAGCGCGCTGCATGCGGCGCGAGTCCTTCTGGCCGGCTTCGCGTCTGTGACGCCTTTTTGCAGGTGCTGAGTTTCACCTTGCAGTTCATGATTTTCAAAATCATGCTATTTACAGAGAGCAGCCCAGTCACCCAGGGCCCCCACCTTAGGGGACAGGCTCCCAGCAGGCAAGTGTGGATTCCTGGAAGAGCGTGGCGATGCGCGGGCCGGGGCAGGGGGGTTGCAGGGAAGAGGCCCAGCAGGTGCAAATTTAGAGCCGGAGTGTGGGACACATGGGAGGCGGGAAGGCCGCGGAGTTTGGCGGAAGCCTGTGGGGCTGCAGGTGCCTATGCACGGTGTCCCCTGGCTGGGGCCAGTTCTGAGCCCAGGAAGGTGGTTGAGGACTATGTGTTAACGTTGGGTATGCATGGGCTGCTTTCTTTTTTGTTGGGGGGGGTCCCCAGAAGCGGGGCCTGAGGTAGGCATTTTGTGTATTGGTGATTTTATAAGGGGGTGCACCCAAGAGAACCCAGGAAGGGGGTGGGAAGAGCAGACAGGGAAGGATGCCAAGCAAAGGTGCCCTTGCAGCCTCATAACCAGAGCATAAGCGCCCACCATGGCAGCCCTCACCAGAGTCCCAGAGAAGTTCGGGGCGAGAAGAGAAACGGGGAGTGTCCCCTCCCACCACGGTCACGGTGCACAGCTGTACGAGATCATACTCAGATAAGGGTGGCAGGGTGTTGGGGACCTGGACAAGGAGCAGACTTGCTCCAGTGGCCCAGTGGCTCTGAAGGCCCCGCCCGAGGATTTGCTGGGGCCGGGTGGGAGGGGAGCGGGCAAGGGCAGGCCCGGAGGGTCAGTGGCGCCGTTTACCGCAATGGAAGGTCCCTGGTTTGAAGAAGCTGCCAGAGTCACCTGTGGATTAAGTTAGAGGCTGGAAGGAGCCTAGAAACGGGAAGGTGGACAGAAGTGTCTGCAACTGAGACATGGGGCCAGGACAGGAGACTGGACTGGGAGGGTCCTGAAGGCTTCAGGGGAGCTGAGAAGAGCTCAGAGCCACACTCTGAGGGCAGCCAGCCCAGAGAAGCCACAAGACAGGGTGGGAAGGCGAGACCAGAGGTGAAGGGGGAGCAGGAGGAAGATGGCCTCCCAGGACATCTGGAAGAGAATCTCCCAAGGAGGAAAAGGGTTAAATAGCAGGCCCACCATATATGGTTGTTCAGGTTGATTACTGCACAAGCCACTCACCCCATAGACACTGCAGATGAGGATATTTATATTAATTTCTGAGGGCTGCTGGAACAAATTACCTCCAACTTAGTGGCTTAAAACAACAGAAATTTATTCTCTCAGAAGTCTGAAATTGAGGTGTCAGGAGAGCCACACTCCCTCTGGAGGCTCCAGGGAACGAGCCTCCTTGCCTCCCCAGCTTCCAGTGGCAGCCATCAGGCTTTGGCTTGTGGCCGCATCGCTGCAGTCTCTGCCTCTGTCGTCACGTGGCCTCCTCTGTGTCTCTGTGCTGTATTCCCTCATAATGTCACCACTAGGCCCCACCCTACTTCAGTGTGACCTCCACCATCTACATCTGCTGTCCCAAATAAGCTCTCGGTCTGAGGTTCTGGATGGGCGTGAGCCTGGCGGGCACCAGTCACCCCAGGACAGGAGCAGAGCCGTTGTCTGGAAGAGTTCTGATAGCAGGGAGTCCGGACAAGGGCGGTGCAGATGCATCCCGGCCCTGGGCTGGCCTGGGCTCCCCAGAGACACAGCCAGTGGGGAAGGTGGAAGACAGGTGCGCAGGCCTGAGCAGCATCTGATTCTGCGCTCGCAGAGCCAGGCCTGCTCCCGTCCTCCCCGCGGGCAGCTCTGGCTGCCCCTCCGTCCTTGGACCGTCAGGAACCCCTGAGGTCACCTGGCCGGTCGGGAAGAGAAGCCCAGAGCTTGGCAGGTTTGTCCCCACTCAGTCCAGCGTGTGGACCCTCAAAGGCTGCAGGGCTGACTGGGCTGCTCCTGAGAGCGTCACCGCGGCAGACTGGGGGAGAAGTCACCCCACATCCCCTCTGCCACCTTCTTTTGAGAAATGGCCGGCTCCGGCCACCCGGGCTGGTGATGGGGCCACAGCGTCCCCCTCCTGCCACCTTCCTGGTCGTCTCCAAGGCCCCCGGAGCACACACACAGACGTTCCATGACTTGCTGAAGGCCACACGGCCACCCAGGGCAGAGCTGGGCTCAGAAGCCGCAGAGGGCAGCCCCGAGGCCTCCTGAGCCCCCGCGTTGCTCGTCGTAGCAGCCAGGACTGCGCTGCCCCCTGCAGGTCACGGCCGGGAAAACGTGCACGGAAACCAAGCCGCGGACGATCTGGGCCAGGGTCCCCCGACTCCTTCTCCGGGGGCCCGTCCTGGGCACTGCAGGGCCCTGAGCAGCGTCCCCGGCCTCCACCCACTCCTCGCCAGGAGCTCCCCGAGTCGTGACAACCACAGATGTCCCAGTCACCGCCCGGCATCTGCTGGGGGCAAGAGTGGGAAGCCGAAGTCTGAAGTGAGGAGGGGCTCCTGCATCTCTTTCTGGAGACTTTCCATAAATAGATCTTTCCCGTATTAACAAATGCTCACATGCCTTACAAACCGCTCTGTGTAGGAGCCAACACAGACAGAGCCCTGGCTGGCCTCCCACTCTCCATTTTGCAATCAGGGAAACCAAGGCCCAGAGGCCACCGTCACAGGCAGAGCTGACATTCCAGCCCCGCCTCCTCCCAGCCCAGAGCTTGCTGCCTTCCTCCTCCTCCTCCTCCTCCTCCTCCTCCTCCTCCTCCTCCTCCTCCATCACCCAGTGATTCTGCTGGGAGCCGGTACGCGGCTGCCTTGAAGTCAGCTGTCACCTTCCTGTCTCGTGCCGTCATCATGGCTGTGATCTCACCAGGATGTAATTACCTTTTTGAGCGTCTTCCTGCCCCTGGAGGCAGCTGTGGCAGAGCTGCAGCCCTAATTACAGCCCGAAATAAGCGCAGGTGGGGCCTCCCACACGTCCTGAGCACCTGGCTCCAGCCCTGTTCTCCCGTCCTCACAAGAACCCCCACAACGTAGATGCACAAGGTCAGGCGCAGAAAAGCAGGGCGCACACACCGGGAGGGGCAGACGAACACCGGAGGCAGGTCTGGGCCGGGCACAGAGCCCTGCGCACCGAGGGGCCGCGTGGATGCCTGGGGAGCCGGACGAGGGCTGCCGCCCCCAGAGAGGAGAGAATTCGTGCAGAAGTGGTGGTGGATGGAGCTGGCTAATCCTGGCCCGCAGACCTGTCAGTCAGGAGAAGCCGCGGGCACCACAGGAACCAACAACCCCAAACCTCAGTGGCTTCAACACAACCAAAACTCCTCTCGCTTCCTCTGCAGGGGACGGCCAGTTGTTGGGTTTTTGTTTTTTACTTTTTTGAGACGGAGTCTGGCTCCGCCGCCCAGCCTGGAGTGCAGTGGCGTGATCTCGGCTCACTGCAACCTTCGCCTCCCGAGTTCGAGCGATTCTCCTGCCTCAGCCTCCTGAGTAGCTGGGACTACAGGCGCCCGCCACCGCGCCCGGCTAATTTTTTTTGTATTTTTAGTAGAGACGGGTTTTCGCCATGTTGGCCAGGCTGGTCTTGAACTCCTGACCTCAAGTGATCCACCTGCCTCGGCCTCCCAAAGTGCTGGGATTACAGGCATGAGCCACGGCGCCTGGCCCAGTTTTCTTTTTTGAGCTGGGGTCTTGCTCTGTCACCCAGGCTGCAGTGCATTGGTGTAATCCCAGCTCACTGCAGCCTCGACCTCCTGGGCTCAAGGGATCCTCCCACCTCAGCCTCCCAAGTACCCGGGACAGACGCACACCTGGCTGATTTTTAAATTTGTGTAGAGACGGGATCTCACTATATTGCCCAGCCTGGTTTCGAACTCCTGGGCTCAAGCAGTCCTCCCGCCTCAGCCTCTCAAAGTGCTGGGCTCACAAGCATAAGCCACTGCACCCCCCACCAAGGGCTTGTCTGATCCTGACACGCACCTGCAATCCCGACAACAGAAGTGGACTGGGAAGTAGCTTGATGGCTCTTAAAATTCCCGCTGAAAGTGGGCCACGCCCCTTGCGCATTTCAGGGGCAAAGCAAGGCCCAGAGGCTCACCCTCGGTGGGGTGGAGAAGTGGCGGGTGGAGAAGTGGCAGAGGGATCCGTGGAGCAGCGCTACCTTCGCGAGCCTTTGAGATGCCCGTGCGAGCCTCAGCTCCCAGGTTTCACGCCCTGGCGCCGCCCCCTCCCCCTGCACAGCCGGAATGGGACTGCTGAAGCACCGGACGGAGTGTGGCCTTCCGAGGCGCGTCACGAAGGACATCGTGGTGTCCCCCTCCCTCCTGGGTGGGTTGCTGGCTCGGCCGGGCAGCCGCCACGCAGTGGGGTCGCTCGCGCAGCTCCCAGGGAGCACCTGCAGCTGCTGCCAAGTGCCCCGTGGGCTCCCCTGCGGGGGAGGGGGCCGCCTCACGTCCAGCCCGGGGGACTGTGGCCACGGCCACCTCATGAGAGACCCCAAGCCAGAGCCTTGCAGCAGAGCCTCACAGCAGAGCCGCCGCCGAGACACTGTGACAATAGTACACGCTTGTTGTTTTTAGGACGCTAGGTTGGGAGTGTGGTTGGGAGGCGGCAGCAGCCTGCCCGGCCTCACAGCGGATCCTGATGAGATGTGTCATGCGGAGGTGTCAGCCGGACTCGCGGCGGTGGAGTCAGGCGTGATGGGAGCGCGCTGCTGCGCCGACACTGCGCCTGCCCTGAGCGCATTTTGGGGATGACCTCATGGATGGTAAAAGCGCTCAGCAGATTCTAAGTGGGGCCTTTACTGCTTGGGAGGGAAAAGGAGCCTACAGCCAGATGCGCCTACGGTTGAATTGCAGGTCGCTGCCCTCCAACTCTGGGCCTCAGTTTCCTCCTCCATAGCAGGGCTTTGACCCTCGAGCTCGCTGGGATGGCACGTCCATCCCTAAGCCCTGAACTGAGCAGCAGTGATGACCAGGGAGGCTCGTGTTCACCAAGCACGCACCGTCCACCAGCCCAGCATTCCTGAGCACCCACCGCGTACCGGCCCGGCATTCCTGAGCACCCACCGCGTACCGGCCCGGCATTCCTGACCACCCGCCGCGTACCGGCCCGGCATTACTGAGCACCTACTGCGTACCGGCCCGGCATTCCTGAGCACCCACCGCGTACCGGCCCGGCATTACTGAGCACCCACCGCGTACCGGCCCGGCATTACTGACCACCCGCCGCGTACCGGCCCAGCATTACTGAGCACCTACTGTGTACCGGCCCTGCATTACTGAGCACCTATTGCACGCCAGTCTTGTATTACTGAGCACCTACTGCACACCAGCCTAGCTTTACTGAGCACCTACTGCACACCAGCCCCAGATTTACTGAGCACCTATTGCATGCTGGCCCTGCATTTACTGGGCACCCACTACATACCGTCCCAGCATTACTGAGTACCTACTGTGCACTATCCCTGCATTACTGAGCACCTATTGCATACCAGTCCCACATTTACTGAGCACCTATTGCATGCTGGCCCAGCATTTACTGAGCACCCACTGCACATTGCCTCAGCATTACTGAGCACCTACTGTGCACTAGCCCTGCATTACTGAGCACCTACTGCATACCAGTCCCACATTTACTGAGCACCTATTGCATGCTGGCCCAGCATTTACTGAGCACCCACTGCACATTGCCTCAGCATTACTGAGCACCTACTGTGCACTAGCCCTGCATTACTGAGCACCTACTGCATACCAGTCCCACATTTACTGAGCACTTATTGCATGCTGGCCCAGCATTTACTAAGCACCCACTGCACACCACCCTGGCATTACTGAGTACCTACTGTGTACCGGCCCTGCATTCACCGAGCACCTGCTGTACACCAGCCCTGTATTACCGAGCACCCACTGCACACCAGCCCCACGTTTACTGAGCACCTATTGCATGCTGGCCCAGTAGCACTGAGCATCTATTGTGCACCAGCCCTGCATTACTGAGCACCTACTGCACGCTGGCTCACATGCATCTACCACAGGTGGCCCACAGAAAGGTGAAACCATGTGCCCAGGTCACGCCAGAGGGAGGCTGGAGCCTCGATGTACACCTGCCCTTCTCACTATGAAGCTGAGCTCCCAGAAGGAACAAGCATAAGTCCTGAGGTTGGCCACTTCCTCTCTGGGACCCTTGGCCAGACCATGGGGCTGCCCTGAGCCTCAGTTTCCCTATATGTCCCAGAGGAAGTAACAGGCCACTAGCATGAGGCCTGCCCGGGAACTGATGGGGAAGTGAGGCCCAGGGGTTTGCAGCCCACCCAGGGTCCTGCAGTGGCCCCGATGCTGGCCATGGTGCTCCCTGGCCACTCCCTGGTGCCCTCCATGGGAGCGTCCGAGTCACACTAGCGGCACACGAGTGGCCTGGAGTAAGGCCTCAGGTTCCTCCCTGAGGCAAGGAATCGAACCCACCCCAGAGCCAGCAGCAGGGCCGACAGCCTTCTTCTATAAGGGGTCAGTGAACATTTCAGCTTTGCGTGGCAGCCTCCATCCTGACATTCAGCTCTATGGTTCCGGTCTGAAGCTGCCACAGGCCACATGTCAGTGGACTGATGTGGTTACCTTTCGATAAAGGTTTATTATTTATTTATTTTTTGTTTTTTTTGAGATGGCGTTTCGCTCTTTTTGCCCAGGCTGGAGTGCAATGGTGCGATCTCGGCTCACCGCAACCTCCGCCTCCCGGGTTCAAGTGATTCTCCTGCCTCAGCCTCCCATGTAGCTGGGATTACAGGCATGCACCATCACGCCTGGCTAATTTTGTATTTTTAGAAGAGACGGGGTTTCTCCATGTTCGTCAGGCTGGTCTTGAACTCCCGACCTCAGGTGATCCACCCGCCTCAGCCTCCCAAAGTGCTGGGATTAAGGCGTGAGCCACTGCGCCAGGCCCGATAAAGGTTTATTTACAAAAGCAGGCAGCAGGTCAGTTTGACCCTCAGGCTGACTGTGGGGCCTTGCCTGTGAGATTATGGGGGGAGAGAGATCTACCCGTTGGCTCTGTGCAGCAGCTCTCACCTGTAATCCCAGCAGTTTGGGAGGCTGAGGCAGGAGGATCGCTTGAGCCCAGGAGGTGGAGGCTGCTGTGAACCCCGATTACACCACTGCACTCCAGCCTGGACAACACAGTGAGACCCTGTCTCAAAAAAAAAAAAAAGGAAAAATGAAATGTCAGCTGTGTTAAATGTTCAGCACAGGCCGGGCGCGGTGGCTCACGCCTGTAATCCCAGCACCCTGGGAGGCCGAGGCGGGCGGATCACAAGGTCAGGAGATCGAGACCATCCTGGCTAACACGGTGAAACCCCGTCTCTACTAAAAATACAAAAATTAGCCGGGCGCGGTGGCGGACGCCTGTAATCTCAGCTACTCGGGAGGCTGAGGCAGGAGAATGGTGTGAACCCGGGAGGCGGAGGTTGCAGTGAGCCGAGATCGCGCCACTCACTCCAGCCTGGGTGACAGAGCGAGACTCCGCCTCAAACAAAAAAAAGAAAAGAAGAAAAGAAATGCCAGCTGTGTTAAGCGTTGAGCACGGTATTTGGCCAGGTGTAAGCGGGCGCTGCTGCAGGGAGGTAGACAGAGGGTCCCGGTGTTGCTGGACGAAGCGGGCGCCGCTGCAGGGAGGTAGACAGGGGGTCCCGGTGTGGCTGGAGGAAGCGGGCGCCGCTGCAGGGAGGTAGACAGAGGGTCCCGGTGTGGCTGGACGAAGCGGGCGCCGCTGCAGGGAGGTAGACAGAGGGTCCCGGTGTGGCTGGACGAAGCGGGCGCCGCTGCAGGGAGGTAGACAGAGGGTCCCGGTGTGGCTGGACGAAGCGGGCGCCGCTGCAGGGAGGTAGACAGAGGGTCCCGGTGTGGCTGGACGAAGCGGGCGCCGCTGCAGGGAGGTAGACAGAGGGTCCCGGTGTGGCTGGACGAAGCGGGCGCCGCTGCAGGGAGGTAGACAGAGGGTCCTGGTGTTGCTGGACGAAGCCTGGAGAGACCGAAGAAGGTTCAGGAGAGTTTTCCAAGCTGATCACCGGCTCAGCCGGACAGACGTCCAGAAAGTCCGAGCCCCGAACAAAGGGCTTTTCCTACTTTTAAAACAGCTTAAAGCAGGAACTACGTGAGGCGGGAAGCAAGTTACAGAAGCGAGAAACAAAGGCAGGTAATCAAGTACTACAGCATTTCTTTTTTTTATTTTATTTTTTTATTTTTATTTTTATTTATTTTTTTTTTGAGACGGAGTCTTGCTCTGTCGCCCAGGCTGGAGTGCAGTGGCCGGATCTCAGCTCACTGCAAGCTCTGCCTCCCGGGTTTACGCCATTCTCCTGCCTCGGCCTCCCGAGTAGCTGGGACTACAGGCGCCCGCCACCTCGCCCGGCTAGTTTTTTTTTTTGTATTTTTTAGTAGAGACGGGGTTTCACCGTGTTAACCAGGATGGTCTCGATCTCCTGACCTCGTGATCCGCCCGCCTCGGCCTCCCAAAGTGCTGGGATTACAGGCTTGAGCCACCGCGCCCGGCCCTCTTTTTTTTATTTTTTGAGATAGAGTCTCGCTCTGTCACCAGGCTACAGTGCAGGGGCACGCTCCTGGCTCTCTGCAGCCTCTGCCTCCCGGGTTCAAGCGATTCTCCCGCCTCAGACTCCCAAGTAGCTGGGACTACAGACACGCACCACCACGCCCAGCTAGTTTTTATATTTTGAGTAGAGACAGGGTTTCACCATGTTGGCCAGGATGGTCTCAATCTCTTGACCTCGTGATCCGCCCACCTCGGCCGCCCGAAGTGCTGGGATTCCAGGCGTGAGCCAGCACGCCCTGCTAACATTTCTTACATCTTGAGAAAAACATGTCTTACAGCCTAAACTTATCGGTCTTGTGACCCTGCAGCCGTGCTAGGGAGGTAAGCAGGAACTCGCTGGGCCTGTAATAAACTGAGGAATGTGGAGTTGGAGAGTATAGATAAGGTCCACTGACTACAGAGAGAAAACTGGCTGTTAACATTCTCTTTTAACTTGAGTGTAAGGGGTGGTCACACTTTGCAGCAACTTTAAGAGGATTTTTAAATTTCTATTACTACTACTATTCGGTTAGAGTTGACTTCATTAATTCCTTCTTCACAGGGGCCAGATGCCCCAGACAGACGCCTGTTGGTTGATTCAACAGACATTTACTGAGCGCCTACTGTGTGCAGGGCAGCGTTCCAGGCAGCAGGGCTGTAACCAAGAGGAACTTCCGGCCCTGGGGGGCAGGTGCTCACGCCCTGGTGGGAGACGTGAAGCTCACAGGGATGTGGGACAGGGAGTGACACAGGATGACCACGAGGAAGAAAACAGGAGGAGAGGAGTTAGGGGTCAGGGGAGGCAACGTTTGAGGGGAGACCTGGAGGAGACCAGGGAGGAGGTGAGGGAGATGTGGGGGAAGGCAGTGTCACTGCCCTTGCAGAGGTCCTGAGGCCGGTCGGTAGTTGAAGCTGGGAAGCCAGGGCTGGATGGGAGCTGCGGGGAGGAGAGGCCTGAGCTGGGTGGAGGCTGGGAGGGGGGAGCCCTGGGCCGGGGGATGCTGGGAGGAGGGAGGCCAGGCTGGGTGGGAGCTGGGAGGAGGAGGCCCAGGCTGGGGGTGCTGGTGGGGATGGGAGGCCCGGGCTGGCTGGGGGCTGGGAGGAGGGAGCCCTCGGCTGGGGGGTGCTGGGAGGAGGGAGCCCTCGGCTGGGGGGTGCTGGGAGGAGGGAGCCCTCGGCTGGGGGGTGCTGGGAGGAGGGAGGCCTGGGCTAGTGATGCTGGAGGGAGGAGAGGCCCAAGCTGGGAAGGGGCTGGGAGGAGGGAGGCCGGGGCTCAAGAGGGGAGCTGCAGGGACAGAGGGTAAAGAGGAGGGGAGTCTGGGACTGGCTGGGGGTTCGGGGAGGCTGGGACATGGGCCTGGCTGGAAGGGGAGGCTGGGTCTGGATGGGCGCGAGGGCTCTGCCAGACCCCCAACGTCCACGTCCCCGTCCCCGCAGGGCCGCCTTCAACAACAACGTGAGCGTGGCCTACGAGTGCTTGAGCGCCGGCGGGCGCAGGAAGAGGCCAGGGCTGGACGGACGCACCTACAGCGAGCTGCTCAGGCGCATCTGCCGGGACGGCCAGGCCCCCGAGGAGGTGGTGGCGCCGCTGCTGCGCAAGGTGCAGTGCCGTGACCACGAGGCGGTGCCGCTGAGCGTCTTCCGCGCGGGCACGCTCACCTGCTTCGTGCTGCTGGAGTTCGTGGCGCGCGCCGGCGCGCTCTTCCAGCTGCTGGAGGACCCGGTCGCCGCCGTGGCCGACCGCCGCGTGGGCCAGGCCGTGCTGGACACCCTGGAGGGCGCGCTGCAGGCCAGTGACGCCGCCGCGCCCGCGCGCTTCCTGGAGGCCGGCTCGCGCCTGGGGCCCGACAGCCTGGCGCTGGCGCTGGACCGCGCCGTCGGGGGCCGGCGGCCCAGGGCGCCCATGACCCGCGAGGAGTTCCTGGAGAGGGCGGCCGCGCTCTTCATCGCCAAGGTCAAGCCGGTGGGCTGAGCCCCGTGCGCCGCGTGGATCCGGGATCTGCACTGGGGGGTCCCCGCGTGCGGGGCGCGCGGAGCCTTCCCCTCGCCCCGGTGAGGGCCTGCAACGAGGCGCCCAGCCCTGCGGAGGAGGCCGGGGCTCCCAGGAAGCGGACGCCCCCTCCCCAAACACCGTCGCGGCCGCCCCTCCGCCCCCGCGGGAGCCCCTGCCCCGCGCTAATAAAATCCGTTGCGAGGCTGACGCTGGTGTGTGCGCGCCCACCTCCCAGCCCCGGTGCCCACCTCCCGGCCCCCGCGCCCGCCTCCCGGCCCCGGCCCCCGCGCCCGCCTCCCGGCCCCGGTGCCCACCTCCCGGCCCCCGCGCCCGCCTCCCAGGCCCGGTGCCCGCAGAAGACGCTTTTCCCCAGCGAGCCCCCCACGGCTCCGGAATTGCGGCGGCTGGAGGCTGGATTCGAGGCCAGAAACGCCGGGACCCCTGGACCCGGCCTGGTGGGAGCAGCGGAGGGGGACGCCCTACGGGGCCCTGCGGAGCCTGAGGCCGGAGGGCAGGTGGCTCTTCTGGACCGCAGGGCCCAGGCCCTCCAGCCGCGCCTGCCCCAGGTATCCTCCCTGGGCCTCAGTCTCCCCAGATGTCAAACGAAGAGGCCAGCTGGGCAGATGGTAGCGACATTGGTGAGATAACAGCCCCAACACTTCCCAGCAACTGACATGCCTCATGTGATTGATTCCCAGGCCCACCCTCAGCAAGGGCTTGGCTGGGATCTGCGCCCAGGCCTGCAGAACGCACAGGACCTCCCACTCGCCACCGGTACCCCCCAGTGCCCCACCCCACCAACAACCAGAATCACTTCTCAGACTGAAAAAGCGAATCCAGCCAGGCGCGGTGGCTCACGCCTGTAACCCCAGCACTTTGGGAGGCTAAGGCGGTGAGTCACTTGAGGTCAGGAGTTCCAGACCAGCCTGGCCAACATAGTGAAACCCCGTCTCTACTAAAAAAAAAAAAAAAAGCTGGCTGTGGTGGCGGGTGCCTGTAATCCCAGCTGCTCAGGAGGCTGAGGCAGGAGAATAACTTGAACCCAGGAGGCAGAAGTTGCAGTGAGCCAAGATTGAGCCACTACAATCCAACCTGGGCGACAGAACGAGACCCTGTCTTAAAAGAAAAACAAAACAAAACAAAACCGACCGAGCGCAGTGGCCCACGCCTGTAGTCCCAGCACTTTGGGAGGCCGAGGTGGGAGGATCACGAGGTCAGGAGATTGAGACCATCTTGGCTAACATGGTGAAACCCCGTCTCTACTAAAAAAAAATGCAAAAAAATTAGCCAGGCGAGGTGGCGGGCGCCTATAGTCCCAGCTACTCCGGAGGCTGAAGCAGGAGAGTGATGTGAACCCAGGAGGCGGAGCTTGCAGTGAGCGGAGATTGCGCCACTGCACTCCAGCCTGGGCGACAGAGCAAGACTCTGTCTCAAAAAAAAAAAAAAAAGTGAATCTGGAATGCGAACGGTTGCTGGCAGGTGACGTCACTCCCTTGGCCTCAGTCTCTCCTGTTAAATGGGAGGGGGTCCCACCGGACGTAGGGAACACGCAAGCTGTTTCTCCCCTGCTCTCACCACCACGTCACAGTCGTCCACACAGAAAAGGGTTCTGTGACCGCACGTGGGAGCGACGGACGCCAGCTGGGTGTCCTCTTAATTCAGCTCCAACACCTTCTACCCAAAGATAGCGTCAGATCCCACAGGTCGAGGGCTCAGAGCCCAAGCCTGCTCTCTCTTCAGACACCAGCTGCCAATCTGGGCTTCTGGCTGACCGGGCTCGATCTGGGGTTCCCACCACCCCTTTGGATTTGATTTGCTGGAGCAGCTCACGGAACTCGGAAACACTTGTGTTTCGTGGTTGACTATAAAGGATGTGGCAAAAGATAACAGAGGAAGGGACACACAGGGAGGTATGGGTAGGGCTTCCAGTGCCGTGAGGACGCGCAGGGCGCCATCTCGGAGCTTCCAGGCATCTCTACGTGTTCAGCTCTTGGAAGCTCCCCAGAACCCAGTTCCCTAGGGTTTTGTGGGGTTTTGTTTGTTTGTTTGCTTGTTTGTTTTTGAGACAGTCTTGCTCTGCCGCCCAGGCTGGAGTGCAGTGGCACGATCTCGGCTCACTGCAACTTCCACCTCCCTGATTCAAGCGATTCTTCTGGCTCAGCCTCCCGAGTAGCTGGGACTACAGGCGCCCGCCACCTTGCCCGGCTAGTTTTTTTGTATTTTTTGTAGAGACGGGGTTTCACCGGGTTAGCCAGGATGGTCTCGATCTCCTGACCTCGTGATCCGCCCGTCTCGGCCTCCCAAAGTGCTGGGATTACAGGCTTGAGCCACCGCGCCCGGCCTGCTTGTTTGTTTTTGAGACAGAGTCTTGCTCTGCCGCCCAGGCTGGAGTAGAGTGGCACGATCTCGGCTCACTGCAACCTCCACCTCCCTGGTTCAAGCGATTCTTCTGGCTCAGCCTCCTGAGTAGCTGGGATTATAGGCGCCCGCCATCACGCCCCGCTAACCTTTGTATTTTGAGTAGAGATGGGGTTTCACCGTGTTGACCAGGCTGGTCTCAAGCTCCCGACCTCGGTGATCCGCCCGCCTCGGTCTCCCAAGGTGCTGGGATTACAGGCGTGAGCCGCCGTGCCCGGCCCACAGTAATGTTTCCACTCCCCGCTCCAGAGGCAGATGGAGAGGTGGAACCCGCATCCCCTCTGGGACTGGAGCTCCTTCCAAGGCTGGGTCACAGCAGGGCCACAGCAGGACGCTCACCCTCTGGACGGGGCACCAGCTCTGGTGCCTACGCTGACGGGCTCCTGCTGTGCAGACTCAGGAGCCGAATAAATGACAGTTGTGGTTGTAGGCTACTAAACTTGGGGTGACATGTTATGCAGCAATGGGCAATAAATATTAATGAAAGGTGCCCACTCCATCCATAGCTGCTGTTAGGCTATGACAGTAGCCGCTTACAGGTCATATGCCAGAGCATTTTGGGTGAGCCTGGGCTGGGGGCTGAGCAGCAGGACACAAAACACAGGAGAGGCCCCTGTCCTCCCAAAGCCCAGAGCCAGGCAGGCTGAGGTCGGCTTAAATCCTGGATACCGGGACGGGACGCAGGGCACAGAGGCCTCCAGGAGTAACCAATCAGAGGACACCAAAGCTGGCCCCAGGGTGCAGCTCACGCTCCACCCCGGTCCCTTCAGGCCAAGGCCGACCAAAACCCACCTCCCCTGCCCTTCCCAGCTCCCCGGGGCCTCCCCGATCCCTGACCCTGTGCCGCCTGTTGCCTCCTGCCCTCAGGTCCTGCGGGCCCTGTCTGTCCGGATCCTGACGTGACCCTCGCCAGTGCAGCCGGGAAGCTGAGCCGTCTTCCCTGGCCTCTCAGCAGCGTAGAGCACAGCAACCCCCTCTGGCAGCACCCGCAGCTCCTGCCCCACCCACAGCTCCTGCCCCACCCACAGCTCCTGCCCCACCCACAGCCCCCTTGGAGGCTTCCTCTCTCTGCAGGTCTTCTGGTGGCTCCGTCCACGGCCTCCCCTCCTCCCGAGTCCTCCTCCCCTCCTGGTGGCTCCGTCCACGGCCTCCCCTCCTCCCGAGGGTCCTCCTCCCCTCCTGGTGGCTCCGTCCACGGCCTCCCCTCCTCCCGAGGGTCCTCCTCCCCTCCTGGTGGCTCCGTCCACGGCCTCCCCTCCTCCCGAGGGTCCTCCTCCCCTCCTGGTGGCTCCGTCCACGGCCACCCCTCCTCCCGAGGGTCCTCCTCCCCTCCTGGTGGCTCCGTCCACGGCCACCCCTCCTCCCGAGGGTCCTCCTCCCCTCCTGGTGGCTCCGTCCACGGCCTCCCCTCCTCCCGAGTCCTCCTTCCCTCCTGGTGGCTCCGTCCACGACCACCCCTCCTCCCGAGGGTCCTCCTCCCCTCCTGGTGGCTCCGTCCACGGCCTCCCCTCCTCCCGAGGGTCCTCCTCCCCTCCTGGTGGCTCCGTCCACGGCCTCCCCTCCTCCCGAGGGTCCTCCTCCCCTCCTGGTGGCTCCGTCCACGGCCTCCCCTCCTCCCGAGGGTCCTCTTTCCCTCCTGGTGGCTCCGTCCATGGCCTCCCCTCCTCCCGAGGGTCCTCCTCCCCAGCTCACCAGGCTTCAGTTACGGCCTGGTGGCCAAGGATTCTCAAATTCGCATCTGGGTCCCCGGCGCTGATCTGCCCCAGCCCAAACACCGCCCCTTGGGCATCCCTTTGAGGACATCCCAGGCCTGACACATCCAAGGTGGAGTTTCTGGCCAGCTCCCTGGACCCTGAGCTCCTTCAGAGATTCTGGTCTCTGTGGACGCCTCACCGAATCCATCTGAGCACTGAGGCCACGGCAAGACCCTTTCCGGGCTCCACAGTGGCCCTCGCCGCACCTGTGGACGGCATCCTGAGCACCCTGCCTGCCCTCCCTTCACCGCTCCTGGCTGGTCCAGCCAACACTCTCGCCCACCCAGACCCCCATCCCCGTTAGCCAGTCAGACCATTCCCTCCCCTAGCCTCAGCGATGGGTTCAGAGAAACCCAGCTGGCCAGTCAGATGCAGCCCGGGAGCTGCTTCTGGGAGTGCAGTGCTGGGCAGCCGCGTTGGGTGGATGGGCCGGACTCTCTGGCCATCACTGCTGCCACGTCTGGGAATAAAGCCGGCACTCAGGACAGCTGAGCAGGAGGCTCCCCAGCTTCTCCTCACCTCTGTCGCGCACTCACCGCCCAGACCCTGGGCCTCCAGCCAGTCGGGCTGTCCCCACCTCAGGGCCCCTGGACATGCTGTTCCCTCTCCCTGCAGCACTGTTCCCGCAGACCTGCCTGCTGCTTCCCCACTCCACCTGGTCTCTGCTCAAATGTCACCTCCTGAGTCCGAGATGCCCTCCTACACCATCCCAGTGGCTCTCTAGGCCCTGGCATTCTTTAGAAACTGCTTATTTATGTCTTTATCTGCTGGTTGGTGGCCTCTTTCCCTGTGAACCCAAGGGCAAGAAGTTTGCTTCTTTTGTTCACTGCTGAATCCCCAGAACCTAGATTTGCACATGGAAGGGAAGGAAGAGAAGAAGAGGGAAGGAGGGCAAGGGAAGGGGAAGGGGAAGGGAATGGAAGGGGAAGGGAATGGAAGGGGACAGGAGGGGAGTGGAGGGGAGGGGAGGGGAAGAGAGGGGAAGGGAGGAGAGGGAGAGGAGAGGAGGAGGGGAGGGAGGAGGGGAAGGAAGGGGACAAGAGGGGGAGGGGAGGGGAGAGAAAAGAGGGAGGGAGGGAAAGAAGGAAGCAATTTTCCAGAGGAAGAAGCTAGAAGTTATTGAGGTAGGTGTGTTAATCCCTGTTGCTGCGGTAACAAATTTAGTAACTTATAATGAATGTTATCATCTCACAGCTCTGGAAGGCGGAATTTCTAAAATCAAGGCATGGGCAGGGCTGGTCCCTCCTGGGGGCTCCAGGGAGAACCTGTTTCCTCCTTTCCCAGTGTCCAGAGGCGCCCGCATCCCTCAGCTCCAGGCCCTTCCTCCCCCTTCACCTCCAGGAGCACAAGCTCTTCCAGTCTCTGATTCTCGGCCCCCACCCCCCACCGCCCTCTTAAAAGGACCGTGTGAGGACATGGCCCCCGATCACCCCAGATGCTTTGCCATCTCGGGGTTCTTACCGCACCTGCAGAGTCCCTTTTGAGCTTCTGGGGATCAGGCCGTGGACGTCTTGGGGGCCTTATTCCCTCTTCCACGGTGAGGAACTGGCCCTGGACTGCACAGCAAAAGCCGACCTGGAAGCCGGTTCTGATGCATCTGGAAGCACACGGGCCCCATGGCCTTTTGCGTTTTTCCTTTATTTATTTATTTATTTTTCAGACAGGGTCTCGCTCTGTTGCTCGGGCTGGAGTGCAGTGGCAAAATCATAGCTCACTGCAGGCTGGAACTCCTGGGCTCAGGCGATCCTCCTGCCTCAGCCTCCCGAGTAGCTGGGACCACAGATGTGCACCATCACACCTGGCTGCTTTTTTTTTTTTTTTTTTTTGAGACGGAGTCTCGCTCTGTAGCCCAGGCTGGAGTGCAGTGGCCAGATCTCAGCTCACTGCAAGCTCCGCCTCCCGGGTTCACGCCATTCTCCGGCCTCAGCCTCCCGAGTAGCTGGGACTACAGGCGCCCGCCACCTCGCCCAGCTAGTTTTTTTTTTTTGTATTTCTTGGTAGAGACGGGGTTTCACCGTGTTAGCCAGGATGGTTTCGATCTCCTGACCTCGTGATCCACCCGTCTCGGCCTCCCAAAGTGCTGGGATTACAGGCTTGAGCCACCGCGCCCGGCCACCTGGCTGCTTAAGAAACGTGTGTATGGCCGGGCGCGGTGGCTCAAGCCTGTAATCCCAGCACTTTGGGAGGCCGAGACGGGCGGATCACGAGGTCAGGAGATCGAAACCATCCTGGCTAACACGGTGAAACCCCGTCTCTATTAAGAAATACAAAAAACTAGCCGGGCGAGGTGGCGGGCGCCTGTAGTCCCAGCTACTCGGGAGGCTGAGGCCGGAGAATGGCGTGAACCCGGGAGGCGGAGCTTGCAGTGAGCTGAGATCTGGCCACTGCACTCCAGCCTGGGCGACAGAGCCAGACTCCGTCTCAAAAAAAA
Organism: Macaca fascicularis; assembly: GCF_037993035.2. Taxonomy (NCBI): domain Eukaryota; kingdom Metazoa; phylum Chordata; class Mammalia; order Primates; family Cercopithecidae; genus Macaca; species Macaca fascicularis. Next base: position 1,081,118 of record NC_088393.1, read on the forward strand.
AAAAAGAAACGTGTGTGTGTGTGTGTGTGTGTGTGTGCGCGCACGCGTCCTGGCTCCGTGTCCCTCCCCCCTGAGGACCATATCCTCCCACACGCACCCCTCTGCCTTCTGAAGTCATGTCTTTCTTCCCAACAAGGCATGAGAGCAGCAAGACGCCATCGTGTAAGACGCCATCCTGTAAGAGTCTCGGTGACATCTCGGGCTCCACAGGAAGAGCTTTGCACAACTACTGTATCTAACCCACTTTCGGATTAAAAAACTGAAACTCATGTCCAGCGCAGTGGCTCACGCCTGTAATCCCAGCACTTTTGGAGGCTGAGGTGGGAGGATCACTTGAGCTCAGGAGTTCGAGACCAGCCTGGCCAATGTGGCGAAACCCTGTCTCTACTAAAAATGCAAAAATTAGCCGGGTGTGGTGGCGCGTGCCTGTAATCCCAGCTACTCAGGAGGCTGAGGCAGGAGAATGGCGTGAACCCGGGAGGCGGAGGTTGTGGTGAGCCAAGATCGCGCCACCGCACTCCAGCCTGGGCAACAGAGCAAAGCTCTGCCTCAAAAATAAATAAGGCCGGGCGCGGTGGCTCACGCCTGTAATCCCAGCACTTTGAGAGGCTGAGGCGGGCGGATCACAAGGTCAGGAGATCAAGACCATCCTGGCTAACACAGTGAAACCCTGTCTCCACTAAAAATACAAAAAATTAGCCTGGCGTGGTGGTGGGCGCCTGTAGTCCCAGCTACTCGGAAGGCTGAGGCAGCGAGCCGAGATCGCGCCACTGCACTCCAGCCTGGGCGACAGAGCGAGACTCTGTCTCAAAAAATAAATAAATAAAAACAAAAAGCAAAACCTGAGACTCGGTTTAACGTTTGAGGAATATTTCCAAGGTCACGACAGAAACTAGATGTGAATTTAAGGCTCTTCTGTGCCATGTGATGGAAAATCGAACTCAAACTGGCTTAATTAACGAGGAAGGGATTTATTTTTATGTATTTATTTATTTATTTGAGACGGAGTTTCGCTCTTGTTGCCCAGGCTGGAGTGCAGCGGCTTGATCTCGGCTCACTGCAACCTCTGCCTCCCGGGTCCATGCGATTCTCTTGCCTCAGCCTCCCAAGTAGCTGGGATTACAGGCGCCCGCCACCACGCCTGGCTAATTTTGTATTTTTCGTAGAGACAGAGTTTCTCCATGTTGGTCAGGCTGGTCTCGAACTCCCGACCTCATGTGATCGTCCCTCCTCGGCCTCCCAAAGCGCTGGGATTACAGGCGTGAGCCACCACGCCCGGCACAAAGAAGGAATTTAACCTAGTTGTGGTGGTGTGCACGTGTGGTCCCAGCTACCTGGGAGGTTGAGGTGGGAGGACTGTTTGAGCCCAGGAGTTCAAGGCCAGCCTGAGCAACAGGAAGGGAGGGAGGGAGGGAGGGAGGAAAGGAAAAGAAACTCAGAAAGGCTGGGCGTGGTGGCTCACGCCTGTAATTCCAGTACTTTAAGAGGCCAAGGCAGGAGGATCGCTTGAGGCTGAGAGATGGAGACCAGCCTGGCCAACATGGCAAAACCCCATCTCTACTAAACATTCAAAAAGTAGCTGGGTGTGATGGTGCATGCCTGTGATCCTAGCTACTTAGGAGACTGAGGTGGGAGGATTGCTTAAGCCTGGGAGGCAGAGGTTGCAATGAGGTGAGATTGCGCCACTGCACTCCAGCCTGGGTGACTCGGAGAGACTCCATCTCAAAACAAACAAACAGGGTGAGAATGTATGGGCTTGCATCATTGCAACATCCAGGGGAGGTCAGGTAACAGCTGGATCCAAGAACATTTATAGGATTATTAACGTTCCCCCTCTCATCAGCCGGCTCAGCTTTCCCGGGATGCTGCCTTTGTTCGCAGGCCCCGTGGTGACATGATCCCGTCGCTCCAGGCCCGGGTCCTTCCAGCTCAGCCACCCCAGCTCTGTGATCCCAGAGAAACGCCCCAGGGCTGAATCTCATTGGATGTCAGGAGTCACATGCTTGCTCCTGAACCAATCATTGCAGCCCAGGGTGGGGACCCTGGAAACTGATTGGATGACCCCTCCCTGCAGCCAGGGCTTGAGGCAGTCCAATTTGAACTCATTGCCACAGAGTAGGGAGCCCCCAAGCAGGCAGGTGGAATCCCGTGGTGTTCCCGTCTTCAGGGCGGTATGAGCCTGAGCCTCCCTGGGGGTCGGGGCCCTGTGGGACCCAGCTGGAGGGGCTTGAAAATCTCCCCCACCCAGGCCGGGCGCGGTGGCTCACGCCTGTAATCCGAGCACTTTGGGAGGCCGAGGCGGCTGGATCATGAGGTCAGGAGTTTGAGGCCAGCCTGACCAACACGATGAAACGCCGTCTCTATTTAAAAATACAAAAAATTAGCTGGGCGTGGTGATGGGCACCTGTAGTCCCAGCTACTCGGGAGGCTGAGGTAGGAGAATCACTTGAACCCGGAAGACAGAGTTTGCTGTGAGCCGAGATCGCACCACTGCACTCCAGCCTGGGAGACAGAGCGAGACTGCGTCTCAAAAGAAAAGAAAAGAAAAGAAAATCTCCCCCACCCAGGCTGGGCGCGGTGGCTCACGCCTGTAATCCCAGCACTTTGGGAGGCCGAGGCGGGTGGATCACCTGAGGTCAGGAGTTCGAGGCCAGCCTGACCAACATGGAGAAACCCAGTCTCTACTAAATACACAAAAATTAGCCAGGCGTGCGGGCGCATGCCTGTAATCCCAGCTACTCCAGAGGCTGAGGCAAGAGAATCGCTTGAACCCAGGAGGCGGAGGTTGCAGTGAGCCAAGATGGTGCCACTGCACTCCAGCCTGAGCAACAGAGCAAGACTCCTTCTCAAAAATAAAAAAGAGGGCCGGGCGCGGTGGCTCACGCCTGTAATCCCAGCACTTTGGGAGGCCGAGGCGGGCGGATCACAAGGTCAGGAGATCGAGACCACGGTGAAACCCCGTCTCTACTAAAAATACAAAAAATTAGCCGGGCGCGGTTGTGGGCGCCTGTAGTCCCAGCTACTCGGGAGGCTGAGGCAGGAGAATGGCGTGAACCCGGGAGGCGGAGCTTGCAGTGAGCCGAGATCGCGCCACTGCACTCCAGCCTGGGCGACAGAGCGAGACTCTGTCTCAAAAAAATAAAAAATAAAAAATAAATAAAAAAGAAAAAAGAAAAAAGAAAAGAAAAACCTCCCGCACCCACAGTGCTTCCGGGGATGTGGGGTGTATGGAAGAAGAGAGATATTGACCGTGTTGGGGCACCTGTGGGAGGGAGTGGCCCTGGTCCCCGCCTGTTGTTGATGCAGCTGTGTGTACCCAGGACATAGCAATAATGCCACCAGCACAGTCCGAGGGCAGGGCCACCGCAGTCACGGGCACCACTCAGGGGAGGCTGGGTTGCCCTGTCCTCAGCATGGCCAGTTCTCCCGACCAAGCTTCAGGGCAACGAGCATGCGGGTGTCTGGGCAGCCACTCAGCCAGGTCAGAAGTCAGGTGGGGTCAAGACTCTGGGGGGCCGGGCACGGTGGCTCATGCCTGTAATCCCAGCACTTTGGGAGGCCGAGGCAGACGGATCACTTTGTTACTCCAAACTGCACCCTCCCCTTCCTTCCAAAACCTAACACACTTAAGGTCAGGAGTTCGAGACCAGCCTGGCCAACATGGTGAAACCCCATCTCTACTAAAAAGACACAATTAGCCGGGTGTGGTGGCGCACACCTGGAATCTCAGCTACTCGGGAGGCTGAGGCAGGAGGCTCCCTTGAACCCTGGAGGTGGAGGCTGCAGTGAGATTGTGCCACTGCGCTCCAGCCTGGGCGACAGGGCGAGACTGTCTCAAAAAAAAGACTTGGGTGGGACAGAGGTCAGGCTGGGAGGAGGGCACAGCCAGGCTCAGGCTCAGCTTGGGGTGGGGGCTCCGTGGGGCTGGCGCCTCTCCCGGGTCAGGTGCTGAGCCGATGCTGGCTGGGGGGAGCCTCTTTCCCAGTTTCTCTGGGGGGCAGGAGCACCTTGCCAACCTCTGATGGCTCCAGCACCTGCACCCGCCTCACACCACATGGTGACTTCAACGGGGGACCAGGAAAGCCCTCGCCCCCTCCCGCCCTCAGAGCCCTCCCCGACCTCGCCCACTTCTCAGAGCTCCCGCTGTCGGGGGAACCGAGGCAGCGCCGCGCCTGGAAGCCGGGTCTGCACACCCCGCCTCGCTCCCGCTCCTCCCCTCCGCGAGGCCAGCGCGCCCCAGGACAGACTCAGCGCCCGTCCCCTGTATAGACGGGGAAACGGAGGCGCGGACGCGGGGTCGCGCCGGGGGAACCGGCCCTGCCCCTCCGGCCCCGGTCAGGACCTCGCCCCGCGCCCCGTTCACCGCCCGCAGCCCCGCCCCACGCCGGGACGTCACAAAACGACCCCAAAGCTGGGGGACCGGGCCAGCCACGGCCAGAGCAGCCCTGCCCGCCTCCGTGCGCACAGCGTCCGCGGTACTGGTCGAGCTGGGGGCGACGGCGGCGGCCTCGGGGATCGGAAGCGCCCAGGGTTGCGCGCTCGAACCCTCCCTCCCGGCGGCGGCGCTCGGCGCGGTAGGCGGAACCGGGACCGGGACTCCACTTCCCGGCGTGCCCCGCGGGCGGGCGCGCAGGCGCAGGTCGGGCCTGGCCGCGGCGCGCAGGCGCAGTCGGGGCCGGGCGGAGCGCGCAGGCGCAGCGGGGGGCGGGGCGCGCGGGCCGGGCCAAGGCGAGCGCTGGTGGGGCGGCGGCGCCAGAGCTGGTGGAGCGCTCGGGGTCCCCGGGCGGCGGCGGCGGCGCAGAGGAGGAGGCAGGCGGCGGCCCCGGCGGCTCCCCCCCGGACGGCGCGCGGCCCGGCCCGTCTCGCGAGCTCGCGGTGGTCGCGCGGCCCCGCGCGGCGCCGACCCCGGGCCCCTCCGCCGCCGCCATGGCCCGGCCGCTAGTGCCCAGCTCGCAGAAGGCGCTGCTGCTGGAGCTCAAGGGGCTGCAGGAAGAGCCGGTCGAGGGCTTCCGCGTGACCCTGGTGGACGAGGGCGACCTGTACAACTGGGAGGTGGCCATCTTCGGACCCCCCAACACCTACTACGAGGGCGGCTACTTCAAGGTGAGCGCGGCGACCCCCGCCCGGGTCCCTGAGCCCACGAGCGACCTCGGGCGCCAGGAACCAGCTCCCTGCCCCGCGGTCCCCGGGCGGGCCCGGCAGCCTCCTGGCTTGGGCTCGCTTCCCTTCTATGGCCGGGTCTCCCCACCCAGCTGTGCCCGGCCCCCTCCTCGGACGGTCCCGGGGACCTTCAGCCTCTGCTGCGGTCCCCGAGAATTCTCAGTTTCCTTGAAGGCACCGTCCGGTCCCCGGGTAGTCTCCTGGCCCGCAGAAGGGTGGCCCGGGGCCCTCCCGGTATCATCTGCGCGTGGGGCTCTTGCCCACCTCCTTCCTGGGGGGGGCTCGACCCCGGCTGCCTCCCCCTCCGCCCTTGCGAGAAAGAGGGAGCGGAGCCCAGGCCGCCCCGGCCTTTCTGCTGCCCTCCCCGCCCTCCCCGGAGGAGACAAAGAGGCCCCCCCCAGACCCCGCAGCTGCTATTGTTGGGGAGCTGGGCCTGTGAGCGGGGGAGCGAGGCCAGCCTGGGGGTGGCTGGCGCGGCCACTCGCTCAGGCTCCAACAAAGGCCCGGATGAGCCTTGGCAGCCGGGCCCTGCCTGGAAAGCGGCCACCCTTGCCGATAGCAGCCGGCCAGGCGCCCTGGGCTCCATCCCCGGGTTTATGTAACCTGCGCCCTCGGGAAGGCTGAGGCAGGGGCGTCCCTCCCACCTGCTCCCTGCAGCTCTCCCCGGGCCCCCGGCTCCGGCCCGCGTCCCGGACCCCGACCTCAGAAGCTCCGGGCTGCTTCATCCCAGCTGGCCTTGGCCTTTCTCAGATTCCACTGAACAGGTGGCTTCCTGTGACCCCAACCCCGAGTTCTGGGCCATTCCTTCTGCCCTCTGGCGGTTTCATTCCAAGCAGGTTCTTGATGTTTTTGTTGCCGTTGGGAGCAGGGAGACTGTTTCTGTCCAGTGTGGAAAGGACTCAGGCCAAAGCCTGGCCAGTTTTCTTGATCTCACGATCCAGACGTGACCTTTGGCTCTTGTAGAGTTCCAGGACCTCGTCCTTGGGGCCAGAGGGACAAAGTGAGGGGCCCCGTGTGAGAGGTGGGGATCGCGCACCCTGTCCAGGAATCCCCCCTCCCGCTGTCGCTGCCTGCCAAGAGCCTGGGCACAGCCGGGCCTGCTCTGCCCCGGCCAGCTGCGGGCATGGGGCCGAGGGACCGATGCCTCTCAGAGCGTGTGCTCTCCGGGCTAATTAATGTCTGAACCGCGCGCGCTCAGCGGCTGTGAGGGCAGCAGCCTGGTCTGCTGGGGGCGATTCCTGAGCTGAGGTTCTGGGTTACGGCAGAGGGTGGGACGTCCGTGGGTTGTGCATCTGGAATCGTGGGTCCCCACACAGGGAACAGAGTTTGAGCCTTGAGGTTGTCAAATGGTTTTAGCAGCCCCCTCCCCCAGCCCCTTTTTTCTGCTTGGGGGAGCAGCTGGCTGTGAGCAGGGGCGGCCCCACCTCGAGGCCAGGCCTGTGAGGCGGCTGCTGTTCTGGAAGGAAGGGATGCGGGTTCCTGGCTCCTGCCCACCAGACCGGTTGCCAGGGATTGTGGGCAGAGCCTCCTGGACCAGCATTAGGGGATAATCCGGTTTTCCGGATTTCCTGGGGAGGGGGCCTCTAGACATCTGCCGCAGGGTCAGTCCTCAGAGGCCAGCGTTGAGACGCGGGGGGGTGCTGCCACCCACCGGGGCTCTCCCTTCCCCGTGTGCCTGGGAGGGAGTTGGGGGAGCGTGGAAATACAGGAGCTGCTGAGTGCCCAGGGCCACCGCTGCTGCCCAGCCACTGCCTGCAGCCGCTGTTCCTTCAGGAGCCAGAGCGAGCCCTGGGGCAGGGGCCACCAGAGAGAGCCCTCCACGGCGGACTTGCCGTGTGCCATCGGCGGGGGCTTTGCTTCTCGGAGCCTGGGTTTGCTCCGGGTAAAAGACATGTTTGGAGGTGCTGAAAATAAGAGGTTTGTTGGGACTTGGTGGGGTTCGGTGCAGGTGAGGCCGCCTGGAAACCCAGCACCAGGCTTGGGGGGCCCGGAGTCTTGGGGAACTGCTGGGCAGTTCTGAGCCTGAAGTTCCAGCCTTGCTCTGTGGCTGTGGCCAAGTCCCTTACCTCATGGGGCCCCAGTGAGTTCCCTGTCAAACAGAGGACACCCCCAAGACCCCTGAGAGCCCTCCCTGTCCAGGAAGGACCTCGCCAACAACTGCTCTTTGGGGGTGCTGCCCTCAGCCTCTTGGAGTGCTGAGTGCCACCAGGACCCCTGACCCAGACACCCCCGTGCCTGGCACTGGGGCCCAGGAAGGAAACAGTGAGGCTTCCTTGTTTACCTGTTGGGGCCCAGGAGGGCCGTGGGTGGCGTCACGCCCCAGGCCGCAGGCCAGACAGCTCTGTCACCGGGCACGTGGCTGCAGTCCTTCCTCTGTGGCCGTCCTTGCCAGCAGGCCTGGACCCCCAGGGCCTGGATGGCCACAGGGGGCGATGCTGACAGGGAAGGAGTCCTGCCAGGCTTCTGTGACCTGTGGGTCTGCCTGCCTGACCCCACAAGACTGGACACCTGAGGGCAGACGGCCATGCTGACTCATCCCCTCCCGTGGCCGGGGCCCGGCAGGTGTCAGTGTTTGCTGAGTGAGCAGTCGTCTGTGCAAACCCTCCCCACACCGTGCCTGCCACGGCCCTGGAGGGGCAGCCTGGTCTTGGGCCTCAGCTCCATCCGAGGGGAACCTGGAGCCCCTGCCAGTCCGTTCCGTCGGCTGGTGGGTGCCCCTGGCCCGGGTCCCATGTGCCTGACCTGGGCTGCCACAGGCCTGGAGCCACTCGGGCAGCCAGTGCCTGCGTTCTCCAGCGGCTGTGCTGGGCCAGGCCGCGGCCACCTGGACTGTGTAGGAGCTGGGATCAGCTCAGGTGACTCGGAAAAGGCTTGAGGCAGCCTGCTGGGGACTTGGCCCCAGGCCCATGAGAGTCCCTGCCTTGGCTGGGATAGGGTGTCCCTCACACACCCTCAGGCACACGCCCGAGCCTTACCCCCAGCACACCAGCACCGGGAGTGGAATGGCCTCGGGTCCCTCACACACACCCTCAGGCACACGCCCGAGCCTTACCCCCAGCACACCAGCACCGGGAGTGGAATGGCCTCGGGTCCCTCACACACACCCTCAGGCACACGCCCGAGCCTTACCCCCAGCACACCAGCACCAGGAGTGGAATGGCCTCGGGCACCCTGTGAGCCGGGGCCGGGCCTGGGGCTGAGCTGGGCTGAGCCACCCGCCTTCTGCCCCTGCAGGCGCGCCTCAAGTTCCCCATCGACTACCCGTACTCTCCACCGGCCTTTCGGTTCCTCACCAAGATGTGGCACCCTAACATCTACGAGGTGAGCGCGGCCCCCACGGGCCTCACGTACTCATTGTCCGGGACCCGTGGCTCTGGGAGCCAGTGCTGACCTCTGACCTGTCCTGACCTGTCCTCTCCTTGTGCAGACGGGGGACGTGTGCATCTCCATCCTCCATCCACCGGTGGACGACCCCCAGAGCGGGGAGCTGCCCTCAGAGAGGTGGAACCCCACCCAGAACGTCAGGTAGGCCCCACGCCCCGTGTCCACCCAGAACGTCAGGTAGGCCCCACCCCTCGTGTCCACCCAGAACGTCAGGTAGGCCCCACCCCCGTGTCCACGCAGAACGTCAGGTAGGCCGGCCCATGTCCACCCAAAACGTCAGGTAGGCCCCACCCCCGTGTCCACCCAGAACGTCAGGTAGGCCGGCCCCACGCTCCATGTCCACCCAGAACGTCAGGTAGGCCGGCCCCACGCCCCGTGTCCACCCAGAACGTCAGGTAGGCCCCACGCCCCATGTCCACCCAGAACGTCAGGTAGGCCCCACCCCCCGTGTCCACCCGGAACGTCAGGTAGGCCGGTCCCATGTCCACCCAAAACGTCAGGTAGGCCCCACCCCCGTGTCCACCCAGAACGTCAGGTAGGCCGGCCCCACGCTCCGTGTCCACCCAGAATGTCAGGTAGGCCCCACGCCCCGTGTCCACCCAGAACGTCAGGTAGGCCCCACGCCCCATGTCCACCCAGAACGTCAGGTAGGCCCCACGCCCCATGTCCACCCAGAACGTCCGGTAGGCCGGCCCCACGCCCCATGTCCACCCAGAACGTCAGCTAGGCCGGCCCCACGCTCCGTGTCCACCCAGAACGTCAGGTAGGCCCCACGCTCCGTGTCCACCCAGAACGTCAGGTAGGCCTGCCCCACGCTCCGTGTCCACCCAGAACGTCAGGTAGGCCGGCCCCACGCTCCGTGTCCACCCAGAACGTCAGGTAGGCCGGCCCCACGCTCCGTGTCCACCCAGAACATGAGGTAGGCCGGCCCCACGCTCCGTGTCCACCCAGAACATGAGGTAGGCTGGGCTCCCCCGCGGGCCATGGCGCCGAGGCCTGGTTTGGGACCTGCCAGCCGGCGATCCTGGGCCTCCCTGTACCTGCACGGTGGCTGCTTTCATGGGACCTGCCGCACTGTGGTGTCTGTGCGGACTCCCACAAGACTCCAGGCCAGCCCCACTCTCTGGAGTGACTGAGACGTGTCCCGCCCGCCTCGGTGCTGGGTCTTCTCCTTCCCCAGCTGTCTCTGGGTTGGTCACCACGTGCGACCTGTGCCACCCGGGCGTCGTCCCAGGTACAGGCCCTGGCCCGTGTTGCCCGTGTGTTCTGGAGTGCAGCCCAGGCAGGACGTGTGGGCGTGAGAGCAGCCCCGGGTCCGACAGGGGTCTGCACCTTTCTGCCCTCCCTGGTCTTGGCGTGGGAGGGAGGAGGCTAATGCAGGTCCAGCCCCTGCTGTTCTGGGGGCCTGAGACACAAAAGGCCGTGAGGCCAGATGAAAATCACCTGCTGGGTAGGTCCAGGTTTCCCCGTGACCCTCAGGGCCGGAGAAGAGCCGGAAGGCTGGGGTGCCCCGGGCCAGCCCGCTCCAACCCACTCTCCCCGCAGGACCATCCTCCTGAGTGTGATCTCCCTCCTCAACGAGCCCAATACCTTCTCGCCCGCCAATGTGGACGCCTCCGTGATGTACAGGAAGTGGAAAGAGAGCAAGGGGAAGGACCGGGAGTACACGGACATCATCCGGTGAGCGCGGGGGGCGGTGCACGGGGCGGGGGAGACTCGGATCCGGCCTGCACCCCAGCCCTGATCCCTCGGCCGCCCAGCCCCACCGTCCTGGTGAGGGTGGCGGAGCTTCCTGGTGCCCGTTTACAGGGTACCAGTCACAGATGGAGGCCGGGCCTAGTGGCGGAGGGTCCAGCCAGGTTCAAGCCCAGCCTTTTGCCCCTTTTCCTCTTTTTTTTTTGAGACAGAGTTTTACTCGGTTGCCCAGGCTGGAGTGCAGTGGCGCAGTCTCGGCTCACTGCAGCCTCCACTTCCCGGGTTCAAGCAATTCTCCTGCTTCGTTCTCCGGAGTAGCTAAGATTACAGGGGCACACCACCATGCCCGGCTAATTTTTTTTTAGTAGAGGTGGGATTCCACCATCTTAGCCAGGCTGGTCTCAAACTCCTGATCTCAGGTGATGTCCCCGCCTCAGCCTCCCAAGATGCTGGGATGACAGGCGTGAGCCCCTGCCCCTGGCCTAGTGGTTAATGTTTTCATAGATTCTTCCAGACTCTTCGGTTTAACGTATGTCCATGTTTTAATGAGGAAATGGGGTTGTGCTTTGTGTGTCCAGTGACTGTCAGTCAGGGGTCTTGGCCTTACTTGTGTCGGGCACGCGTCCCTGCAGGCTCTTGGCCTGGCGAGCTCTGGGGACGGCTGTGCGGCTGCCTTCTGGCGCCTTCTGCCGTCCACTTCGCCTGCGTGGCTGTGTGTGGTGATCCACGGCTCTCCCTCTCCTCCCGTCGCGCTCGTGCCCCGGAGCTGACCCCCACAGCCTCTTCTCTGGGGTGCCTGTGCTCGTGTGAACGGGAAACACGGGCGTGTCCGCACACACAGGCGAGGCTTTCTTGACGGGTTGACACTTAACGGTTCCTGCTTCTCCTGTTACATTGAGGCTCTTCCCGCCTGCTTGTATTTCTCAGAGTGAAATTGCACAGATTTGCTCACAGAGGCCTCACCTATTTTTGTTTTTATTTTGTATAAGCAGAATCTTAAAAACGACCTTTAAAATATTGCACACATAATCCACGTGTCTTCCTCACCCGAGGACCCACCAGCGTCCCGGGCACCTTCTGTCCTGCACTTGCTGGCAGCTGGTGTCGTGGGGTCGTCCTGGGGCAGCGTCCTGGTGCTGGGGGGTCCCGGCTCTGAGCAGCCATGGTGGGCGGGTCCCGTGAGGCCTCCTGGGAAGTGCCCTGCAAGCACCTGCTGGCCCCTGGAGGTCACGGGGGAGCTGGCCCTGGCCATCCCTCTGTGTAGATGTCCTCAGCGGCCCTGGCCTGGCCGTCTCACCTGGCCCATGTGGTTGGCTTCTTGGCCCAGTTCTTCCCGGCCACCTCCCTGAGGCGCCTCCCCGAGATCCCAGCGCAGAAATAAAAGCCACACTATTTTTATCCCTCAAAACTCCCTGCGGGCCAACTCACGTGCCCGTGTGGACTGCCGTGCTCGCTGCTTTGTGCCTGTTTTAAATCTGTATGTGTGTGGGCCTTGTGGCAGCCCGAGTCCCACTGAGCTGTACCAGGCGGGCTGCCGTGGAGCCCGGCCGGGTCAGGGATGGTCCTTGGTGAATAGCACCGCCAGACGCTCCCCTCTCATGGTTCGTGCTGGCGGTGTACCGGCTGCACCTCCACGGCACAGGTCAGGTCACACCCTGGCCCTCCCGTGCATCTCCCCACGGCCGCCACCCATGCAGTGCCGTCCTCAGGGCACCCGTCACCCGCCCAGCCCGTCAGAGAGCCCGGGAAGCAAAGCATGGAATCTGCCAGGTCCCACCGCCCAGGGACGTCCCAGAGGCCAGACGTCTGCCCTCCATGCCTTGTGCATCCCCATAGGAAGCGCTGGGCTTGTGGGCCGGGCTTGGGGGTGTCTGTCCGCTCCGGACCTGCACACCCCGGTAGCAGCCAGGCCCAGAGCCGTGCCTGATCGGAGACGGGGGCTCGAGGGCCGGGTTGGAGTGCTGAGGCTGCGGCCTCGTGTCTGTTTTCTGTCAGATGGGGTCAGCGTGCAGCCCGGCCCTGCCATGCCAGCCCCGGACGCCCCGGAAGCCCCTTTGCTGCCAGTCCCGGGGGCACGTTCTTGACGGGTGTCCTGGAGGCAGAGCTGGGGGCAGGCCCTCTTAGGGCCTGGTGTACGCGGTGCCCTCCAGAAAGTCTGAGGTAACGGAGCCTCCCTTCCTGCCAGGGCCCGGGATGGCCAGGCCCCCCTTGGTTTAGAATCCTGGCAAGGCCACGGAGAGGCTCCGGCCGTTTCTGCGTTTCCCGTCTCACCTGTGCTGGTTCCTGGCTCCAGGGATGGTCCTGCCTCCTGTCCGTGGCCCTCCCAGCTGCTTCCTTTGCTCCTGCGCGCCGGAAAGCCTTTTGCCGCCGAGTGGGGCTGCCTGGGCACTCCCTGTTGCCCGGCATTGTTATTTTCTCCTAGCTCTGATGGGTCCTGTGGGGTGTGCTTCGGGGTGGGGCGGGTGGGTGTGACTGCTGCGCCGTCCGGCCTCCCCGCTGCACCTCCTGCCCTTCCCTAGCCCCTCCGGTGTCGTTTCTCCCCTTTGGGCCTCCTCATGCACAGGGCTGTTTCCTAAGGGGTCACTGCAGCCCTTTTTTATTTTTTATTTTTATTTTTGAGACAGTCTGGCTCTGTCGCCCAGGCTGGAGTGCAGTGGCCGGATCTCAGCTCACTGCAAGCTCCGCCTCCCGGGTTCCTGCCATTCTCCTGCCTCAGCCTCCCGAGTAGCTGGGACTACAGGCGCCACCACCTCGCCCGGCTAGTTTTTTGTATTTTTAGTAGAGACGGGGTTTCACTGTGTTAGCCAGGATGGTCTCGATCTCCTGACCTCGTGATCTGCCCGTCTCGGCCTCCCAAAGTGCTGGGATTACAGGCTTGAGCCACCGCGCCCGGCCAACCGCAGCCGTTTTAAGAGAAACCTGAGTGCTGGGATGAGCGTCGGACCCGGGGGAGGAGAGGGGAGGGGGTAGGGCAGGGGCCGGGTCCAGGCACGGAGGTGGCGCCCTCACCCGCCCTGTCCCCCCAGGAAGCAGGTCCTGGGGACCAAGGTGGACGCGGAGCGTGACGGCGTGAAGGTGCCCACCACGCTGGCCGAGTACTGCGTGAAGACCAAGGCACCCGCGCCCGACGAGGGCTCGGACCTCTTCTACGACGACTACTACGAGGACGGCGAGGGCGGCGAGGAGGCCGACAGCTGCTTCGGGGACGACGAGGACGACTCGGGCACGGAGGAGTCCTGACCCCGCAGAATAAACGCGCAGAGTTTACCTCACTAGGGCCGGACCCGTGGCTCCTTCGACGACAGACTACCTCACGGAGGTTTTGTGCTGGTCCCCGTCTCCTCTGGTGGTTTCGTTCTGGGCTCTTTTCTCCTTTCCCGTATTTGTTCTGGGTTTTCATGTGCTTCAGAGAAGAGGGGCTGCCCCACCGCCGCTCGCGTGACTCGGGGCTCAGTGGACGGCCAGGGTGGGAGAGCCCCGCGCACCTCTCCTCGGGAGGGGAGCTGAGCCCCGACGTCTGCTGGGCCCCCTAGCTTCCGGACTGGCCGTACCCCGGAGGAGCCACGGGGGCTGCTGGGAACGTGGGCGGGGGCCGTTCCTGCCACTGCCAGCCTGGGAGACCCAGGTGTGGGTCCGAGGGGCCCCGGCCCGCCTGTCAGCTCCAGGGCCTGGAGCCACGTCCCAGCAGCAGTGGACGGATTCACCGTGGCCGACTCTTCTCTCTGCTTTGGTTTGTTTGAAATCTAAATAAAACTACTTTATGAGAGGCCAGAGAAGCTCTGCTTGGGAGGGAGAGGCAGCCTCCAGGTCCGTCAGTGACTGCACACGGCCAGCCCCACTGGGACCCTGGCTTCGCCGGGCGTGGATCTAGGAGGCCTGTCCTGGGAGGCACGGGGAGCAGCCGGGTCCCGCGGTCTGTACGCTCCCGTGACTTGGGTCAAACAGGCCTGGGTAGCGTCCCCCAGCCTGCGGGACGGGCGGCCAGAAAGGCCCCCGAGTTCCTCCCTGCGACCAGGCACGTCTAGTGGGACGGGAGCTGCCTCTGCAGAGCAGACCTGTGGGGCCTGAGCAGGCGTCCAGCGAAGCTTCGCCCCAGGCCCACAGATGCCCCCGATCGGCGCTCTGGCGGCTCCGGCTCCATCCAGGCAGACCCTCGCGGGGGGAGCCATGGCCCTGGGCACACAGGGCAGACCTCACGTCGTGGTGTTAAGAAGTCCCAGCATCATTTTATTTCGTGTTTTGGAGGAAAGCGTGGCGCTTCCCTGCCCTCCCAGGGTGTGCCGCCTTCCAGGAAACTGCCTGTGTTCTGCTCCTGGCCTTGCTTCTGGGCACCCAAAAAGCCGTGCAGGGGCCGATACAGGGCTGAGGAGCTGTGAGGATGAGGTTTCCCACCAAGTTCGGACAGAACATGGGGCTGCGTTGGTCAGAGCCTGGGTTGCCCCTGCCAGGTGGGTGTGGGGTGCAGAAGGGCACCAGGGCTGACCCGTGAGACCCCATGGGGCCTGTGGGGTGCGTGGCTCGCCGCCTCTGAGGCAGGCCCTGGCCGTACCTTGGCAGATGGACACCTTTCCCGGGTGCTCCTTCAGCCCAAGGGTCTACGTGCGGCGTTTGATCCTCAATAGACCTCCCCCAGCCGTCTTCGTTTCTGGCTTTTCTTACACCCAGAGGGCTGGCGGCCACCCAGGCCAGGGCCTGGCCCATCTAAGGCAGGTTTGAGGGGACTCTGGCTCGATGGTACCGGCGCCTGCAGCCTCCACTGCCCCCCTTGTGAGCCTGTCTGTTTAGTTTACCTCATCCACTGGGCACTGCTGTGTGGCCTGGCAGTGAGCTCAGCCAGGTCCTGGACCCCTCCACGGGAGCCCAGGTGTGTCCCCTCCAAGCACTCAGCAGGTGCCAACACGTTCAGCCGCCACGGTGGCAGAGCAAGATTCAGGGCCGATGGCAGCCACAGATGTAACCTGTGGCCGGGCTGTGGGTCCCACGGATGTAACCTGTGGCCGGGCCGTGGGTCCCAGGGAGTGTGCCGTCCTCTCCTCTCTTCCCCACTCGGCTCCAGGCTGAGCTGCGCTGCTGCCCCGTGTACCACATGAAGGGCCCTGGGGCGGCGTCACCTGACTGCACCACTGGCCCCCTGGTATTCTCAGGCCAGCCTGAGGGACGAAAGGCCCTGGGGTCTCAGCAAACCGCGGCCCTCAGGACCAAACCTGGCGTCCGCCCCTATTGTGAATAAAGTTTTATTGGCACAGCCACACCCAAGTCTCAGGATCATCCATAGCTGCTTTGTTTTGTTTTTGAGACGGAGTCTCGTTCTGTCGCCCAGGCTGGAGGGCAGTGGCGCGATCTCAGCTCACTGCTACCTCCGCCTCCCGGGTTCACGCCATTCTCCTGCCTCAGCCTCCCGAGTAGCTGGGACTACAGGCGCCCACCACGTCGCCCGGCTAGTTTTTTTTTTTTTTTTTTTTTTTTTGTATTATTAGTAGAGATGTGGTTTCATCATGTTGGCCAGAATGGTCTCAATCGCCTGACTACATGATCTGCCCACCTTGGCCTCCCACAGTGCTGTGATTACAGGCGTGAGCCCCTGTGCCTGGCCTGTTTTGAGAAGGAGTCTCGCTCTGTCACCCAGGCTGGAGTACAATGGCGTGATCATAGCTCCAGGGATCCTCCCACCTCAGCCTCCTAAAGTGCTGGGGTTACAGGCGTGAGCCACCACGCCCAGCCTAACCATTTTTACTCTTTTTTTTTTTTTTTTTTTGAGACAGTTTCACTCTTTTTGCCCAGGCTGGAGTGCAATGGCGCAATCTCGGCTCACTGCAACCTCCGCCTCCCAGCTTCAAGCGATTCTCCTGCCTCAGCCTCCCGAGTAGCTGGGATTACAGGCATGTGCCACCACCCCGGCTAATTTTGTATTTTTAGTAGAGACGGGGTTTCTCCATGTTGGCCAGGCTGGTCTTGAACTCCCGACCTCAGGTGATCCACCTGCCTCAGCCTCCCAAAGTGCTGGGATTACAAGCGTGAGCCACCGCGTCCGGCCCCATTTTTACTCTTAAGTATATCCCCACTATGTTTGCAGCTTATACTAAAAAATTATTTGTTGTCTATTTGAAATTCAAATTTCACTGGGCATCCCTATTTTTAGTTGCTAAGTCTGGCCATGCTGACGCTGACGGACCTGCCTCCTGGGTTGTTAGGATTGGATGAGGTAGAACACGTGAGCATGCTCTGTGACCCATGGGCTCCCTGAACTCACCCTGGACCGGCCGTGACCCACGGGCTCCTTAAACTAACCCCGGCCCGGCCGTGACCCACGGGCTCCCTGAACTCACCCCAGACCGGCCGTGACCCACGGGCTCCTTAAACTAACCCCGGCCCGGCCGTGACCTACGGGCTCCCTGAACTCACCCCAGACCGGCCGTGACCCACGGGCTCCTTAAACTAACCCCACCCGGCCGTGACCCGCGGGCTCCCTGAACTCACCCCGGACCGGCCGTGACCCACGGGCTCCCTGAACTCACCCCAGACCGGCCGTGACCCACGGGCTCCCTGAACTCACCCCGGCCTGGCCGTGACCCGCGGGCTCCCTGAACTAACCCCGCCTCACTGTGACCCGCGGGCTCCTTAAACTAACCCCGGCCCGGCCGTGACCCACGGGCTCCCTGAACTCACCCCGGCTTCGCGCTGCCAGTGGGAGCCCCCAGACCGTGGGGCACAGCAGGTGCGTGCAGCCTTTGCTGATCGATTTCTTCCAGCCACTTCATGTTTATTTTTATTTAATTTTTAAAAGGTTTTTTTTTTTTTTTTTTGAGACGGAGTCTCACGCTGTTGCCCAGGCTGGAGTGCAGTGGCGCGATCTCGGCTCACTGCAAGCTCCGCCTCCCGGGTTCACGCCATTCTCCTGCCTCAGCCTCCCGAGTAGCTGGGACTACAGGCGCCCACAACCGCGCCCGGCTAATTTTTTGTATTTTTTTTTTTAGTAGAGACGGGGTTTCACCATGGTCTCGATCTCCTGACCTTGTGATCCGCCCGCCTTGGCCTCCCAAAGTGCTGGGATTACAGGCGTGAGCCACCGCGCCCGGCCAAAATGTATTTATTTATTTGAGAAGGAGTCGCACTCTGTCGCCCAGGCTGGAGTGCAGTGGCGTAATCTCGGCTCACTGCAGCCTCCGCTTCCCGGATTCAAGTGATTCTCCTGCCTCAGCCACCCGAGTAGCTGGGATTACAGGCGCCCGCCACCACACCCAGCTAATTTTTGTATTTTTAGTAGAGATGGGGTTTCTCCATGTTGGCCACACTGGTCTTGAACTCCCAACCACAGGTGATCCACCCGCCTTGGCCTCCCAAAGTGCTGGGATTACAGGCATCAGCCACCGCACCCGGCCTAAATTTATTTATTTTTGAGACAAGGTCTTGCTCTGTCACCCAGGCTGTAGAGCAGTGGCACAATTATGGCTCACTGCAGCCTCGACCTCCTGGGCTCAAGCGATCCTCCTGCCCCAGTCCCCCAAAGTGCTAGGATTACAGATGTGAGCCACTGCCTCTGGCCAGTATCTTTATTCATGAAAACCAAAAACTAGAACAGCCCAAATATCCGTCGGCTGGTGAATGCATAAACACAGCATGGTCCGTCCACACAACGGGATACGAGGCAGCCACGGGAAGCAGCAAGGCTCTGACACAGGCCGCAGCCTGGATGCACCTTGAGGACATCACGCTCAGGGAGAGATGCCAACGCAACAAATCCTGTGTGATTCCACTCCTGGGAGGTCCCTCGAGTCCGATTCAGAGACAACGTGTGGCCGGGTACAGCGGCTCATGCCTGTAATCCCAGCACTTCAGGAGGCTGAGGCGGGTGGGTCACCTGAGGTCAGGAGTTGAAGACCAGCCTGGTCAACGTGGTGAAACCCCGTCTCTACTAAAAATACAAAAAATTAGCCGGGTGTGGCGGCGGACGCCTGTAGTCCCAGCTACTCGGGAGGCTGAGGCAGGAGAATGGCGTGAACCCGGGAGGCGGAGCTTGCAGCGAGCCGAGATCCGGCCACTGCTCTCTAGCCTGGGCGGCAGACCGAGACTCTGTCTCAAAAAAAAAAAAGAAATTTGTCGACGGCCAGGCGTGGTGGATCACATCTGTAATCCCAGCACTTTGGGAGGCCGAGGTGGGCGGATCACCTGAGGTTGGGATTTCGAGACCAGCCTGACCAACATGGAGAAACCCCATCTCTACTAAAAATACAAAATTAGCCAGGCATAGTGGCACATGCCTGTAATCCCAGCTACTCAGGAGGCTGAGGCAGGAGAATCACTTGAACCCAGCAGGTGGAGGACGCGGTGAGCTGAGATCGTGCCGCTGCACTCCAGCCTGGACGACAGAGCGAGACTCCACTCAAAAAATAAATAAATAAATTTGTCGATGGCCGGGCACAGTGGCTCACGCTGTAACCCCAACATTTTAGGAGGCCAAGGCAGTGGGATTGCTCGAGCTCAGGAGTTCAAGACCAGGCTGGGCAATGTGGCGAAACCCTGTCTCTATAAATAATTTTAAAATTAGCCACAGGTGGTGGTAGCGCCTGTCATCCCAGATACCTGGGAGGCTGCAGCAGGAGGATCACCTGAGCCCAGGAGTTCAAGGCTGCCATGAATCACGATCACACCACCGCACTCCAACCTGGGCAACAGAGGGAGATCCTGTCTCTAAAAATAAAAAATTTAAAAAAAGGTGTTACTTGGCCAGATGCAATGGTTCATGCCTGTAATCCCAGCACTTTGGGAGGCCCAGGCGGGCGGATCACGAGGTCAGGAGATCGAGACCATCCTAGCTAACACGGTGAAACCCCGTCTCTACTAAAAATACAAAAAATTAGCCAGGCGCAGTGGTGGGCGCCTGTAGTCCCAGCTACTCGGGAGGCTGAGGCAGGAGAATGGCGCGAACCCGGGAGGCGGAGCTTGCAGTGAGCTGAGATCCGGCCACTGCACTCCAGCCTGGGCGACAGAGCGAGACTCTGTCTCAAAAAAAAAAAAAAAAAAAAGGTGTTACTTTTTCAGGTGTGATGATGGCAGTGTGGCTTCATCTCCAGTCCTCTTTGAGAAACACTTTCTAAAATGCTCGTGGGTGGAGGGTTTCGGGTGTGCAGCGGTGGGCGGGGCTGTGACTCGTCTCCCCCACAGGAAGCGCGTGTGCGGAGCTCGGGGCCGGGGCCGGCACCCACACTGGGTCTCCACAGCGGCATGGAGTCTTCACTGCTGGTACTGGCCCTGGGGGCCCTGTTGGTAGGTGAGTGGGAGCCAGAGTGCAGGGGGGACACTGAGGCCCAGTGCTCTCAGGGGGGGTCCCTGGATGGGAGGGGTGGTCCTGGGCGCCGGCATCCTGGGCGAAAGAGCGGAGATTCATCGTTGTTTGGAGGGGGACTGAGGCCTGGGGCGTCCCGAGCTCTTCACCCTTCACCTCGGGCGGATGTCCCGGGACTGGGGGGGGTGCGGTGTCTACCGGCTCACCCCGTCCATCCTCCCGGCAGCACCCAGGAGGCAGGGGCCACGCTCACACCCAAGGTGCAGAGCAGGAACCTGAGGCTCGGTGAAGGAGATACTGACCCAGGAGTACCCGGCTGGGAGGGCAGGGCCGGCACTCGATCCCCGCCGGCTGCCTCCGACCACCAAGGGCTTGCCTGGGACTAGGTGCCCAGCAGTGAGGGAGGAGGGAGGTGGGTGGCGGCTCCCCCGCATTCCAGCTGGACTGAGTGACAATGGCTCTTTGATGAGCTGAGGACCCAAGGAGGTGGGCAGAGGTGGGAATCCAGCCCTCAGCCATCATCATCCTTCCATTCTTCTTTCCTTCCACCCACGGGTCTATCCTCCCTCCCTCCTTTCATCCCCCTTCCTTCCCTCCACTCGTCCACGCATCCATCATCCCTCCTTCCTCCCATTCTTCCACTCACCCATCCATCCATCATCCATCCCTCCTTTCAACCTTCCTCCTCCCCTCCATCCATCCCTCACTCCCTCCCTCCACCCATCATCTTCCCTCTCTCCTTCCTTCCATGTATCCACCCATCCATCCGTCATGCTTCTCTCCTTCCTTTCCTCCCTCTTTCTCTCCTTCCTCCCATCCATCCATCAACCTTTCCTCCTTCCATCCCTCCTTCCTCCTTCCCTGTGTCCCTCCTTCCTTTCTCCCTTCTTTCCGTGTGTCCATCTGTATTTGCAGGGCTCACGCTATTCTAGGCCTGCCCTCCTGTCTGGCTGGGAGAGACAGGCCAGGCACGAGGTTGGGTGCCACAGTCTCTGGGAGGGGCTGGTGCTGGGAGGCCAACAGAGCAGAGGAAGCACGGAGGGCGAGAGGGCAGGTGGAGGGCTGCTGCAGGAGACAAGAGCAGAAACCAAGGGAGGAAGCTGGTGGGGGAAAGGCATGCAGCCAGCTGGGTGGGACGGGCAAAGGCCCCAGGGTGCGGGCAGCTTGCAGGCACAGCAGGGGCCTGTGTGACTGGAGAGGGGAGGACGGAGAAGGTGGTTGCAGGGCCATGTGGATTTTTTTTTTTTTAGACGGAGTTTTACTCTTTGTCACCCAGGCTGGAGTGTAGTGGTGTGATCTCAGCTCACTGCAACCTCCGCCTCCTGGTCTCAAGCGATCCTCCTGCCTCAGCCTCCCGAGGAGCTGGGATTACAGGTGCCCGCCACCATGCCCAGCTAATTTCTGTATTTTTAGTACAGGCAGGGTTTCTCCACGTTGGCCAGGCTGGTCTCCAACTCCTGACCTCAGGCTATCTGCCCACCTGGCCCTCCCAAAGTGCTGGGATTGTAGGCGTGAGCCACCGCGCTCGGCCCCCACGCGGGGACTGGATTTTCAAAGCATGATGGGGATTCAGAGAAAGATTTTGGGCTGATTTACATCACATTGTGAAGTCGATCCTTTTAAATTCATGATTGGTTTAAAATAATTTTTGTACAGTTTTATTAGGAAATCATTTATGCACTAGACAATTTACTTATTTAAAGAGTGCACTTCTTGTTGGGCGCGGTGGCTCACGCCTGTAATCCCAGCACTTTGGGAGGCCGAGGCCAGCCTGGTCAACGTGGTGAAACCCCATCGCTACTAAAAATACAAAAAAATTAGCTGGACGTGGTGGTGGGCTCCTGTAATCCCAGCTACTCGGGAGGCTGAGGCAGCAGAATCGCTGGAACCCGGCAGGCGGAGCTTGCAGTGAGCTGAGATCGCGCCACTGCACTCCAGCCTAGGCGACAGAGCGAGACTCCGTCTCAAAAAAAAAAAAAAAAAAAAAAAAGGCCAGGCGCGTTGGTTCACACCCGTAATCCCAGCACTTTGGGAGGCCGAGGTGGGTGGATCACGAGGTCAGGAGTTCCAGACCAGCCTGACCAACATGGTGAAAGCCCGTCTCTGTTAATAATACAAAAATTAGCCAGGCGTGGTGGTGGGTGCCTGTAGTCCCAACTATTCGGGAGGCTGAGGCAAGAGAATCGCTTGAACCCGGGAGGCGGAGCTTGCAGTGAGCCAAGATGGAGCCAAGATGGGCGACAGAGTAAGACTCCGTCTCAAAAAAAAAAAAAGGTTTTTTAGAAACTGGGTCTTGGTCGGGCGCGGTGGCTCACGCCTGTAATCCCAGCACTTTGGGAGGCCGAGGCAGGCGGATCATGAGGTCAGGAGATCGAGACCATCCTGGCTAACACGGTGAAACCCCGTCTCTACTAAAAATACAAAAAATTAGCCGGGGTGGTGGTGGGCGCCTGTAGTCCCAGCTACTCAGAGGCTGAGGCAGGAGAATGGCGTGAACCCGAGAGGCGGAGCTTGCAGTGAGCCGAGATGCCGAGATTGCGCCACCGCACTCCAGCCCGGGTGATAAAGAGAGACTCCGTCTCAAAAAACAAAAGAAACTGGGTCTTCCTGTGTTGCCCAGTCTGGTCTCAAACTCCTGGCCCCAAGTGATCCTCACTCCTCAGCCTCCTGAAGTGCTGGGATCACAGGCGTGAGCCGCCTGCATCCGGCCTGATGTGTGTTTTGAAGGACTCCTCTGGCTGTGGACTTGCCTGGGCTGTGGGGCCCAGTGGGGCCTGAGAAGGTCCTGGAGAGGGCGTTTGGGAGGCAACCTGGG
This sequence comes from Macaca fascicularis, assembly GCF_037993035.2. NCBI lineage: Eukaryota > Metazoa > Chordata > Mammalia > Primates > Cercopithecidae > Macaca > Macaca fascicularis. The sequence goes on from NC_088393.1 coordinate 1,103,455, forward strand.
GGGAATATGATGGGGGGTTAGAGGGGGGTGGGAGGGATGAAGGGCAGCCCCCAAGTGGAACATTGAGGACTTCATTAGGATGGCACATCTGCTTGGGGTCCTGGGCCTCTGAGCTGGGCAAGGACAGTCGTGGCAGGTGTTGGGGCGATATGTAGCCCCAACCTGGCTCTTTGTCCCCCACCCCGGCAGGCAGTTCCTTTGAGACCCAGATCATTGGGGGCCGGGAGGTCATCCCCCACTCGCGCCCGTACATGGCCTCGCTGCAGAGAGGCGGCTCCCACCTGTGCGGGGGGGTCCTGGTGCACCCAAAGTGGGTGCTGACGGCTGCCCACTGCCTGGTCCAGCGGTGAGTACCCTGCCCTGCCTGCCTCAGGGGTCCGCGGAATCCATCCGACGGCCCCCATTCTCTGCAGGGGGTGGGCTCTGGGAGATTTAGGGCAATTGTGGGAGCCCTCTCCCCTCCCGGTGACGGCCTAGGCAGATTTAAGTGACCTGCGCCTGTCAGACTTCTGGAGAAGGTTTACTCACTGCGAGAGGCACTGGCAGGGCACGCTCCTTCCCCGCTGCAGCCCGGGTCAGAGCCTGGCTGCTTTCACGGCCGAGCCACAGTTCTGGTGTGGACGGAGTGCATTGTGTCTGTCCATTCACCTGCTGATGGACCCAACTTAGTCTGGGGCTTCTGCTCTGAGGAAGGAGGGTCAGGTGGGGGTGTCTGCCACCTGTGGCCAGGAGGACGAAACCAGCCTTCGAGAGTGGCTCAGGAATCGACCTGGTTCCCGGGGATCAGGAAGCCGCTAAATGACCCATCTTGGAGTTGTCCTACCTCAGGACTGGCCAGTCCTACAGAGCCTAGATCAAGATGGTCAAAGTAACAAAAAGGGATCTGCTGGCTTGTGTAACTGCAAAGTCTAGCAGGAGGTCTAGCTTCAGGTGCGGCTTGATCCAGGTGCTCACAGGAGGCGCTCTGGAGCACGTCTGTCTCCCAGCTCTGCTGCACTGCCAGGAAGCCTGTCTCACAAGGCGACAAAGATTGACCCCCTCAGTCCCGTGGAAAGAGGGTTTAGCTCTCTCTAGTGGGGGCACACTTAGGAGGACTAGCAGGTGTCAACCCCTGTACAAATCACTGTGGTTGAGCCTGGGGCCCCAAGTGAAGGGAATTCCCAGGGCTGGTTTTCGTGAAGCTGTAGGCTTGGGGTTGGAATTCTGGACACACAGCCCTTGCCTGGGGCCAGGCCCAGGCCCAGGCAGAAGTCTGGGGTAGGGGTGAGAGCAGGGAGGGCTTCCTGGAGGAGGTGGGTTGAGAAGACACAGGGAAGAACCGGCCAAGCCAAGGCCTGTGAGGGGCAGTGGCTGTGAGTGATGAACGTGGGCAACCGGCACAGTGGGGGCTGGGATTGTAGGTGGCGGGTTGTCCACGCTGGGCCAGGCCGCAGCACCCTCATCCCGTCTGTCCCCAGGACGGCCCAGCTGAGGTTGGTGCTGGGGCTCCATGCCCTGGGCCACCCCGGTCTCACCTTCCACATCAAGGCGACCGTCCAGCACCCTCGCTACAAGCCGGCCCCTGCCCTGGAGAACGACCTGGCGCTGCTTCAGGTGTGCAGGGATGAGACCGGGAGAACTGGGCACCGTACTGTCCCCCACGGGTGCCCCCTTGCCTCCTGCTGCTGTCCCCTCCCCCCACCCGGCCGCCTCCCCATCTGCTGTCCCCTCCCCCTGCTGCTGCCCGCTTCCCTCGCTGCCACCCCTCCCCCCACCGCTGCTCCCTCCACCCACCGCACCCCGCACTACCCCCCCTCGCGCTGCCCCTCCCCCCGCTGTCGCTCCTCCCCCACTGTCTCACCTCCCCCAGCCTCCCCACCTGCCGCCCCCTCCCCCTGCCGCCCCCCACTGTCGCCCCTCCCCCACCGCCCCCCCACCCCTCCCCCTGCTGTCCCTCCTCCCCCCACCACCCCTCCCCCCGTGGCCGCCCCTCCCCCGCCGCCCCTCCTCCCGCACCCCTCCTGCTGCCCCTTCCCCCGCTGTCGCTCCTCCCCCACTGTCGCCCCTTCCCCCGCCTCCCCACCTGCCGCCCCCTCCCCCACGCCCCCCACCCCTCCCCCTGCTGTCCCTCCTCCCCCCACCCCTCCCCCCGTGGCCGCCCCTCCCCCGCCGCCCCTCCTCCCGCACCCCTCCTGCTGCCCCTTCCCCCGCTGTCGCCCCTTCCCCCGCCTCCCCACCTGCCGCCCCCTCCCCCTGCCGCCCCACCGCTGTCGCTCCTCCCCCACCGCCCCTCCCCCCGTGGTCGCCCCTCCCCCGCAGCCCCTCCCCGCACCCCCTCCTGCCGCCCCTCCCCCCGCCACCCCCCTCCGCCACCCCCTCCCCCTCGGCCGCCCCCTCCCCTCACTGCCGCCCCCTCACCCCACTTGCGCACCTCCCCCCCCGCTGCCGCCTCTCCCCCCATCACCTCCCTTCGCTGCCCCTCCCTCCGCCCCCCCCTGCCGCCCCCTCCCCCGGCTCACCTGCCCCTTCCTGTCGCTGTAGCTGGACGGGAAAGTGAAGCCCAGCCGGACCGTCCGGCCCCTGGCCTTGCCCGGTAAGCGCCAGGCAGTGGCTGCAGGGACTCGGTGCAGCACGGCCGGCTGGGGGCTGACCCGGCAGGGCGGGCGCCTGTCCCGGGTGCTGCGGGAGCTGGACCTCCGCGTGCTGGACACCCGCATGTGTAACAACAGTCGCTTCTGGAACGGCAGCCTCTCCCCGCACGTGGTCTGCCTGGAGGCCAACTCCAAGGACCAGGCTCCCTGCAAGGTGATAGGCGCCCGGGTGGGGCCTGGGAACGAGGCTGGCGGGAGGGCCGGGGCCAGAGCAGCCACCCGGGCAGGCCCCTGGCTCTCCCGTTCCTGGGGAGTCCTGCCGGGGGCTGGGGGGCGGGGACCACTGGCGGGGGCCCCATTTCTCAGGTGTAGAAACTGAGGCTCAGGGAGGTTTAGCGGCACTCCCAAGGCCACACGGCCGGGAAGCAGCGAAGCTGTGGCTTCTCCAGCAAGGATGATCCGGGGTGGGAAGAAGGAGACGTGTTCACAGGGCCAGTGGGAGGTGGGAGGGGAGGCGTGTGCGCTGGGGCAGCCCCTGTGTCTCCTTGAGCCCAGGGATAACAGGCCCAGCCCTGCTCCCCTCGTCCCCTCGGCGGGCGCAGAGGCTGAGCCGCAGTGTGTCATCCCCGCAGGGTGACTCGGGTGGGCCCATCGTGTGTGGCAAAGACCAGGTGTTGGCCGGAGTCCTGTCCTTCAGCTCCAGGGTCTGCACCGACATCTTCAGGCCCCCTGTGGCCACCGCCGTGGCGCCTTACGTGTCCTGGATCAGGAAGGTCACCGGCTGATCCGGCCTGATGTCCTGGGGTGACCGGGACTGCCTCGCTGTCTCCACAGGACCCCTGCCCTCCAGGGCTGCAGTGGGGTGGATGAGGACAGGTGGGAGGGACAGGGAGGGGCCAATAAATCATGATGAAGGAATGCTCAGAGCCTGTGTCCCAGCCCGCCTCTGTCCATGCTGGCTGTGCGGCCTCCGACAAACCTATTTCCCTGGGAATTTTATTATTATTATTATATTGAGATGGAGTCTCGCTCTGTTGCTCAGGCTGGAGTGCAGTGGCGCCATCTCAGCTCCCTGCAATCTCCGCCTCCCGGGTTCCCGCCATTCTCCTGCCTCAGCCTCCCGAGTAGCTGGGACCACAGGCACCCGCCACCACATCCGGCTGATTTTTGGTATTTTTAGTACAGACGGGGTTTCACCTTATTGACCAGGCTGGTCTCGAACTCCTGACCTCATGATCCGCCCGCCTCGGCCTCCCAAAGTGCTGGGATGACAGGCGTGAGCCACCGCGCCCGGCCCTGCCCTGCTTTAAAAAGGGAGGTTGTGACTCCCAAGGCTTCCTCCAGGAGGGGGCGGCGTTGGCCAGGCCGGGAGCGGAGGCCAGGTCTGCAGGCCAGCAGGTCGCGCCCGTCCTCCCCGCTCCCCGCCGCTCCTGGGGCTGGGCCTTGAACAGCATCCCGGGGTCTTCTTTTTTAGTAACGGCTTCATCAAGCTACGACTCACAGAGCAAAGGGGTCCCCCTGCACACTGCGGTTCAGGGGCTGTGAGCACCTTCACAGAGCTGGGCAGCCACCACCGTGACGTGTCACCCCAGCACCCCGAAAACAGGCCCGCCTACTGTCACCCCAGCACCCCGAAAACAGGCCCGTCTCTACTGTCACCCCAGCACCCCGAAAACAGGCCCGTCTACTGTCATCCCAGCACCCCTAAAACAGGCCCGTCTACTGTCACCCCAGCACCCCGAAAACAGGCCCATCTCTACTGTCATCCCAGCACCCTGAAAAGAAACCCCATCCCCACTATCACCCCAGCACCCCGAAAACAGGCCTGTCTTTACTGTCACCCCAGCACCCCGAAAACCAGCCCATCTCTACTGTTACCCCAGCACCCCGAAAACAGGCCCCATCCCCATTGTCATCCCAGCACCCCAAAAGGAGGCCCCGTCCCCACTGTCACCCCAGCACCCCGAAAACAGGCCCGTCTCTACTGTCATCCCAGCACCCCAAAAGGAAGCCCCACCCCCATTGTCATTCCAGCTCCCCAAAAAGAGGCTCTGTCCCCATTTTTATCTCAACACCCCAAAAGAAGGCGCCATCCTGTCATCCCAGCTCCCCAAAAGGAGGCTCGTCCCCATCAGCTGTCGCTCCCTGTCCCCTCCCCAGCCCCGGTGCCCACACATCCCAGTGCCCTGTCTGGATGGGTCTGTGCTGACATTGCACGGAAACCGGAACACACCGCGTGTCCTGTGGCATCTCCCTCAAGCAGCACCCGCGCCGCGGCCTGGGTCCCAGCCGGGCTCCTGCTCTGGGGGCTCGAGCTCCAGCTCATGGGGGGCCTCGCTGCGTTTGTGGGGGGCCTCGCTGCGTTTGTGGGGGGCCTCGCTGCGTTTGTGGGTGCACATCTGGGCAGGTTCGTCTGCGTCCGTCCGTGCGAAGCTTTGCTGGAAGCCGCCTGTGCGTTTTCCTGTGGACCTACGGCTCCTCCTCCCTCCGGATTAGACCCGTGGGGGTGGAATCTTGGGCTGTGCAGTGACTGTGTTTCAGCGCCTGCTGTTTTCCTGCAGAATCTTTTAATTTCACTACCAACACTTCCTTTCTTTCTTCCTTTCTTGGAGATGGCGTCTCGCTCTGTCACCCAGGCGGGAGTGCAGTAGCGTGATCTCGGCTCACTGCAGCCTCCGTCCCCGGGGTTCACGCGATGCTCCTGCCTCAGCCTCCCGAGTAGCTGGGATTGCAGGCGCCCGCCACCACGCCTGGCTAATTTTTTGTATCTTCAGTAGAGACGGGGTTTCACCATGTTGGCCAGGCTGGTCTCGAACTCCTGACCTTGTGATCCGCCCGCTTCGTCCCCCCAAAGTGCTGGGATGACAGGCGTGAGCCACCGCGCCCGGCCTCAAACACAGTGGAGTCGGACACACAGCACGATCGTGGAGTTTACTGTGTCCAGGGTCCCTCCCGTGTCAGCCCAGCGCGGGTGGGCAAGGCGACTCCCCCAACACCTGCCTGTGCGCATGCCAGCTGGGGCAGGGCTCCCTCCTCGACTGTCCTCCCCTCCCCTCCCCTCCTTCCCTCCCTCTCTCCCCTCCCCTCTCCTCCCCTCCCTTCCCCTCCCCTCTCCTCTCTTCTTTCCTCTCTTTCTCTCTGTCTCTCTCTCCCCACTCCTCCCTCCCCTCCCCTCTCCTCTCTTCTCTCCTCTCCTCTCTTTCTCTCTGTCTGTCTCCCCCCTCCCTCCCCCCCCCTCTCTCCCCCCTCCCTCCCTCCCCTCTCCTCTCTTCTCTCCTCTCCTCTCTTCCTCTCTCTCTCTCTGTCTCTCCCCCCTCCCTCCTCCCTCCTTTACCCACTTCCCTCCCTCCCTCCTTCACCTCCCTCCCTCCTCCCTCCTCCCTCCTCCCTCCTCCCTCCTCCCTCCTTTCCCTCCCTCCCTCTTTCCCCCCCTCCCTCCATCTCTGTCTTGCACTTTGGAACACTCAGGGGCCTGGGCAGATCCAGGCAGGTGCCATGCTGTGCGGTGACGGCGTAAACACACGCGTGTGCCTCGAACCCCTCCCGAAGGCCGCAGCGCACGGGCGCCCAGGAAGGTCCCTGGAACCCCTTCACGGTCGTGGCTAACACTGGCTTTTTGCGCCTTTTGTGCAAATGCAGTGTGGAAGGAGGAGCGCGTGGGAGGCGGCCCAACCTTGTTTCCCACCCAGGGGACCCAGTGGACGCCAGCCTTGGTGCCTCCCCTTCTCCTCCATCTGTAACCCAAATGCCCAGAGTGGCATCTGCAGATCAAAGGCCCAGTGCTTGCTTTTGTTTCCTTTGGTTGTGCAAAAGCTTTGTTTTGTTTTGTTTTGTTTTGTTTTGAGGAGTCTGGCTCTGGGGCCCAGGCTGGAGTGCGGTGGCGTGATCCCGGCTCAGTGCAAGCGTGCACCTGGTTCTTCCAGTAATCTCGGCTCACTGCAGCCTCCACGTCTCGGGTTCAAGCGATTCTTGTGTCTCAGCCACCTGAGGAGCTGGGTTCACAGACACGCACCACCACGCCCAGCTAGCTTCGTTTGTATTTTTAGTAGAGACTTTTTTTTTCTTTTTGAGACGGAGTCTCGCTCTGTCGCCCAGGCTGGAGTGCAGTGGCCAGATCTTAGCTCACTGCAAGCTCCGCCTCCCGGGTTCACGCCATTCTCCTGCCTCAGCCTCCCGAGTAGCTGGGACCACAGGCGCCGCCACCTCGCCCGGCTAGTTTTTGTATTTTTTAGTAGAGACGGGGTTTCACCGGGTTAGCCAGGATGGTCTCGATCTGCTGACCTCGTGATCCGCCCGTCTGGGCCTCCCAAAGTGCTGGGATTACAGGCGTGAGCCACCGCGCCCGGCCTTTAGTAGAGACTTTAATAGAAACACGGGTTTCGCCGTGTTGACCAGGCTGGTCTGGAATAGCTGACCTCAGGCAATCTGGCCACCTCGCCCTCCCAGAGTGCTGCGATTACGGGCACGAGCCACTGTGCCCAGCTCGTTAATGGTTTTTTGTTTTTTAATTTTATTTGTAGACAGTTCTCTGTCGCCCAGGCTGGAGTGCAGTGGTGCAATCTCACCGCAACCTCTGCCTCCCGGTTTCAAGTGATTCTCCTGCCTCCGCCTCCCAAGTAGCTGGGGTCATAGGGGTCCACCACCACGTCCAGCTAATTTTTTGGGATTTTTACTAGGGACGGGGTTTCACCATGTTGGCCAGGCTGGTCTCGAACTGACCTCAAATGATCCACCTGCCTCAGCTTCCCAAAGTGTTCGGATTACAGGTAGGAGCCACCATGCCCAGCTGGGTTAATGTTTTTTTTTGTTTGTTTGTTTTGTTTTGTTTTGTTTTATTTTTTTTGAGACAGAGTCTCGCTCTGTGGCCCAGGCTGGAGTGCAGTGGCCGGATCTCAGCTCACTGCAAGCTCCGCCTCCCGGGTTTACGCCATTCTCCGGCCTCAGCCTCCCGAGTAGCTGGGACGACAGGCGCCCGCCACCTCGCCCGGCTAGTTTTTTGTATTTCTTAATAGAGACGGGGTTTCACCGTGTTAGCCAGGATGGTCTCGATCTCCTGACCTCGTGATCCGCCCGTCTCGGCCTCCCAAAGTGCTGGGATTACAGGCTTGAGCCACCGCGCCCGGCCGGGTTAATGTTTTAATAGACTTAATTTTTAGAACTATTTTTGGTCTGCAGGAGATGTGTGGAGGTGGCTTGGGGTCCCGGCATCCACAGGACCCCCGTGTCCCCGCCCCCGGGCTCTCGGCCGCTCCCCCCTCCATTCAGTGGGAGTCACGGCGGATGAACTCAGGGATGCGTGACCATTAACTCCTAAGGCCCACGCTTGGCTCGGATTTCCTCAGTTTCTCCTAACGTGTCTTCCTGCGCAGGGTCTCACCCAGGACCGAACCTGGCTTTTGGCCGCAGCCTCTCCTCGGTGGCCCCAGGCTCCCACCGTCTCTCAGAATTCCACGTCCGGAGGCCGGCGGGTCAGGATTTATGTAGATTACGGGTCTGGGTGCCACACCTGTCAACCATTTCATGTTTTTCTCATGATTGGACTGGAGTCCGTTTTTTGGGGAGAGGCAAGTGCACTTTTAATCTTTAACTTTTTTTATTTTTTTATGTTATTTTTTAGAGACTCCTGGGCTCCAGCAATCCTCCTGAAGGATTACAGGTGTGAGCCACCGCGCCCGGCCTACTCTTTAACTTTTTATGGCGTCATTGGCAGTGGAAGTTCCCAGATAACCAGTGAAGGGCCAGATGACTCACAAACCGGGCACACCCCTGTTCCCGGCGCCTGCGTCCACACACAAGCCCCTGCCCCAGAGCCCCTCCCCAGCCAGGTGCCCAAGTCCGACCTCTAACCCCAGAGATGGGCCTGTTTGAGTTCCTTTTTTTTTTTTTTTTTAATTTTTTTTGTTTTGACATGAAATCTCGCTCTGTCACCAAGGCTGGAGTGCAGTGGCACGATCTCAGCTCACTGCAACCTCCGCCTCCTGGGTTCAAGGGATTCTCCTGCCTCAGCCTCCCAAGTAGCTGGGATTACAGGCGCCCGCCACCACGCCTGGCTAATTTTTGTATGTTTAGTAGAGACGGAGTTTCACCATATTGGCCAGGCTGGTCTTGAACTCCTGACCTTGTGATCCGCCTGCCTTGGTCTCCCAAAGTGCTGGGATTACAGGCGTGAGCCACCGTGCCCTGCCTGTTTTGGGTTTTTTAATTGTTTATTCATAGCTGAGCCTGGTGGCTCACGCCTGTAATCCCAACACTTTGGGAGGTTGAGACAGGCGGATCACGAGGTCAGGAGATCCAGACCATCCTGGCTAACACGGTGAAACCCCGTCTCTACTGAAAATACAAAAAATTATCTGGGCGAGGTGGCGGCGCCTGTAGTCCCAGCTACTTGGGAGGCTGAGGCAGGAGAATGGCGTGAACCCGGGAGGCGGAGCTTGCAGTGAGCCGAGATCGCGCCACTCACTCCAGAGGGAGACTCCATCTCAAAAAAATAAATAGATAATTAATTAAAAAAAAAGAGAAATGAGGCCGGGCGCGGTGGCTCAAGCCTGTAATCCCAGCACTTTGGGAGGCCGAGACGGGCGGATCACGAGGTCGGGAGATCGAGACCATCCTGGCTAACACGGTGAAACCCCGTCTCTACTAAAAAATACAAAAAACTAGCCGGGCGAGGTGGCGGGCGCCTGTAGTCCCAGCTACTCAGGAGGCTGAGGTAGGAGAATGGCGTAAACCCGGGAGGCGGAGCTTGCAGTGAGCTGAGATCCGGCCACTGCACTCCAGCCTGGGCGACAGAGCCAGACTCAGTCTCAAAAAAAAAAAAAAAAAGAGAAATGATAAATGTTTGGGATCCTGGCTATGTTAATGTACGTATTGAAATGTCACTATGTACCGCATGAATATGTACAATTATGATGTGTTCTTTTTTTTTTCTTCTGAGATGGAGTTTTTTGCTCTTGTCGCCCAGGCTGGAGAGCAGTGGTGCGATCTCATCTCACCACAACCTCTCCCTCCTGGGTTCAAGCAATTCTCCTGCCTCAGCCTCCCGAGTGGCTGGGACTACAGGCGCCCACCACCACACCTGGTTACTTTTTTTATTTTTAGTAGAGATGGGGTTTCACCATGTTGACCAGGATGGTCTCGAGCTCCTGACGTCGTGATCCGCCCACCTCGGCCTCCCAAAGTGCTGGGATTACAGGCGTGAGCCACCACTATCCTCACGTGTTCATTTTTTTTTTTTTTAAAGGATAAAAAGGCCGGGCGCGGTGGTTCACGCCTGTAATCCCAGCACTTTGGGAGGCCAAAGCTGGTAGATCACTTGAGCCCAGGAGTTCGAGACCAGCCTGGCCAACATGGTGAAACCCCATCTCTACTAAAAATACAAAAAAATTAAAATTAAAAATAAAAACAAAGAAAGAAAGGATAAAAAGAAAGCCGGGCCTCTCGGCAATGAAAGCTGCCTGGGCCAGTCCTCTCCCTTTTCCTGGTGCGGGTGTGTTGCTAGCGTGGCTGTCCTTCGGGGACGTGAACTTATTTTACAAAAGGGTGTTCATTCAGAGCCCGTCCTGAGCCTGCAGTTTCTGGGAATCATCGGCTCGAAGGATGCAGGACAAGTACACTTTGGGGTGGCACGTTCCGGTGCTATTATCTTGGGTGGCGTGTCCTTCCGTTGTACGGCTGGACCACATTGCCTCTGTCCGCTCACTGCCCTCGAGAGATGAGTGAGCCGTTTCCACCTTCGGCTGCCGTCACCTGGGCTGCTGTGAACTTTGCAGACGTTTGTGTTTCTTTCCTGCACGGAAACTTGGACAGAGGCTCCTTGTCACGTCCCAGAGTCACACGGTCCCTGCCCATGCTTAAAATAAGCTGTCCTTTTTTTGTTTTTTGTTTTGAGATGGGAGTCTCTGTCGCCCAGGCTGGAGGGCAACGGCGCGATCTCAGCTCACTGCAAACTCCTCCTCCCGGGTTCAAGCGATTCTCCTGCCTCAGCCTCCCAAGCAGCTGGAATTACAGGCGCCGACCACCACGCCCGGCCAATTTTTGCATTTTTAATAGAGACAGGGTTTCACCATATTGACCAGGCTGGTCTTGAACTCCCGACCTCAGGTGATCTGCCCACTTCGGCCTCTCAAAGTGCTGGGATGACAGGTGTGAGCCACCGCGCCCAGTGGAAGCTGCGATGTTTACTGTTCCTTGACATCCTCAAGGGAGACCCTGATTTAGAGGCAGGGAGGCTAGGAAGGAGGAAGCATCCAGCCCAGTGGGGTGGACCCGTCAGAAATGCTCAGAGGTGGCCGTGAGTGGTGGCTGTAATCCCAGCACTGTAATCTCGGCACGAAGTGCCTGTAATCCCAGCACTGTAATCCCGGCACGAAGTGCCTGTAATCCCAGCACTGTAATCCCGGCACAAAGTGCCTGTAATCCCAGCACTGTAATCCTGGCACAAAGTGCCTGTAATCCCAGCACTTTGGGAGGCTGAGGTGTGCAGATCACCTGAGGTCGGGAGTTCGAGATCAACCTGACCAACACAGAGAAACCCCATGTCTACTAAATATACCAAGTTAGCCAGGCGAGGTGGCAGGTGCCTGTAATCCCAGCTACTCGGGAGGCTGAGGCAGGAGAATCGTTTGAACCCGGGAGGCGGAGGTTGCGGTGAGCCGAGATCGTGCCACTGCACTCCAGCCTGGGTGACAAAGCAGAAACTCTCTCTCAAAAAAAACGAAATGCTCGAAGGCAGGGTCTGAGCTTCCTCTCCAGCCTCCCTCAGAGGTCACAGGCACCGCCCCACCCCCACCCACCCCACCCACTGGGTCCTGGGGTGACTCCAGCTGGACGGAGATCAGTGAAGGCCAGGCCGGTGTTTGGCGAGCTGGAGCCACGCCCCGGGGAGAGAGCTTATCTCTGAGCCCAAATGTGCCGCCTCAGTGGTTCCCTTCTGTCCTGCTGGGACGTCCCCACCCCAGCCCCGTGAGTGACTGGGGACTTAGAGACACAGGACCGGCCACCAGCAGGAGGCCAACACCCTGTGTGGGACACGCAGTGCCCTGGAAGCCTCCACTCCTCTGTTTTTTTTTTTTTTTTTTTTTGGGACAGGGTCACCCAGGCTGCAGTGCAGTGCTGCAATCATGGCTCACTGTAGCCTCAAACTGCTGGGCTCAAGCGATCCTCCTCACTCAGCCTCCTGAGTAGCTGGGACTACAGGTGTGCACCACCACGCCTGGCTCATGTTTGCATTTTTTGCAGAGATGGGGTCTCACTATGTTGCCTAAGCTAGTCTCAAAGTCCTAGGCTCAAGGGATCCTCCCGCCTGGACCTCCCAAAGCGCTGGAATTACAGGCGTGAGCCGCTGCGTCCTGCCAGCCCTCCCTGGTTCCTCCTGGTGTAAGAGGGAACAGCCAAGGGAGCATCTCCGGGTGGCCGGTGGGCAGAGCTCTGGTCTCAGGTGGTTTAAACTGGACGAGTGTCACCCGGGAGCTTGACACTGGAGGATTTAGGGTTGAAGAATCACGATGCCGAGGCCAGTCACGGTGGCTCGCCTGTAATCCAGCCTGTGGAACCACAGGTGCTAGGTGACTTAAAAACCAGAAGCCAGGCCGGGTGCAGTGGCTCTCGCCTGTAATCCCAGCACTTTGTGAGGCCGAGACGGGCGGATCACGAGGTCAGGAGATCGAGACCATCCTGGCTAACACAGTGAAACCCCGTCTCTACTAAAAATACAAAAATTATCAGGGCACAGTGGCGGGCGCCTGTAGTCCCAGCTACTCGGGAGGCTGAGGCAGGAGAATCGCTTGAACCCAGAAAGCAGAGCTTGCAGTGAGCAGAGATCGGGCCACTGCCCTCCAGCCTGGGTGACACACACACCAAAAAAAAAAAAAAAAAGAAGAAGAAAAAACAAAAAAGATACTTTTCTAAGTTATCCATAGTAACAACAAAGCGAGCTCAGCTGGTGAAGCTTGGGGAAGACCGAGTTACCTTCCTTTTTTTTATAGTTTTTTGCTTTGTTTTCACCTTTCAGACGGCCTGTCTGTTGGCTCACAGGAAAGGTCATACTCTCAGGGTCCCGTGAAGACAGGACCCACGTGTCTGCGGCCACAAAGGTTCGGGGACAAGGATGGTGGAGGCCTCCGCTCCACGTGTAGAAATGGTCACTTTTCTGGGAAAATACCAGTTGGGCTCCGGAGGAGACAGGGCAGCTGCTTCTGAAACCCTGGCAAGGCGGCTCCCTCTGCCAGGGCGTGCCCGGCTGGCTGGACAGATGACCCTGCTCCCTGCTTCCGGGGTCGCCGGGACTCCCAGCCCCCACTGCCTGCCCTGAGACAGGCTGCCCCCAACCCACACGTTCACCCGCGGACCCCCCTATCATTTCCTCCATCGTCTGGGAGGTGAGGAATCTGCCATCCCAGCTCTTCTCCACAGGAGGGGCCGTTCCCGGTCAGTTCTGGAGGCCAGAAATTCGAAATCAGGATGGGGTAGGATTGCTCTCTCTGAAGGCTCCCAGAGGACCCTTCCTGCCTCTCCCAGGTTTGGGCAGCTCCAGCACCCCTGGGTTTGTGGTTGCATCACTCTAGTCTCTGCCTCCATCTGCATGGATTCCCTCCCCTCCCCTCCCCTGCCTTCCCCTGCCCTCCCCTCCCCTGCCTTCCCCTGCCCTCCCCTCCCCTCCCTTCCCCTCCCCTCCCCTCCCCTCTTTTCTTTCTCTTTCTTTCTTTTTTTTTTTTTTTTTTTGAGACAGAGTCTTGCTCTGTCGCCCAGGCTGGGGTGCAGTGGCCGGATCTCAGCTCACTGCAAGCTCCGCCTCCCGGGTTTAGACCATTCTCCTGCCTCAGCCTCCCGAGTAGCTGGGACTACAGGCGCCCGCCACCTCGCCCGGCTAGTTTTTTGTATTTTTTAGTAGAGACGGGGTTTCACCGTGTTAGCCAGGATGGTCTCGATCTCCTGACCTCGTGATCCACCCGTCTCGGCCTCCCAAAGTGCTGGGATTACAGGCTTGAGCCACCGCGCCCGGCCACTTTCTTTTTTTTTTTTTTTGAGGCAGAGTCCTGCTCTGTCGCCCAGGCTGGAGTGCCGTGGTGCAATCTTGGCTCAACGCAAGCTCTGCCTCCCGGGTTCACGCCATTCTCCTGCCTCAGCCTCCCGAGTAGCTGGGACTACAGGCGCCCGCCACCATGTCCGGTGCCCGCCACCACACCCGGCCAATTTGTGTATTTTTAGTAGAGACGGGGTTTCTCCATGTTAGCCAGGCTGGTGTCGAACTCCTGACCTGGTGATCCACCCATCTCAGCTTCCCAAAGCGCTGGGATTTCAGGCGTGAGCCCCGCACCCGGCCTTGTTTTTTTCTTTTTCTAAACAGGCTCACGTTCACAGGTTCTGGGGTCACTGGGGCGCACCGTCCCGCCCACCACACCCATCTCTGTATTTGCTGAACTGTCTCCGGCCTGGCCACGCCCACCACTCGGTCACGTGACAGTGCCTGCGGTGCCCCCGGGGTGACACCCGCACTCCACCCACCAGTCACTGGGGAAGTGTCTCAACCACCCGGAAAGTGGGTGAAATTCAAGTCACCGTCCCTCTGAAAAATGCACATGCAAAATTCAGGAAGCGGTCGAAGCAGCTCACGCTGGAAATCCCAGCACCTTGGGAGGCTGAGGCCGACCCTTGGAGCTCAGGAGTTTGAGATTAGCCTGGGCAACATAGCCTCTATCTCTACTAAAAAATAAAAGTTGGCCCGGCGTGGTGGCACACGCCTGTGGTCCCAGCTGCTCCGAGGCTGAGATGGGAGGACCACTTGAGCCCAGGAGGTCCAGGCTGCAGTGAGCCGCGATTGGGCCACTGCACTCCAGCCTGGGCGACAGAGCAAGATTCTAAAAAAAAAAAAAAAAAAATGTGTTTTTTTAAAGAATGAAGAACTGGGTGCAGTGGCTCACGCCCGTCTCTACTAAAAATACAAAAATTAGCCGGGTGTGGTGGCGCACGCCTGTAATCCCAGCTACTCAGGAGGCTGAGACTGGAGAATCGTTTGAACCCGGGAGACAGAGGTTGCGGTGAGCTGAGATCACGCCAGTGCACTCCAGCCTGGGCGACAGAGCAAGACTCCGTCTCAAACAAAAACGAAGAATTAGGGATGGTGAGAATGACGCACGCTGAATGGGAACAGGACGGAGAGGCTGAAGGGAGGTGGCCGAGAGCCTGAAGGGTACCCGGCGGCAGGCTTGGCCCAGAGTGGGGGAGGGGGGTACTCAGCAGCAGGCACGGTCCAGGCAAAGGCGCCCAGCCGGGAAACTGCCCGTGGACAAGTGCCCATGGAGGCAGTGGGGCCAGACCTGAGGGCAGCTGGGAGGAGTTTGGCTGCTGGAACAAAGAGGGAAGAGCTGGGCCGGGCGCGGTGGCTCACGCCCATAATCCCAGCACTTTGGGAGGCCGAGGCCGGTGGATCACAAGGTCAGGAGTTCGACACCACCCTGACCAAGATGGTGAAACCCCGTCTCTACTAAAAATACAAAAATTAGCCGGGCGTGGCGTGCGCCTGTAATCCCAGCTACTCAGGAGGCTGAGGCAGGAGAATCGCTTGAATCCAAGAGGCGGAGTCTGCAGTGAGCCGAGATCGAGCCACTGCACTCCAGCCTGGGCGACAGAGCGAGACTCTGCCTCAAAATAAAATAAAATAAACCCCCAAATTTAAATTAACTGGGTATTTTTATTTGCTAAATCAGGCCCTACAGGGGGTGGTCCTGAAGGCCCTCTCCTTGGGAGGTAGAAGGGGACTGGGACCTTCTTGCTTCTGGGGCCAGGACTGAGCAGAGCAGGCTCGGGGAGTTTTGGGTGGGGGCGGCGGGGGCAGGGCCGGTCCCTGGTTCTGCCTGAGGGTCAGGGAAGGCTTTCCAGGGAAGGGACCAGAAAACAGGGTCGTAAACAAAGACCAAGTTCCCAGGAGAACTGACCTCGGGCCAGATTGGGGGCTTGCCAGGGGAGGACTGGGGAGGGGGCAGGACTGGGGCCAGGCCCTGGGGTTGTTTACAACCCTGGAGGGGCTTTGAAGCCAACGGGCCCCGCTGGGCCTCATCCGCCCTCTGCGTCCTCGTCCTCGTTCTGCACGTAGCTTTGGACCCTCCCCTCCCCCCCCACCCCCTGCCCCCATGAGGACTTTCGAAGCCTGTGACCCCCCAGCTGGGAGCTGTTTGGCGCTGGGCAGTTCTGAGGCTCCAAGTCCCCTGATCCAAAGCCATCCCCGAGAGGGGATCTCCCAGAGTGAAGCCCTCAGCCCCATCCTGGCCCTCTGCCCCCAGCCTCTGCCCCCAGCCTCTGCCCCCAGCCTCTCCCCACCCTGGCTGGGCCCAGCCTTCTCCCTGGATGGGGCTTTTCTGCCCCTGCCCACCGTGTGCCAGCCCCTCGGTTACCCACATCACCCTATTTAGTTAGTTAGTTAGTTAGTTAGAGACGGAGTTTTGCTCTTGTCCCTCAGGCTTGTCCCTGCAGTGGCGTGATCTCGGCTCACTGCAACCTCCACCTCCCAGGGTCAAAGGATTCTCCTGCCTCAGCCTCTTAAGTAGCTGGGACTACAGGCACCCGCCACCACGCCCGGCTAATTTTTTGTATTTTTAGTAGAGACAGGGTTTCTCCATGTTGGTCAGGCTGGTCTCGAACTCCCGACCTCAGGTGATCCGCCCGCCTCAGCCTCCAAAAGTGCTGGGATTCCAGGCGTGAGCCACCGCACCCCAGCCCCTCCCCAGCCCCCCAGCGCCCCCGCGTCCCCTCCCTGTCTCTGTCGATGGCCCTGTCCTGGACATTTCATAGTCATGGGATCACACACTGTGTGTCCTTTTGTGTCTGGCGTCTCTCGCTGAGTGTGACTTCCTCAAGGTGCATCCGTGCTGTGGGCTGGGTCCGAGCCCCGCTCCCGTTCACGGCTGAGTCACGGCTGAGTCGTGTCCCATTGCGTGGAGGGACCGTGCTGTCTCCGTCCATTCATTCTTTGTTTGTTTGTTTGTGTTTGAGACAGAGTCTCCCTCTGTTACCCAAGCTGGAGTGCAGTGGCGCGATCTCAGCTCACTGTAACCTCTGCCTCCTGGGATTACAGGCGCATGTCATCACCCCCAGCTAATTTGTGTATTTTTAGTAGAGACGGGGTTTCACCATGTTGGCCAGGATGGTCTCAAAACTCCTGACCTCGTGATTCACCCGTCTCGGCCTCCCAAAAACAACCATTTTATTTGTGTATCTGTGTCTAAATTGTTAGAGATAAGTGCTCGGTTCGGCAAAGAGAAACCAGCGCTTATAAAATTTCTCAGCGAGACAACTTTACAGAAGGGGGCCGCCAGAGCACACGGGACACAGGAAGGATGGGGGCTTCTGTTCCTCTGTCCTTCCCCCACTGGCTGGGGCTGGACGCCCACAGTCTAAGCTGATCCCGGTTGGCTAAGACTTAAACTTTCTCTAAATAGGATAAAGGCAAGATTTGCGAGAAAAGGAGGGTGGGGGGAAGAAGGGGATTTACAGCTTATGACCTGGAAGTTGAGTTTTGTAAGAGGAACTTAATCGTCCCAACAGTTTACTCCTTTTCTGTTTTATACTTCTTCCTCTTCAAATTTATTTACTTTTCTTTCTTTCTTTTTTCTTTTTTTTTTTTTTTTTTTGAGACAGAGTCTCGCTCTGTCGCCCGGGCTGGAGTGCAGTGGCCGGATCTCAGCTCACTGCAAGCTCCGCCTCCCGGGTTCACGCCATTCTCCTGCCTCAGCCTCCCGAGTAGCTGGGACTACAGGCGCCCACCACCGCGCCCGGCTAATTTTTTGTATTTTTTAAGTAGAGACGGGGTTTCACCGTGTTAACCAGGATGGTCTCGATCTCCTGACCTCGTGATCCGCCCGTCTCGGCCTCCCAAAGTGCTGGGATTACAGGCTTGAGCCACCGCGCCCGGCTTCTTTCTTTTTTTTTTTTTTTTTTTTTTGAGACGGAGTCTCGCTCTGTAGCCCAGGCTGGAGTGCAGTGGTGCAATCTTGGCTCACTGCAAGCTCCGCCTCCCGGGTTCAAGCGATTTTCGTGTCTCAGCCTCCCAAGTAACTGGGATCACAGGCGCCCGTCACCAAACCCAGCTTATTTTTGTATTTTAGTAGAGACGGGGTTTCACCAGGTTGGCCAGGATGGTCTCGATCTCCTGACCTCGTGATCCGCCCGCCTCGGCCTCCCAAAGTGCTGGGATTACAGGCTTGAGCCACCGCGCCCGGCCATTTAGGGGAGGTTTTCGTGAGAGCTGCTTCTGTGACTCTTTGGGTTAACGTGCGAAGACGAGGTCTGACACGGCAGCCCACAAGATGAGTCCGCCTGAACAATTGCGAGGGAGATAAAGATTGAGGTCAGCCCGGGCGCGGTGGCTCAAGCCTGTCATCCCAGCACTTTGGAAGGTCCAGGCGGGTGGATCACAAGGTCAGGAATTTGAGACCAGTCTGGCCAACCTGGTGAAACCCCGTCTCTACTAAAAATACAAAAAACTAGCCGGGTGTGGTGGCGAGCGCCTGTAATCCCAGCTACTTGGGAGGCTGAGGCCGGAGAATCTCTGGAACCCGGGAGGCAGAAGTTGCAGTGAGCCAAGATCATGCCACTGCACTCCAGCCTGGGCAACAGAATGAGACTCGGTCTCAGAAACAATAAAAGTAAAGAAAAGAGAAGAAAAAGATTGAGGTTATGAGTCCCTTCCATTTTCCAAACCACCATTCCATCAGGCCCATCAAGGGGCCGTATATTCCAGAGTTTACGGCGAATTCATTTGCTAGGTTGGTAAAGCCCTGTCAGGCTGTCGTGATGGTCGCATCAGGGCCTGTATTATCTGGGATCAAAGTAACGATGCGCTTTTTTTTGTTTTTGTTTTTGTTTTTTTTGAGACAGAGTCTCGCTCTTAATCGCCGTGGCTAGAGTGCAGTGGTGTGATCTCGGCTCACTACAACCTCCGCCTCCTGGGTTCAAGCGATTCTCCCGCCTCAGCCTCCTGAGTAGCTGGGATTACAGGCGCCCGTCACCACGCCCGGCTAATTTTGTATTTTTAGTAGAGATGGGGTTTCCCCATGTTGGTCAGGCTGGTTTCGAACTCCTGACTTCACGTGATCCACCCGCCTCAGCCTCCCAAGTTGCTGGGATTCCAGGCGTGAGCCGCCGTCCGTGCCCGGCTATGATGTGCATTTAAAAGTAGCCTCCAGGGTCCCGCCAACATCGGCTCCCCAGCCGCAGAAGCGACTCCGAGCGGGATTAGAATCGGTAGCGGTGGGGACGTGAATAGAGATTTGCACAGGGTTACGTGGTTGGAGCTGGCAATTAGAGGGGGTGATTCCTTTGGCAAAGTGGATGTGGGGCCTTAGAGCGGTGCAGGGAGCCTGTGCAGAGGTGCAGCCGGGACGCTGGGTGCTGCGGAGAACGTTTTCCCAAGAAGCACAGGACGGGAATGGCGGGAATGGCAGTAGTTTCTCACACAGGGCACCAGCTGAGGTATTGATTCTCACAAGAGGGCATTAGCTGCGGGGCTCTGCGCGCAGACCCTGACCCAAACGATGGATGAATAAAACGTATACTGATGGCCGGGGGCGCGGTGGCTCACGCCTTAATCCCAGCACTTTGGGAGGCCAAGGCGGGTGGATCACAAGGTCAGGAGATCAAGACCAGCCTGACCAACATGGAGAAACCCTGTCTCTACTAAAAATACAAAATTAGCTAGGCGTGGTAGCAGGTGCCTGTAATCCCAGGTACTCCGGAGGCTGAGGCAGGAGAAATGCTTGAACCAGGAGGCAGAGGTTGCAGTGAGCTGAGATCCAGCCACTGCACTCCAGCCTGGGAGACAGAGTGAGACTCCGTCAAAAAAAAAAAAAAAAAAAAGGAAGAAAGAAAGAAAAAGATTAAAGCTCAGGTACCACGGTTTAAGGTAAATACCGTTGGGGCAACATTTTTGGTCAACTTGCCCAGAAGAGGGCCGTCGGGCTCCAAGGTTAGTTAATGGAGGTCGTGAGGTAAACAGACTTAACGGAGAAGCCTTTGTCGTCCCTCGTATTTACCGGATGAACTAAAGCTCTAAGGTAAGAACTGGCTGCCAGGCCGGGCGCGGTGGCTGTAGCCTGTAATCCCAGCACTTTGGGAGGCCGAGGCGGGCGGATCACAAGGTCAGGAGATCGAGACCACAGTGAAACCCCATCTCTACTAAAAATACAAAAAAAAAATTAGCCGGGCGCGGTGGCGGGCGCCTGTAGTCCCAGCTACTCGGGAGGCTGAGGCAGGAGAATGGCGTGAACCCGGGAGGCGGAGCTTGCAGTGAGCCGAGATCGCGCCACTGCACTCCAGCCTGGGAGACGGAGCGAGACTCCGTCTCAAAAAAAAAAGAACTGGCTGCCTTCAGCCTGTTCAATTATTACAAGCTATGGAACCTTTCAGCCTTCCAAAAGGTTTGTGACTAGTTTCTTTTTCTTTTTTTCTTCTTGAGACGGAGTCTCGCTCTGTCGTCCAGGCTGGAGTGAGCGGCGCGATCTCGGCTCACTGCAAGCTCCGTCTCCCGGGTTCACGCCATTCTCCTGCCTCAGCCTCCCGAGTAGCTGGGACTACAGGCGCCGCCACCTCGCCCGGCTAGTTTTTTTGTATTTTTAGTAGAGACGGGGTTTCACCGTGTTAGCCAGGATGGTCTCGATCTCCTGACCTCGTGATCCTCCCGCCTCGGCCTCCCAAAGTGCTGGGATTACAGGCTTGAGCCGGCAGCTGTATATTTTCTTATCTGTTTAAGTCTGTTTAAGAATTCCGTGGGCCTGGCCGGTCGTGGTGGCTCACACCTGTAATCCCAGCACTTTGGGATGCTGAGGTGGGCGGATTACAAGGTCAGGAGATCGAGACCATCTTGGCCAACATGATGAAATCCTGTCTCCACTAAAATACAAAAAAATCAGCCGGGCGTGGTGGTGGGCTCCTGTAATCCCAGCTACTTGGGAGGCTGAGGCAGGAGAATGGCCTGAACCCGGGAGGTGGAGGTTGCAGTGAGCCGAGATCGTGACACTGCACTCCAGCCTGGGCAACGGAGCAAGACTCTGTCTCAAAAAAAAAAAAAAAAAAACAAGCCTCCACAGGCCCTTCATGTTTCCCTTGTTGTATGTTAAATGCTCGGGAAGTATTTTGGGTTCGCGGATCTGATTCCCGAATCCCTTTAATGATCACCTCCAAGATCGCTCGTGTTTTCTCGGTGGGTCACGTTGTCATCCCACCGAGGGTCCTCGGCCGGGAATTTACGCTCTGCTGCAAGGACATTCTGACCAGGGGGGTGTTCACGCTCCCGGACTAACACAGCGGCCTGAGAATCATGGCTCTGTCTTCTCCTTAGATGAGAGTACCGAGGATAGACATTAATTCAACCCAAGCGTGCGGCTGTGGCCCCAGAAATTGGTCAGTTTGATCCGTGACTCCAAAAGGGTTATCTGACAGTGGTGTGCATTCTTTTTTTAGATTTCTAACCTCTGAACTGGTTAAAGGGACGTTTACCAAGCCAATATCCCTTCCTTTCCGTGGTCCTTCCCTTAAGGAAAAAAGGGCTGGGGCAGGCTTTTTGAGGGGGAGGGAAAAGGAAAATTTTCTGGGTTTTTTTTTTTGAGACGGAGTCTCGCTCTGTCCCCCAGGCTGGAGTGCAGTGGTACAACCTCGGCTCACTGCAACCTCAGCCTCCCGGGTTCAAGCAGTTCTCTGACTCAGCCTCCCGAGTAGCTGGAATTACAGGCGCCCGCCACCACGCCAGGCTAATTTTCATATTGTTACTAGAGATGGGGTTTCACCATCTTGGCCAGGCTGGTCCTGAACTCCTGGCCTCGTGATCCACCCACCCCTGCCTCCCAAAGTGCTGGGATTACAGGCGTGAGCCAGGGCGCTTGGTCGAAAGTTTCGAATATCCCTTTGGCATTGTTCTACTACCTGTTGGAGCTTTCCTGAAGAAGGGGCATGTGCCAGTGGCTGTCCAGCGGGGATGTGGGGGGCAAGGTCCAGGTGGCAGGGTTCTAGGGGGGAAGGGACGGAGAGATGGGTGGGGGAGGGACTGAGTGTTGGGTTTGGGGAGGAGGGTGGGTGTGGGAGGGATAGAGGGGTGAGTGGGGGAGGGACTGAGTGGTTTGGGGAGAAGGGATGGGTGTGGAAGGGATGGAGGGGTGGGTGTGGAAGGGACTGACTGTTTGGTATGGGGGAGGGGGGTGGGTGGGGGAGGGATGGAGGGGTGGGTGGGAAGGGACTTGTCTCACCCCCCACCTCTGTCGCCCCAATATTGACTTTTCTCACCCCCACCTCGGTCGCCCCAATATTGACTTTTCTCACCCCCCACCTCTGTTGCCCCAATAGCCACTTGTCTCACCCCTCATCTGTCGCCCCGATATTGAGTTTTCTCACCCCCCACCTCTATCGCCCCAATATTGAGTTTTCTCACCCCCACCTCGGTCCCCCAATGTTGCCTTGTCTCACCCCCACCTCAGTCCCCCAATGTTGCCTTGTCTCACCCCCACCTCGGTCCCCCAATGTTGCCTTGTCTCACCCCCACCTCGGTCGCCCCAATATTGCCTTGTCTCACCCCCACCTCGGTCGCCCCAATGTTGCCTTGTCTCACCCCCACCTCGGTCGCCCCAATGTTGCCTTGTCTCACCCCCACCTCGGTCGCCCCAATGTTGCCTTGTCTCACCCCCACCTCGGTCGCCCCAATGTTGCCTTGTCTCACCCCCGCCTCGGTCGCCCCAATGTTGCCTTGTCTCACCCCCGCCTCGGTCGCCCCAATGTTGCCTTGTCTCACCTTGGCCGCCCCGGAACTTCCCGGGTCCTTCCCACCCGCGTTGCTGAGAGTCCGGGTTCACTCATCACCTCGGGCGGGACCCGATCCTCCGCTCCTGAGGGCCCCCAGTGAAGCAGTGGGACGCGTCTCGCCAAAAAGGTGACCGCCTGCCTGTCCCGAAAGAGAATGGGATCCAAATGGGAAGTTTGGGGGCGGCGAGCCGGCCCCGCAGAGAGAAACCTGCACTTTGGAAACGTCTCGGAGACCCCTTTACTTGTGCGGGGTGCAGCCGCCGGAGCACACGCGACAAAGGCAGGGCTTCTGGCCTCTGTCCTGCCCCTGTCGGGGCTTCTGGCCTCTGTCCTGCCCCTGTCGGGGCTTCTGGCCTCTGTCCTGCCCCTGTCGGGGCTTCTGGCCTCTGTCCTGCCCCTGTCGGGGCTTCTGGCCTCTGTCCTGCCCCTGTCGGGGCTTCTGGCCTCTGCCGCCATCTAAGCGGACCGCGGTTGGCTGAGACTCAGAACTTTTTAAAAACAGGGTAAACGCGCCCCCTGCGAGAGAACAAGGGGGCCGGGGAAGAAGCGGGTAGGGCTGATTTACAACTTTTGACCTGGAAGTTGAGTTTCTTAACTCAGTTTTCCCAACCAAATGGCGAACAGGACGTTTATACTGAGACATCATTCATTTTCTGAGATCCAGATTCCAGTGCCTTTGAAGTATTTTTACTTGGGGCGGAGGAGGTCGCTTCCTCCCGCCTAATTTATTAATCTGTTCACATAGATATGTACATTTTTACAGGCAGAGAGGTGGGTCTCGCCATGTTGCCGCGGCTGGTCTCGAGCTCCCAGGCTCAAGCGATCCTCCCGCCTGGGCCGCCCAAGGCTCTGGGATTACAGACGTGAGCCACAGCGGCCGGCCCGTGTTTCACTCTGATCAAATCTGGGTAATACCCTCCGAATGTTTCAACCTCGTCGGCCGCACCGCTCCGCGCTCATTCCAGCTTTGAAAGCCGGAGGAAGAAATGCGCAGGCTCCAGCCGCGTCCCCGCGGGCAGCGCTCCCGTTTCCTAGCAACGCCCTGTCACGTGCGCCGCCGCCCGGCTTCCGTAGCGGGAGCCTGCGGGAGCCGGCGCGTGCGTGCGTGTGTGCGCATGCGCAGGCGGGGGCGACCGGCGTGCCCCGCGCGCGCCCCGCCCCCGCGATGACGCCGTGCGTGCGCGCGCCCGGTCCGCGCCCCCGCCGGTTTTTATAGCGGCCGCGGGCGGCTCCGGCGGCGGTTGGCGGCTGCGGGGCCGGCGAGGAGGAGACATCATGGCGGCTACGCTGTTCGTGCTGCTGGGTTTGGCGCTGCTGGGCGCCCACGGAGCCTACGGGGCTGGTGAGGAGCGGGCTGGGGGCGGGGGTGCGGTCCTGCAGGGGCCGGGAATGGAGGCCGCGGCCGAGGCTGCGGTCCGGACCGGAAGCCAACGGGAGCGTGGGGCCTCGGCGCGGGGCCGCCTGGGGTGCGAAAGGCCGGCCCCGGGGGCTTCCCGCGCCAGCCTGGAGCTTGGGGGTGAAGTCCCAGGGTTTGAGGGGGGCTGGGGGTCCCTCCCGGCGCTGCCTGCCAGGCTCCCCCGGGCGTCGCGCCCTCTGTGTGTGGGCGTGAAGCCCCTGCTTGGGGGCGGGAGCCTGGGGGTCCTGGCCAGGCCGGTCTCGGTCGGGGGAGGTGGGCGTCCTGCTTTTCGGTGGCCTGGGGTTGGGGGTTCCCCGGCAGAGGTGGAGGCTCTCGCCTGATCCCTGGGCGAGGGCGTCTGCGAAGGCGGCTGGAGGTGGCCCGCCCGCCCGTCCCTCCGGCCAGGAGAAGGGAGACCCAGAGCCTGGGTGAGCGTCCCCTTTGGCCTGGAGTCGGGGCAGGGGCTGGGCTGGTGGCTGCCCGACCTGTCCTGCTGGGGCTGGACTCCGCAGGTCGGGGGAGAACGGCCTGAGGGTGGAGCCTGGAGACGGGCCCACCCTGCCTGCGCGTGTTAGGGTCACAAACCCTGCCCGGAGTGTCTGGGGTCCCCGCCAGGCCCCGCGCTGCCGGGGCGATCGTCTTGGCGCTCTCTCCTGGAAAAGGGGCTTTTGTCCTCCAGGCGCACACGGAGGCTCCGAGTGGGTCAGCCTTCCGGATCGGGAAGGGATTACCGTTCTTCGGGGGATTTAGCCCTGGCGTCTTGCCTCGGGCGTGCACCTGCCCCCGGGTGTTCTCCCAGACTCTTAAGCCCTCGCAGGCTCCCTCGAGGCGCCCTGCCTGGAAGGGAAGGCAGAATGTCCCTCGAGTGGCGCCAGCCTTCTCTCTGATTCTGCCTTGCTTCAGGGCACAGAATGTGGTGGTCTCTGAACGCCCCTTTTCCTTTACAGGCGAGGAAGCTGAGCCCTGTGGGGAGTCGAGGTTCCAAGGTCACAATGAGGGGCCTTGGCCACCCCATTCAGCGCAGGAAATAGTGAGAAAGTCGTTTTTAGGAGACTCTGACCGGGCATTAGGTTTCCAGTGCTGTCTTAGGAGGGGCCGTGTGGGGGTGGGCAGACGCGGTTTGGAGAGTGCATTTGGGAAATGGATTGAGGTGTGTTTTTCCGGGAGAAAAGCATGACAGCCTTTCTTGCTTGATAGAAAATTTCTTCCTTTATTGAGACCCCCATTTGGTTCTGGATTAAAGATTTATAGTGAGGCTTAATCCCAGCACTTTGGGAGGCTGAGGTGGGTGGATCACCTGAGGTCAGGAGTTCAAGACCAGCCTGGCCAACATAGTGAAACCCCATCTCTACTAAAAACACAAAAATTAGCTGGGCGTGGTGGCGCACGCCTGTAATCCCAGCCACTCGGGAAGCTGAGGCAAGAGAATCGCTTGAACCCAGGAGGTGAAGGTTGCAGTGAGCCGATATTGGGCCACTGCACTCCAGCCTGGGTAACAGAGGGAGACTCTGTCTTTTTTTAAAAAAAAAAAAAAAATGCTGGGCGCGGTGTCTCACGCCTGTAATCCCAGCACTTTGGGAGGCTGAGTCAGGCGGATCACGAGGTCAGGAGATCAAGACCATCCTGGCTAATACGGTGAAACCCCGCCTCTACTAAAAATTCAAAAACTTAACTGGGTGTGGTGGCAGGTGCCTGTAGTCCCAGCTTCTAGGGAGGCTGAGGCAGGAGAATGGTGTGAACCTGGGAGGCAGAGCTTGCAGCGAGCCGAGATGGCGCCGCTGCCCTCCAGCCTGGGCGACAGAGCGAGACTCCGTCTCAGACAAAAAAAAATTATAGTGACTGATGCGTTGGGAACAAGGTGTAGAGCTGAAGGGTCAAGAGCAAGGGCTTGGAGCCTCTCTCCTGGGCATTGAGCCATAGGGGGCCTTGGGCAGAGGCTGAGGAGGGAGCTCCTTCTTCCAGAGGCTTTGCCAGCTAACTCCTGACCCACGTCTGAGATTTCTCTTCCTGGTAACCGAAGTGGCCCTTTATCGAATGTCTCCTGGGCAAGGACCTGGCCCCAGCACTGGACCAGCTCTGTGGGGGAGACACAGATAAGAGCCCCCGGGCCAGGTGAATGTGTGAGATAAGCCACCGCCTCAGCCCTGTGGAAACAGCCTCAGTGGTGGGAGCCAGCCAGGCTTGACTGGGTTTCAAGCCCAGCACGAGGCTCCCACATTGAGCTAATTTGGACAGCTCAGTGGGTGAAAGACCTTTGGTCCATCCCTGCCGGGTAGCGCGGGTCACGGTTTTGTTCCTCTTGTGCAGGGGACTGAGAAGCGTTTCTCCTCAGCAGAAAGCTTAGCCCGGGGCTTACTGGCCAGAGCTGCATGTGGAGTCCGCAGTGTGGCAGCGCTGCTGTGCAGCCGTGTGTGTGCGTGCGTGTGTGTGATGAGAAGTGGGTCTGTGTGTGTGTGTGATGAGAAGTGGGTCTGTGTGTGTGTGTGTGTGTGTGTGATGAGAAGTGGGTCTGTGTGTGTGTGTGTGATGAGAAGTGTGTGTGTGTGTGTGTGTGTGTGCGTGTGTGTGGTGAGAAGTGGGTCTGTGTGTGTGTGTGTGATGAGAAGTGGGTCTGTGTGTGTGTGGTGAGAAGTGGGTGTGTGTGTGTGTGTGTGTGTGGTGAGAAGTGGGTCTGTGTGTGTGTGTGTGTGTGTGTGTGATGAGAAGTGGGTCTGTGTGTGTGTGTGTGATGAGAAGTGGGTCTGTGTGTGTGTGTGTGTGTGTGTGCGCGTGTGTGTGGTGAGAAGTGGGTCTGTGTGTG
Organism: Macaca fascicularis; assembly: GCF_037993035.2. Classification (NCBI taxonomy): domain Eukaryota; kingdom Metazoa; phylum Chordata; class Mammalia; order Primates; family Cercopithecidae; genus Macaca; species Macaca fascicularis. Next base: position 1,130,000 of record NC_088393.1, read on the forward strand.
TGTGTGTGATGAGAAGTGGGTCTGTGTGTGTGTGATGAGAAGTGGGTCTGTGTGTGTGTGTGTGTGCGTGTGTGGTGAGAAGTGGGTCTGTGTGTGTGTGTGTGGTGAGAAGTGGGTCTGTGTGTGTGTGTGGTGAGAAGTGGGTCTGTGTGTGTGTGTGTGTGATGAGAAGTGGGTCTGTGTGTGTGTGTGTGTGGTGAGAAGTGGGTGTGTGTGTGTGTGTGTGTGGTGAGAAGTAGGTCTGTGTGTGTGTGTGGTGAGAAGTGGGTTTGTGTGTGTGTGTGATAAGTGGGTCTGTGTGCGTGTGTGTGTGTGTGGTGAGAAGTAGGTCTGTGTATGTGTGTGGTGAGAAGTGGGTTTGTGTGTGTGTGTGATAAGTGGGTCTGTGTGCGTGTGTGTGTGTGTGGTGAGAAGTGGGTCTGTGTGTGTGTGTGTGGTGAGAAGTGGGTCTGTGTGTGTGTGTGTGTGGTGAGAAGTGGGTCTGTGTGTGTGTGTGTGTGTGGTGAGAAGTGGGTCTGTGTGTGTGTGTGTGGTGAGAAGTGGGTCTGTGTGTGTGTGTGTGTGTGGTGAGAAGTGGGTCTGTGTGTGTGTGTGTGTGGTGAGAAGTGGGTCTGTGTGTGTGTGTGTGGTGAGAAGTGGGTCTGTGTGTGTGTGTGTGTGATGAGAAGTGGGTCTGTGTGTGTGTGTGTGTGGTGAGAAGTGGGTCTGTGTGTGTGTGTGTGTGATGAGAAGTGGGTCTGTGTGTGTGTGATGAGAAGTGGGTCTGTGTGTGTGTGTGTGGTGAGAAGTGGGTCTGTGTGTGTGTGGTGAGAAGTGGGTCTGTGTGTGTGTGTGTGTGGTGAGAAGTGGGTCTGTGTGTGTGTGTGTGTGATGAGAAGTGGGTCTGTGTGTGTGTGTGTGTGGTGAGAAGTGGGTCTGTGTGTGTGTGTGTGTGATGAGAAGTGGGTCTGTGTGTGTGTGTGTGTGGTGAGAAGTGGGTCTGTGTGTGTGTGTGTGTGTGGTGAGAAGTGGGTCTGTGTGTGTGTGTGTGTGTGGTGAGAAGTGGGTCTGTGTGTGTGTGTGTGTGTGGTGAGAAGTGGGTCTGTGTGTGGTGAGAAGTGGGTTTGTGTGTGTGTGTGATAAGTGGGTCTGTGTGCGTGTGTGTGTGTGTGGTGAGAAGTGGATCCATGTCCGTGGAGCATGTTTGTGCTTTTAACCCCAATTTTGCTGGGGACTGACTTGTGAAAACCAGAAGGTTGGGGCCACACAGCCTTGTCCTGTGTGGGGTGGACACTGCTGTTTGCTCTGTGAATTCGGGACTGTGTTTGCCTCTCCTGAAACTTGCTTCGGGGCGTCTATGGGTTGGTGGGGCACGGCTGGGTGTGGTGAGTGCCCAAGGTTGGCTGTCCACGTCTCCTGCGGGCTTGTCAGGGACGGGAGGGCCCGGGTATGCCAGCTGGGTCCGGAGGGCGGAGGGCTTCATCCCCGAGCTTCAGATGAGAGGAGTGGGAGCGCCTGGCTGCGGCTGGTGGGGGCGGGTAGGGGAGGTGCCTGAGGCCGCTTCCCAGAGCTGTTCTCTGGCTCCTGTGTGAGCACTGCAGTGGGTGGGGAGGAGGGTGGGTGGGGGTGGGTGGGGAGGAGGGCGGGTGGGGGTGGGTGGGGGCCGGCAGCCTTATCCTGCAGGGCTGCTTGTGTACAAGTACCACGCGGCCTGCCTGGCCCAGAGCCCTGGCCTGGCTGCCGAGTGGGCAAGGAGGCGGTGGCTGTTTTTAGATGAAGGTGACTTTACTTGAGAACATGGGTTGCAGCTCATATGGCCAGAATCGAATTCTAACCTTTCTGGGGCTGTGGCCGAGTGTCAGGCGCTGCGCGTCCTCCTGGGCTCGTGGGTGGAGGCTCCTGGTGCGGCCAGCGAGGTGGGGTCGCGGGTGGGGTGGGGGGCTCTCATTGCCCCTGAGGAGCCTCTGTGGAGGCTTTCTCTTCCAGACAGCCCACCCAGTGACATTTCAGTACAGACAAACGCCATCAGCATCTGGAGGGGCCACAGGGTCGTTCTGTCCAAAGCCTTTTGGTCCCTTTGGGAGGGACGCCGCCCGCTGAGAAGGTGGTGGACCCAGCGGTAGCACCGTGACCGGTGCAGATGGTCCCTGGGAGCCCGGGACTCCCGGGAAGGCGGGTGGGGCCCCCGCCTGGTCCTCCTCTGCCCTGTGTGCCCTGCCCGGCCTGGCGGTGGGGTGTGGTGACTCAGGAGCCAGCCTCTCCTAGCAGCCCTGGGTGAGGAGGACGTGGAGCGCAGCCCTGCAGGGCAGAGGATGAGGAGAGGGGCTGCTGCACGGCAGGAAGGGGCTTGCCAGCTGGGCCGCCTCTGGCTGTGCTTCCTGCCCTGACTCACCTCGCCCAGCTCTGCATGTAGCTGCCGGTTTTGCAGTCTGGGAAATCTTAACTCCCAAGAAATGTAGGTTACCAGGAGGAGATCCCTTTGTGAAAATGGCACTGCCAGCCAGGCACGGTGGCTCACGCCTATAATTCCAACACTTTGGGAGGCCCAGGAGGGTGGATCACGAGGTCAGGAGTTCAATACCAGCCTGGCCAAGATGGTGAAACCCCGTCTCTACTAAAAATACAAAACATTAGCTGAGTGCGGTGGTCACATGTAATCCCAGCTACTCAGGAGTCGGGAGGCTGAGGCAGGAGAATTGCTTGAACCCCAGAGGCAGAGGTTGTGGTGAGCTGAGATTGTGCCACTGCACTCCAGCCTGGCAACAGAGTGAGACTGTCTCAAAAAAAAAAAAAAAGAAAAAGAAGGCCGGGCGCGGTGGCTCAAGCCTGTAATCCCAGCACTTTGGGAGGCCGAGACGGGCGGATCACGAGGTCAGGAGATCGAGACCATCCTGGCTAACATGGTGAAACCCCGTCTCTACTAAAAAATACAAAAAAACTAGCCGGGCGAGGCGACGGGCGCCTGTAGTCCCAGCTACTCGGGAGGCTGAGGCAGGAGAATGGCGTGAACCCGGGAGGCGGAGTTTGCAGTGAGCTGAGATCCTGCCACTGCACTCCAGCCTGGGTGACAGAGCGAGACTCCGTCTCAAAAAAAAAAAAGAAAATGGCAGTGCCGGAACTTGTTAACTGCGCCTGCCTGGGGTTCGCCTTCGGCGGTCAGGGGTGAACATCTGCTGTCCCTGTGGCATTGGGGCCTGTGACCTGTGCACTGCCACGCAGCCTTGAGGCCATGAGCATGCGTGTACACGTGTACGTGTTGTGGCGTGTGTGTCTGCAGATGTGTGTCCTTGTATCCGTGTGTGTGGTGGCGGTGCCTGGGGAGCCTGACCTCAGAGGCTGCTGTGGGGGGGGGCTGCAAGGTCCCAGGGTGAGGAGACACTCCCCATGCTTCCCCTGGGCTGTGCTGGGCTGTTCTGACAGGCGGGTGCCAGGCACAGCGTGAAGGGTCTGTGTGGATTCCCTTGTGCTCCTTCGCAGCTCTGGGGACCTTCCCTTGCATTTCGAAGGAAGGGGTGGCGAGTGGCCAGAGGTGAGGGGCCCTGAGGCCCTGCCTGGCTCCCAGCTTCCCAAAGCCCCATCTCTCTGGGTCACCGCCCTCAGAGACTGCTGAGGACACCAGCTTTCCACCCACGGGCCATCCTAAAGGAGCCGGGCTAGGGGCTCCTGGACAGAGGCCGCCTGACCCTTTGGCTTTGGGGTTTGTTTTTCTCAGCAGCTCCCCGGGTCTCTGGGGTGGGGCTATTGGGCAGAAGGCAGAGGACGCTGCCCTTGGGAGCTGAGCTCCCGGCAGCCCTCGGGGCTCAGGACTCCTGGCTGTTTTGCACAGTTTCATGTGTTTTGTGTTTTGAAACCGTGTGTGGTCCCACAGTTGTGCCCTCAGAAGCCGCCGTGGCTGCCATGAGGTAGGAGTGGACTGGACGGCCACGGTGGCCCCCCCAGTCTTTCCCGTGCCATGCTCTTTCCAGCCGGGCCCCATCACTCCCCCACACGCGGAAAGGAAGTGGCTTCCCACCCGTCCTGGCCGGGAGTCCTGTGGCAAGGCCTTCCCCAGGGGCTGCCCTCCCAAGTCCCCTGGGCACTAACAAGGCCCCCGCACTCTCCCTGCAGCCGGCTTCGTCCAGGCGCCGCTGTCCCAGCAGAGGTGGGTGGGGGGCAGTGTGGAGCTGCACTGCGAGGCCGTGGGCAGCCCGGTGCCCGAGATCCAGTGGTGGTTTGAAGGGCACGGTCCCAACGACACCTGCTCCCAGCTCTGGGACGGCGCCCGGCTGGACCGCGTCCACATCCACGCCACCTACCACCAGCACGCGGCCAGCACCATCTCCATCGACACGCTTGCAGAGGAGGACACGGGCACCTATGAGTGCCGGGCCAGCAACGACCCGGACCGCAACCACCTGACCCGGGCGCCCAGGGTCAAGTGGGTCCGCGCCCAGGCAGTCGTGCTAGTCCTGGAACGTGAGTGGCGGGCACCGCCCTCCCCGCCTCCTTCATTTTCCCTCCTGTGCCGCTCGCCTCCCGGCTCCTGCTCCGTAGAACCCAGACGCCTCCTCCCCTCTCCGTCCCGCTGTGCCCCATGGGCCCACCACCTGGACAGAGGGGCCCGGATCTGAAGAGGGTGGGCTCGCTGCTTGACCACCAGTGCTGGCAGCCTGGCTTGGGGAGGGCAGGGCTCTGCCCTCCAGCACGTGGGTCCTCGTCCTCCCCTCGACCCTCCTCGTGCCGTCTGTTCCGCCGTTCCTTTCTGCTCCCCTGGGCGCCTGCCCAGCTCCCTCCCTTGCGTCCGTGCTGCAAGCCTGAGGGGCCTCCGAGCTCAGCCCAGGCTTGCAGGTCTCGGAACCTTCTGTGTCCTTCGCAGCGTCTCGTTCTAAGGGATTTTCACATTTCAGTTCCTAGTGGGAATATTGTAAATTGACCAAGAACCAAGAGATTTGCTGGTTGGGGACTGGCAGAAGAACGGGTGCTCCCAGCACTGCTGGAGTGCTGTCAGCCTGGGGTCGGGGGGTGTGGAGCCACCTGGATGCTGCCTAGAGAAGGGCATGGGAGCCTTGGCCAGGGGGTGCTGTGGCTTTTTTTTTTTTTTTTTTCCTGGAGATGGATTCTTGCTCTGTTGCCCAGGTGGAGGGCAGTGGCACGGTATAGGCTCAGTGCAACCTCCACCTCCTGGGTTCAAGCGATTCTCCTGCTTCAGCCTCCCAAGTAGCTGTGATTACAGGCACGAGCCAACACGCCTGGTTAATTTTTTTGTACTTTTAGTAGAGACGGGGTTTCGCCATGTTAGCCAGGCTGGTCTTAAACTCCCTACCTTGTGATCCGCCCACCTCAGCCTCCCAAGTGCTGGGCCGGGATTACAGGCGTGAGCCACGGCGCCGGCCGGCTACGTTTTTAGAAAGGAATTTCCAGTTTGTGCTAGGGCTGCTCCAAGAGCCTGATGCCCCGGTCCTGGCTCAGGGACGTGAGTGGTGCCTTGTCTGTCCCCACACCCCGGTCCCAGCCTCGTGTGTCTCCGGGCAGGAACATCACCAGGCGGGGCCGCTCGGTTGCCAGCGCCTTAGCCCAGGGCCCGCCAGCTGCCGGCGAAGGCCACCTTCCCGAAGGGGCCTCCCCAGCAGGCGCTTGTGGCTCTTCTCTTCCCGGAGGCGCGGTCAGAGTTCCCCCTGGGTTTCCAGTCTTCGGGGTGTCAGGGCCACGGTGTTTTCGGGAGTGAAAACAAGCCCTTCCCGGGAGGAGCCACAGGTTCCTGGGGGTCAGGCAGGCAGCGCGGCCGTGCTCCTCCACTCTGCTGACCGCGTCTCGCCGGGCCTCGCAGCCGGCACAGTCTCCACTTCCGTAGAAAACATTGGCTCGAAGACACTCCTCACCTGCTCCTTGAACGACAGCTCCACAGAGGTCACCGGGCACCGCTGGCTGAAAGGCGGCGCGGTGCTGAAGGAGGACACGCTGCCCGGCCAGAAAACGGACTTCGAGTGAGTGCCGGACCGCGGAACGCGACCACGTGCCCCTTCTCACAGCTCTCTTGCCGCGAGTGGCCTGTGGTCCGTGAGAACAAAAGACTGGTCGCCAGGCTCGATCCAGGCGGAAGTTAGGGACCAGCTCCACTCGGACCCCCAGAGGGAAACCCCAGGGAGGGGTCCGAGGGCGCCCTTGGGAGCCGGGTGGCTCCAGTAGCCCTGACAGGCGTCCCTGTTGCTCCCTCGCCAGGTCCCGGGCACAAAAGGGCGCCACACTGCCAGGCCCCGGGCACACATGCAGGCCTCCCGGGCTCTGTGCTCCTGACACAAGAGGGCGCCACACGGAGGCCTGCCCGGCTCAGCCCCCAGACGCTGTCATGGCCAGAGCCTCGTCATCACTGGAGCTGGGACGGCCCTGGGAGCACAGAGCCTTTTGTTTTGAGGCTCACTGGGAAGACAGCCCCAGGGTGTGGGGTGCAGAGCAGGGACCACAGGTGACGGGTTCGCCGTCAGGGAGAGGGTCCTGTTTGCTGGTTCTCTCACCTGGAGGGTCTTGGCAGCCTGGCTCTGTCCCTGGGGCCGTATGGGGACACCGGGAGTTTTGTTGAGGTTCAGACTTGACTGGGACAGTTTGACTTTTTCACTGTGCTGTGGTTGGGCCCCTGGAGAGCCCTGGGTCCTGGGAGGCGTCCTGCAGAGCCGGGCCCAGCTCACCGCCTGCTGTGGTTGCAGGGTGGACTCCGACGACCTCGGGGGAGAGTACTCCTGCGTCTTCCTCCCCGAGCCCACGGGCAGGGCCGACATCCAGCTCGACGGTGAGTCCTGCAGCCAGGGGTGCCGGGCGCCGCCGACTATCGGGGGAAGCGGTTGGCCTGAAGCACCCGGCACATCCCGGAGCCCTGCCCTGCTCCCTGGAGGGGCACAGCCCTCGCGCTGCGGGGAGCCCTGCGGTTCCAGGCTCCTCTCTCTCTCAGCCCTCCTGTCAGGTGCCCCCAGAGTGAAGGCTGTGAAGTCGTCAGAACACGTCAGCGAGGGGGAGACGGCCGTGCTGGCCTGCAAGTCAGAGTCCCTGCCCCCCGTCACCACCTGGGTCTGGTACAAGATAACTGACTCTGGGGACCAGGTGAGAAGCCAGGGCGGCCGGGGGTCCCGGGCTCAGCCCTCAGGACCGGGGGAGGGGCCTAGGTCCGGGGTCCCGGGCTCAGCCCCTGTCCTTGGTCCCCCTAGGTCATCGTGAACGGCTCCCAGGGCAGGTTCTTCGTGAGTTCCTCGCAGGGCCGGTCGGAGCTACGCATCGAGAACCTGAACATGGAGGCCGACCCCGGCAAGTACGGGTGCAATGGCACCAGCTCCGAGGGCACCGACCAGGCCACGGTCACCCTCCGCGTGCGCAGCCACCTGGCCGCCCTTTGGCCCTTCCTGGGCATCGTGGCTGAGGTGCTGGTGCTGGTCACCATTATCTTCATCTATGAGAAGCGCCGGAAGCCCGAGGACGTCCTGGATGGTGAGCCGTCTGCCCTCCTGCCCACACGCCCCGCTCTTGGGTGGTCCGGGGCCACTCCTGGTCAGTCCCTGCCAGCCCCACCGCTGACCCAGAGCTCGGAAGCAAGGAGCCCCGGGCGGGGAGTTGATAGCACCCTGAAAGCCAGTGTGGGATGGAGCGTCCGGTCCGTCCCTGGGCAGCTGCGACTCAGTGGGCAGCGAGACCCCAGGAGGAGGAAGAGGCAGCAGTTCACCCCACAGCCTCACCCAACCCTTCCCTCCCCCTCCTCCCCCTCACGTGGCTGCAAGCCAGTGTCCTCCGTGGTAAGCCAGCCCTTGCTGTTCCGCCCGACCTCGTGGCAGCTGCGAAGAGCCCAGGGCCATGGTATCAGGGAGTCCTGGCCTCTGCATGATCGGGCTCGGGAACCTGAGGTCAGCCGTGCTCGGCTCCGGCAGCGCCTGGCTCTTCTGCTCCTCAGGCTGCGTGTTCTGGGGCGAGGCCTGTGTGGGCCTGTCGTGGCGGCTCTTGGAAAGCACTGGGGGACAGGAGTGAGGCCCATGAGGCCGTGGGGACAGCTTACCTTGGGGGGGGGGGACAGCTTACCTTGGGGGGGGGGGACAGCTCGCCGTGGGGGGCACAGCTCTCTGTGGGGAACACACCGCAGATGGGGAGGGCGGGTTTTCCCCGCACCATTCGGCCTCAGAAGATGCACACGGCCGGGGCTGATGCGCTGCCCTGAGCCACCTGGAGGTCACTGAGGGCGGGGCCAGCAGCACAGACGTCCCTGCTCGGGGGCCTGAGTGGGACCAGCTCTGACAGGCTGTTCTCTCGTCCTCTCTTTCATGGTGGCGGTCCTCCTTCAGATGACGACGCGGGCTCTGCTCCCCTGTAAGTCCCAGCTGTGGGGTTCGGGGTCCCAAGGAGCTGCCTGCTCCTGCTGCCCCAGGCCTTTAAAACACAAAGGCAGAGTCCCCCGGCTTCAGTATTCTGGGGTCCTGGGGGCCGGGGTGGGCAGGGGTGACTTGGAGAGGGTGACTTGTCGGAGACACCCTCTCACCCGGCCCCTCATGCCCCAGGAAGAGCACCGGGCAGCACCTGAACGACAAAGGCAAGAAAGTCCGACAGAGGAACTCCTCCTAGCCAGGTGCGGCGGGCGGGCGGGCGGGAGCTCCTCCTGAGCCGGGGCAGTGGGCTCCTGGGTCCCGCCTGTGGGCCGCTGGGAGGTGGGTCCAGTCTGAGCGCCCCTCCCTGTCCCCAGGTGGCCCGAGGACGCTCCCCGCCCCCGCGTCTGCGTCGCCGCTGGAGTCCACTCCCAGTGCTTGCAAGATTCCAAGTTCTCGCCTCTTAAAGAAAACCCACCCCATAGATTCCCATCATACGCTTTCGTCTTTTTAAAAAAAGTAGGGTTTTCTTTCTGCATTCAGGATTCTGTTCCTTAGGTTTTTTCCTTTGTGAGTATTTCTCAGAGCCCGGGAGCTGCGGCGCCGCGGCCCGCCTGTGGCTTTCCACCTCTGGGTCTGAGTCACGGCGGGTGGGCGGCGCAGCCTCCTCCACTGGCTGCGGAAGGTCACAGGTCACACGAGGGGCCCGCGTCCTGCCTGTCTGAAGCCAATGCTGTCTGGTTGCGCCATTTTTGCGCTTTTATGTTTAATTTTATGAAGGCCACAGGTCTGTGTTTGACTCAGCCTCAGGGACGACTCCGACCTCTTGGCCACAGAGGACTCACCTGCCCACACTGAGGGCAACCCCGTCACGGCCTCAAGGCACCCCCAAGCCCCTTCCTTGCCTGTGCATCCGGGGGCAGCTCTTTAGAGGGTTTGCTGGGGAACTGGCGCCGTCGCTGGGACTCCAGAACCGTGGACGCCCCTCCCCAGCTCGCCCCTCGAGGACGGCCCACTCTCCACAGCACCAGGACTCAGTGGGAGCCCCTGTCCCACCCACCGCCACAATAAAGATCGCCCCCACCCCCACCCTCACCCTCTCCTGGCTCCTGTCTGTGCCTGACGGGCTTGGGTCGCCCGAGAGCATGTTCACCCTGGGCTCTGGTGACCACAGCAGGGGTGGGTCCGGTGCCAGGACTTCACGTGTGAGGACGGGTCTGCTGAGACCCCAGTGGGTGTTGGGGGCCTGGGGGCATGGGCTGGACTGGGAACTTGGAAGGCAGCTGGGACCGACCCCGTGCCTCAGAGCCACACAGCAGAGGGTTGGCACTGACCTGAGTCTTCTCTGAGCCTGTTGCTCCTCTCGGCGTGCTTTGGGCCTGACAAAGGCCGAGGCTTTCGGCTGCCTGCCCCACAGCTGCCCGCACCGACCCTCCTGGGCAGGCTGCTTGGGCAAGGTTCAGGCGTGGTCCTGGCGGCTCCTGGAGAGCAGGTGTGTGAAGCTGGTTCCTGGGGGCTGAGGGATGCCCAGCCCCCGTCCGCCCAGCACGTGGAACAGACGTGGCTGCAGGGCTGGAGAACTTGGGGGGGACCAGGAGCTTACAGCGTGGAGGTTGCAAGGCACAGGGCTAGTGAGTGGGTGTGGAGGGAGGTTTGCAGCTGTCAGCCCTGTAGGCACTGGGCCTCCTGCTGGTCTGAGCGGGGGTCTCGGGGTGGAGGTCAGCAGAAGAGGCTGAGTAGGGGCTTAGGGAGCCTGGGTGGGTTCCCAGAGAAGCCAGGAATCAGGTGGGAGAGCAGTGTGTTCTGTGGTGGGGAAATCCAGCATTTAATGCCACAGAAGCCAAGAAACGTGACCCACAGCCTCACCTCACAGCTATGCAAAGCGGGCGTTGCGTCAACACAGTGAGGGGCTCAGGCGGGAGCCCCTCCCGGCGCTGATCCTGTGTGCTGGGCCAGCGGGGAACCGCGGGGCCCACATCCGGAGCTGCCCTCGGCCTGGAGCCGCACAGCTGAGGCCGGCTCAGGGTCCCTGGCAGTGACCGCCCTGCCAGTTCCACAGCTGGGCCCTCCCCGCTGCTGCCACCAGGCGGCACCACATGCCCGTGGGGAGGGTGGCAGGTCCTGGAGCCCCTGTGCCCGGGCAGCCTGGCAGCCCCTCCTGGGCTGAGACCGCGGAGTCCCAGGCATCACCCACTGAGTGTATGCTCAGTGACCCGCGAATAGGGATGCCCGTTCTGCTTTCATTGATTAGGCGCCTGTGGTATACCTGGAGCTGGAGATTGTGCGTGGACAACAGGCAGAAGGGTCCAGTGGGATGGAGACTGCCAACAGGATGATGGGAAGGGGCGCGTTGGGGGGCATCGCCGGGCACACGGCCCAAGTGGGCCCCTGGCTCGGGTCTCCCCCTCACCTCCCTGCCTGGGCTCTGTCCCCCTCAAGGGTCCCAGGCTCTGTCCATCTTTCTGCCGCACCCCAGCCCCAGGCGTGGGCCCACAGTGCCTGTGGACGCCTCATGCTCTGCACCGCGTGGTAGGTGTGAGAGTTGCAGGTCAGGCCAGCCTTGGGAGATGGATGGGTTTCTTGGGGTGGCGACCAGCAGGTGGGGGGCCTGGGTCCCTGCAGGGTCATCCGCCCGAGAAAGCAGCCACTCACCCATAGGTGCTTCCTTCGTCTTTTTTCTTTGCACACAGAAATATAAGCCTGATTCGCAAAAGTATAGCCGCTCAGCATGTAGCTCTGTGCACCTGCCCTCAGCATTTGGTGTCCATGTTCATCGACAAGCATCCAGTGAGCACTGAGGTGTGCAGAGATGGGGCTCGGGTGTGTGGCTGAGACTGGGATGCCACCCCCTTTCCTAAGCCTCTGTTTCCTCAGCTGTAAGCTGGGACCGCAGGCGACACGCACCACTCCGCCTGGCTCATTTAGTATTTAGTCAAACTGCAGATTTTCCAGGCGGGCTCAGTGCCTGCCCTGGCCTGATTTTGTCTTCCTGGTCTTACACTGCTTTTCACTCCAAAGCCCCCAAATTGTATAAGCTTTCAGGGCATCCGACCTGGACCTGTCCTGACCAAGTGGGAAATGCAGGTCCGAGGTTGGTAAATGCGGTAAACAACGCTGAGAGAGGCTGCAGGCGGCGGGGAGGTGGGGAAAACCCTGGGGAGGGAACGGCAGGGTCTGGGGAGGCTCAGCAAGGAGGGGTCTGGGGGTCCGGGGCCCAGTGACCCAGGCACACAAAGGCCAGGCGTGGGCAGAGGAGTACAAACTGCAGGGCTTTCTGCCAAAGGCACTGGGAGCCGTGGGTGGTTGTAGGCCACAGACCAGCGTGACTGAGGAGACAGGCCCTGGGTCTCCATGCTCCCTACACAAGTCAGGTGTCAGGTGTGGTCCCGTCTCAGGGCCTTTGCACAGGCTGTGCTGCCTGTCCAGAGCACGCTTCCTGCGGCTTCCCGGGCCGCACCCCCTCCTTCAGGCCTTCTCCCGGCACCTCGCCCCTCTCCCCACCCCGAGTGTTTGGACAGCGCTCACCACCTTCTGCTGGACAGTATCTTATTTGCTACTCTTACAGTTGACTGTGATAACCAGCTTCTCCCCTGGCTGGCTCTGAGTCAGCCACACTCTGAATGCTCGGCCCCTGGAGCAGGTGCTTAGTCTTTGGTTTGTTTTTAGACGGAGTCTGGCTGTGTCGCCCAGGCTGGAGTGCAGTGGGGCCATCTTGACTCGCTGCACCTCCCAGGTTCAAGCGATTCTCCTGCCTCAGCCTCCTCCTGCGTAGCTGAGATGACAGGCGTGCGCCACCATGCCTGGCTAATTTTTGTATTTTTATTAGAAACAGCATTTTGCTATGTTGGCCAGGATGGTCTCGAACTCCTGATCCACCCGCCTCGGCCTCCCAAAGTGCTGGGATTACAGGCTTGAGCCACTGTGCCCGGCCAACTTTATTATTATTATTATTTTATTTTATTTTATTTATTTTTTTTTTTTTGAGACGGAGTCTCGCTCTGTCCCGTGGCTGGAGTGCAGTGGCCGGATCTCAGCTCACTGCAAGCTCCGCCTCCCGGGTTTACGCCATTCTCCTGCCTCAGCCTCCCGAGTAGCTGGGACTACAGGCGCCCGCCACGTCGCCCGGCTAGCTTTTTGTATTTTTTAGTAGAGACGGGGTTTCACCCTGTTAGCCAGGATGGTCTCGATCTCCTGACCTAGTGATCCGCCCGTCTCGGCCTCCCAAAGTGCTGGGATTACAGGCTTGAGCCACCGCGCCCGGCCTATTTTATTTTATTTTTTCTGAGATGGAGTCTTGCTCTGTCACCAAGAGCTGGAGTGCAGTGGTGCGATCTCGGCTCACTGCAACGTCCGCTCCTGGGTTCAAGCAACTCTCCTGCCTCAGGCTAGCTGGGACTGCAGGCACGCACCGCACCCAGCTAATTTTTGTATTTTTAGTAGAGACGGGGTTTCACCATGTTGGTCAGGCTGGTCTCGATCTTTAAATATTTTTAAAATTAAAATAAATAAGCACGGCCAGGGGGGTGGCTCACACTTGTAATCCCAGCACTTTGGGAGGCCGAGGCGGGTGGGTCACCTGAGGTCAGGAGTTTGAGACCAGCCTGGCCCAACATGGCGAAACCCCGTCTCTAAAATTAGCCGGGCGTGGTGGCAGGCACCCGTAATCCCAGCTAGTCTGGAGGCTGAGGCAGGAGAATCGCTTAAACCCGGGAGGCGGAGGCTGCAGTGAGCCGAGGTCACATCCCTGCGCTCCAGCCTGGGCAGCGACAGAGCGAGACTCCATCTGAAAATTAATTAATTAACAAATGCAGAGTACTCCAGCCTGGGCAAGGGGTCAGAGTGAGTGTGCTGAGGCCAGGCAGGGCCCTGCTCACACTGACAGGCACTGGCCCGGGTCAGCCTGTGGGCTGGGGGGAGTCGCCGGGATCTGGTGGGAAGGACCCCGAGCCAGCCTCCCTAGTGACTTGCAGGTTCTGCCGGTGCCTGGAGGAGGCGCCTTTTTGCTTCTCCCACTGCCAGGCATGGGCGGTTCTCATGCCGTGCGGGTCCCGCCGCCTCCCTGCTCCCAAGCGCGAGCCCCAGGGCTCTGGCGACCTGCCCAGCCTGACATCTTCCCAGGGTGAACATAAAAGATCCCCCTTCAGCTGGAGGACGCATCTGCCTCGGGGCGGGCCACAGCCTGGCACTGCCAACTGTGCCACCAGCCCAGCCTCTCCCGCGACACCTTGGGACGAACAGCTGTCCTGCCCGCCTGTGCGGAGGTGGCCGGCGTGGGGGCACAGGGATCCCCAGGGTGTGGGGCAGCTTGGCCGGGGCGAGAGACTCGGTCGGGCTCAGCCCATCCAGTGTCAACCGGGGGCATGCTGGCCCTCCCTCAAGTACCACTGAGTGCCTCCTGTGTGCAGGAAGGGGGCCATCTCTGCCCCGGTGGCCCCGAGGTGCAGGTGGGCAGGCGGCACCCGACACACAGGGCATCATGGCTGAGAGGACGTCAGGCCAGGTGCCAGAAGGGTCCCAGGAGGGCAGGAGGGTCCCAGGAGGATCTCAGGAGGGTCCCAGGAGGATCTCAGGAGGGTGCCAGGAGGGTCCCAGGAGAGTGCCATGAGGGTGGGGATGTTCAGCCTCCACTTCTTCGTGTGTGACTGTCTCTCTCCTCTCTCTCACTTGCCAACTCTCTCACCCACCCCATCCCGGCTGTCTGGTGGGCTGGGTGGGCTGGGTGGCTAGGGACACAGGCCTCATGTCACCTGGCACCAAGCAGCCCCCACACTCGGCCTGGCTGTGGCCCAGAAGCAGAGCCTTGGGAAGCACCTGTCTCAGAGCCGGAGACTGGGGGCACTGGGGGCACAGCCGCACCCGAAGCTTGAGGGGTCGGGGAAGGAGGCAGCCCCGGGGCAGAGGGCTCTGGTGCCTGTGCGAAGGCACTAGTGGGCTCTGGGTCTCCCTGTGACCCCAATCTAAAGCCCACCAGACCTAGAGGAGACCCCCCCACCCCACACTGCTCCCCAGGGCACGGTTTGAGGGTGGGTGGGAGCCCCACACCTTCGGGTGCCTCTTCTAGTTTTCCCTGTCAGTTTCCTCAAATGCAGACCAGGGAGAGGAGTGCCCGAGTCTCCCAGAACGGCCCCCAAGCCGGCCGGCCCCTCCCCACGCACTCAGGGGTCCCTGTCCAGGGCCCACGGGCGACCCAGCAAGGGCTCCTGTGACCTTTAGAAACACGCTTTCATTGTGGGAGTCTTCAAACCTACGGAAAGCAAGGAGGCGCTGGCCGTGGCGGCCTCCCGTCTCCCAGGCCCGCGTGCACCCTCCCCGCGCCGGTGCCCTCCGGGCAGAGGTGGAAGCCGCGGCGCGGGAGAGGCGGCCTCGGCCGGGCAGCGGGGCTCCGTGACCTTGGGCGCGTCCTTACACGTCGCGGGCCTCAGTTTCCCCTCCTGGGGAGAGGCCCGCGCGGGGCTCCGAGGCCTCGGGCCGCGTGACCTTGGGGCGCCCCGGACCCCGCGGCCCGAGTTTCCCGGCGCCGGGCGGAGGCGGCGCGCGGGGAGGGGGCGCAGCCGGGCGGGACTCCCGCCCCCGCCCCTCCCCCGCCGCGAGGCTCCGCCCCCCGCGGCTCCGCCCCACCCCGCCCCCGCCTCCCCCCTCCCTCGGGCTCCGGCCGGCGGCGGCGGCGGCGGCTCCGCTCCGCACTGCCCGGCGCCGCCTCGCCATGGACGCGCGCGGGGGCGGCGGGCGGCCCGGGGAGAGCCCGGGCGCGACCCCCGCGCCGGGGCCGCCGCCGCCGCCGCCGCCCGCGCCCCCCCAACAGCAGCCGCCGCCGCCGCCGCCGCCCGCGCCCCCCCCGGGCCCCGGGCCCGCGCCCCCCCAGCAGCCGCCCCGGGCCGAGGCGTTGCCCCTGGAGGCGGCGGACGAGGGCGGCCCGCGGGGCCGGCTCCGCAGCCGCGACAGCTCGTGCGGCCGCCCCGGCACCCCGGGCGCGGCGAGCACGGCCAAGGGCAGCCCGAACGGCGAGTGCGGGCGCGGCGAGCCGCAGTGCAGCCCCGCGGGGCCCGAGGGCCCGGCGCGGGGGCCCAAGGTGTCGTTCTCGTGCCGCGGGGCGGCCTCGGGGCCCGCGCCGGGGCCGGGGCCGGCGGAGGAGGCGGGCAGCGAGGAGGCGGGCCCGGCGGGGGAGCCGCGCGGCAGCCAGGCCAGCTTCATGCAGCGCCAGTTCGGCGCGCTCCTGCAGCCGGGCGTCAACAAGTTCTCGCTGCGGATGTTCGGCAGCCAGAAGGCCGTGGAACGCGAGCAGGAGCGCGTCAAGTCGGCGGGGGCCTGGATCATCCACCCGTACAGCGACTTCAGGTACCGCCTCCGGGAGGGCCGGTCGGCGCGAGGGGGCCCGGGGAGCCGGCGCGCGGGGGCCGTCCTTGGAGCGCCTGGGGAGGGCGGGGCGGCGCGCCCGGCCGGTGACCTCGGGGCTCCTCGGTGACCTCGGGCGTGTCCAGGACCCGCCCCGGAGTGACCCCGGCGCGCGAGGCTCCGCCTCTGGGGGGCTCCCGGGGTGACCCCGGAGCGCCCCCCTCCCACGCACCCCGACATACTCCGCCCTGCGGCGCGGCGGGTGGGGTGGGCCGCAGGGCCAGGGTCTGAGCGCCGAGGGGCGCAGAGGACGAATAGAGGGGAACGTGGGCCCCAGAGAGGCGGCGGAGCGGAAGGGAGGAGGAACGAAGGGCGCCCGGGAAGGACGCGCCTGAGGGAGGCCGGGGGAGAGGGGGTTAAGCGGCTCCCACGGCGTCCACCCGCGCCCCGCCTGCGAGGAGGCGCGCCCGGAGCCGCGGGCCTGGAAAGCGTGCGGGTCCCCAAGCTGTGTCTCCAGGAGCCGCTCCACCCGAGCCGCGGGCGGTGCGCGCATGTGGCGGTGGGTGTGTAGATACCGCTGTGGATCAGCCGGCTAATGCGTGGAGGGCTCGGAGCAGGGCCGGCGCGAGACCACCGCCGCCGATGTTTGCGTTCCTGGTTCCCGGGCTGTGCGTGCTGTGGCCGGAGAGTGAGACCGGCGCGTGTCCCCGTGGGCTGTGTGTGAACAGGGGCGCGTGACGGCGGCGGGGTTCCCGGGGCGCAAGCCTGTGGCCCGGGAGGTGTGTCTCCAGGGGTGTGTCTGCGTGGTGGTCGCGAGCGTGTGTCTGCGTGGTGGTCTCGGGCGTGTGTGCCCCGGGTGGTTTTATCGTGGTGGGACGTGTGGTTCGTATGTGTTGGGACCAGGTGGCGGGCGTGCGTTGTGCGCCCGGGGCCGGTGTGCACCGGTGGGCAGTAGTGTGAGCCGTAGGCAGGTCTCACACGCGCGACCGTGGACGGCTGCGTGTGTGTTTGTCCACGAGTGGGGTGTGAGGTGGGTTGTGGAGGGTGTAGATGGGGCCCGCCGGGCGGGCGCGGTTTCAGCACCACGGACAGCGCGCCGGGCCTGGGAAGGCTGCGATTTTCCCGCCTGTCTCTCCTCCTCCAGGCCTGGGCACCCCTGAACGGCCCCCATGGACCCTGGACCCCCAGAACTGGGCAGGGAGGCTGTGGGAATCTCTCTTCCCTTGACTTCTCTGCACCCCTAGTGATTGGCTGGAGAAACTGAGGCCTGGGGCACACACGTCCTGGACAGCCTGGAGGAAGGCCCTGGAATCCTCCTCCCACCCCAGGTCTTCCTGAGAGAACACAGCTTTGACCAGAAGCCTGGATTTCGAGACCGGCCAGGGGTGGAGGAGCCCCAAAACCCCCAGAAGGGCTGTGTCCGGCCCCTCCCACCCCGCCTCCGTGCCCCACTGGGAGAGCTTGGTCAGCGTCTGGGCTCTGGCCTGTGAAATGCGGACAGTGAGCAGGAAGGACTGGACTTCCAGGGCTGCTGGTCGGCCTGGCCCCACTTCCAGTCGGGCAGTGGCACCGCCTGGCCGGAGAGGGACGTGGTGGGGAGGGAGCTGCAGAGAGCGCCCACTCCCCTTCTTCGTCCCCTCCAGCATGACCGCCGACAACGATGGGTGCACCACAGTGCAAGGGCTGGCAGGTGGAGGCCCACGTTAACCACTCCCTCCCCTGGGCAGTTCCAGTGACCCCCTGGCTGCAGAGGGGCAGTCGGTGTCCTGGGGGGCAGGTGGGCTGATGGCTGATCCTGGCGCTTGGGGGGAAGGCCGGTAGGAGGAGTGAAGCCCCTCATCCTTCCACCCACCTTGCACGCAGTCACCTGGAGGCCCGGGCAGGCCGGGGCCCCGCTCTGTGCTGTGAGGTGTTGAGGGCTCAGAGGCCCCCTGTGTGGGCCAAGTGCGGCGTCACCCAGGCAGACGAGTGTTGAAGTGGAACTGAGCAGGCAGGGAATGGGGTTAGCGGGGCCTGTCTTCAGGACTAGGGGAGTTACAGCAGTCAGATTTTAAAAAAGGATTTCGATGTTGCCAAGCTGGGTGCACGCGGCCCCTATGACCCTCCCCAGGCTTGGGACCTGTGCCCCTTTTCGACTGTCCTGAATCAGTGTGGAAAAAGACCCCCAGAAATATCTCAAAAGCTCCCTAAGCCCCCGCTGGGCCGGGGGCTGTTGGAAGCACCTCTGAGGATTAATTTAATAATATTAATTATTGTAAGGGCGAGGAGGGTGCTGTTGCTAACCTGTTTTACCCAGGAGGAAAGAGAGGCCCACATAAGTCATTTGGTCAGAGACACACAGCTCCTGAGGGCCGGATCTGTCTGCACAGCACAGCCCAGGTGTCCACACTCCTGACCGGCAGGCGGCCAGCCTCTGCCTAGGTCCCATGCAGACCAAGGGGAGAAAGAAGGCATTCTGGGGGCGCCTAGGGGTGGGTGGTGGGTGATATCTGTGTGAATATTCATTTTTAATTTTTTATTTTTTTTGAGACGGAGTCTGGCTCCATCGCCCAGGCTGGAGTGCAGTGGTGTGATCTTGGCTCACCGCAACCTCCGCCTCCCGGGTTCAAGGGATTCTCCCACCTTAGCCTCCCCTGTAGCTGGGACTACAGGTGCCCGCCACCACGCCCGGCTAATTTTTGTATTTTTAGTAGAGAAGGGGTTTCACCATCTTGGCCAGGATGGTCTCAAACTCCTGACCTCAGGTGATCCTCCTGCCTCGGCCTTCCAAAGTGCTGGAATTACAGGTGTGAGCCACCGTGCCCGGCCTGTGAATATTAACTTTTTGAAGCCATGTATGCAGTGCTGGGAGGGGCCTTTCTGTGTCTGCCTTTTCACATTTGCCCTTTCTCCTCACAGCCTGGGGGTGTAGTAACTGTTCTTGCTGGAGCAGCATCTGCAGTGAGATTTAAGAGGAAGAAGGAGGGGGCAGCTCCTGCCCCAGCCCCCAGGTCCCCGCACAGAGGCCAGCAGCGTCTCCCTTCCTTGAACTCCCCTTGTCTCTTGCCAGTGGATCCCATCCCGGGAAATTGGCCCGAGCCGCCTGGCACCAGGAAGGGGATCATTAGTGTTTGGTGAACCGGAACCGCCCCCACTCGGCTGGGCTGAGGAGGTGTGGAGGATGCAGGGGAGCCCTGGACGGGAGGAGGTGTTTGAGGTGGCCGGGGGGGTGATGGGGATGTGTGCAGAAAGGTGGCCCAGCCGAGGGAAGAGCCAGGCGCGGAGCTGGGCATGGAGCCGGGCCAGGAGGTAGCATCGTGGAGCGTCTGGGGGCCGGACCCTGTTGTGTAGGGCATTTTGGGGCAGCTCACAGCAAGCGAAGGGGCCTCTACGTTTGCAACTGACTCAGGAATCAGGCCCCAGCTGGCTTCAGGCCCAAGGCCTCCTGTACCTGGCTGGGTGTCTTGGCTCCTCACTGGGCCCCTCTGCCTCAGTTCCCCCAAATGCAAGGTGGGGGTGGTATGAGGGAGAGGGCTGTCTCCATCACGCCCAAGTCTGCCTTGCTTCTGTGCTCGGAAGTGGCCTCTCACACGCCTCTCGTCCCAGCTCCCATATACAGCAGGCGCCACATATTTGCTGAATTTGCTGAGGGGCAGAGCACGGGTCCTGGGCAGACGTGGGTCCGGATTTCAGCTCTCAGGCTGGGCAGTTGGCCCCTTCGGAAGTGCAGTTGGTGCCAAGGCCGGGTGTCTCACGCCTGTGATCCCAGCGCTTTGGGCAGATCACCTGAGGTAAAGAGTTTGAGACCAGCCTGGCCAATATGGTGAAACCCCGTCTCCACTAAAAATACAAAAATTAGCCGGGCATGGTGGGCATGGTGACGGGTGCCTGTAATCCCAGCTAATAGGGAAGCTGAGGCAGGAGAATCGCTTGTACCCAGGAGGCGGAGGTTGCAGTGAGCCGAGATCGTGCCATTACGCTCCAGCCCGGATGACACAGTGGGGACTTGGTCTCAAAAAGAAAAAAAAAAGTACAGTTGGTTCATTCATGAGGCCTCTGGGGCTGTGGAGGTGTCTAGACCCAGGCCTGATGTCTGGAAGTCCGCAGAGGCGTGCCGCACGCTTCCCTGGGGTGCTGGTGGAAAAGCAGGTTCAAGGACCCAAGTTCAAGGTTTTGAGTTCCGGAGGTTCAAGTTGCCGTCTTTGTAGGTGATTACGGTTCGTGCCTGAATTGGAACAGGCGTGAAAACCAAGGAAGGAAGGGGTTTGGCCTCATGGAACCCCCAGAGCTGCGGCAGGGTCTCCTGCGCCTCCCAGAGCAAAATTAGTTTAAAAATAAGTATAGTTCATTCCTACTCCCTTCACCCCAACCGCCGCTGATTCTAAAGGCCACACAGGTCCACTTGGGAAAGCCTGAGTCGTGCAAAGGAGGGTGTCTCAGCAGGAGGGGGGCTGGGGCTGGGTGGCGTCTCTGCAGGAGGTGGCCTGGGGCTGGGGGAGATCTCAGCAGGAGAGGGGCTGGGGCTGGGGGGCGTCTCGGCAGGAGAGGGGCTGGGGCTGGTGGGCGTCTCTGCAGGAGGGGGGCTGGGACTGGGGGGCATCTCTGCAGGAGGGGGGCTGGGGCTGGAGGGCGTCTCTGCATCGGGGGGCTGGGGCTGGGGGGCGTCTCTGCAGGAGAGGGGCTGGGGCTGGTGGGGACACGGAGGCCCAGGGAGGGGCGGTCTGTCCGAGGCTTGCTGTCATCCACTCCCCGTCCCTGGTGTCACCCAGGGGCTGGGCAGGCCTGGCAGGGTGGAGACGGGGGCAGATCCGAGGTTTGTGCCCTGGGAGCTCTGGGGGGCACAGGGCAGGTGTCGGGTGGAGAGAGGCTGGTGGCTTCCTGACTGCCCTCAGTCCAGCTGCAGGGCTAAGTGCCCCGTGGCCGGCCTGCAGTCTCCTGCTGCTGATTTTCTGGTCCATGTTCCTGAGTCAGCTTCAGCTGGGGAGGCCCCGTGTGAGGGGAGACAGACGAGATGCTCCCCAAAGCCAGGTTCTGTTATGTCTCCAAGAGGACAGTCCGGGGAGGGGCTGCTCCAAGACCCACCAGGACAGGCGGCCCCCGGGCCCCGCCCCAGATGGCTGAGCGGGTCAGTGGGAGATCAGCCTGGGGGTGCAGCTCTGCAAATCCACGGTGATGAAACCGTGCATTAGGGCCTGGGAATAAACCCCCCATTATCCTGGTGAGGGGGGGATGGCTCCGGGGGCGGGGTGGGGCGAGGCGAGGGTTTCTCTGGCTCCGGTCACGACAGGAAGGCCCAGCCTGCGCAGGACCGTGGGGTGTGCACGGACCCATATGCCCGGTGGCAGAGTTGACACCCGGGGCCTGCCCTCTGGTCTGCGTGGAGGGGTCAGGGACTGGGGTGGCCAAGACCTCCCCACTCTCTTCAGGGCCTTCCCTATGTTCCCTGCTCGAAAAAGGACATCTTTGTCCGGGCACTGTGGCTCACGCCTATAATCCCAGCACTTTGAGAGGTAGAGGCGGGAGGATCGCTTGAGCCCAGGAGTTCGAGACCAGCATGGATAACATAGCAAGACCCCCCCTCATCTCTACAAAAAGTGAAAAAAATTAGCCAGGCCTGGTGGTGTGCACCTGTAGTCCCAGCTACTCTGGAGGCTGAGGCAGGAGGATCACCTGAGCCCAGGAGGTTGAGGCTGCAGTGAGCTATGATCAGTGCCACTGCACTCCGGCCTGGGCAACAGAGTAAGACCCTGTCTCAAAAATTTTTAAAAATCCCTGCCGGGCGCGGTGGCTCACGCCTGTAATCCCAGCACTTTGGGAGGCCAAGGCGGGCGGATCACAAGGTCAGGAGATCGAGACCACGGTGAAACCCCGTCTCTACTAAAAATACAAAAAATTAGCCGGGCGCGGTTGTGGGCGCCTGTAGTCCCAGCTACTCGGGAGGCTGAGGCAGGAGAATGGCGGGAACCTGGGAGGCGGAGCTTGCAGTGAGCCGAGATCGCGCCACTGCACTCCAGCCTGGGCGACAGAGCGAGACTCCGTCTCAAAAAAAAATAATAATAAAATAAAATAAAAATAAAAATCCCTAAAAACCCACATCTTCAAGCCCCCTTTATCAGCCCCCCACTCAGTTGGGTCAGGCCCTGGCTCGCCCCCCCACCCCACGGTTCAGCCTCACACCCAGACAGCACTGACCGCCTCTCTCCGGCCAGATGCTTCCCTGCTCCCTTTCTGGCCCCCCGGCTGCCAGCATGGGCTTCTCCAGACGTCGGTCCTCCTTTCCTTGTCACCTCTACCTCCCTGGCTCCGGCCCTCCCCGTCACGTCCACCCACGTCCCCCGTCCCGAGGTTGCCCACCAGCCTTGAAGGGAACCCGGGGCATCAACCTCCGCACCTGCTGCCCCTCCTCAGGCGCTGCCCTCCCCTCACCATCTCATCCACCCACACGCCACCTCTGAGAAGCCCTCCCGCCGCCCGGAGCTGATGGGCGCCCCAGGTCGGTCTCCCTGTGGCACCCCCCAGGGCATCCCCTGTGTCTGTCTTGGGGCTGGGCCTGTGGTCATCGTGTGCCCCAGCGCCCGGCGGCACAGCTCTGTAAACGTCTGCCCCGTCTTGGGATCACCCGGGAACCTGAGATCTACCCCCCGTAGCATCTCCCTTTCTTGGCCGGGCGCGGTGGCTCAAGCCTGTAATCCCAGCACTTTGGGAGGCTGAGACGGGCGGATCACGAGGTCAGGAGATCGAGACCATCCTGGCTAACACGGTGAAACCCCGTCTCTACTAAAAAAATACAAAAAACTAGCCGGGCGAGGTGGCAGGCGCCTGTAGTCCCAGCTACTTGGGAGGCTGAGGCAGGAGAATGGCGGGAACCCGGGAGGCGGAGCTTGCAGTGAGCTGAGATTCGGCCACAGCACTCCAGCCTGGGCAACAGAGCGAGACTCCGTCTCAAAAAAAAAAAAAAAAAAAAAAAAAAAGATCTGTCCCTGAGTCCACAGCTGAGAGCTCTCTCCTAATCCCCCCGCCCGAGGCTCTCCCTTAATCACCGACCTCCAGCCCCTAATCCTCTCCCGGATTTGCCCCATCTGTAAATCCTTGTTGGCCTCGGGCCAAGGCTGGGCTCCTGCAGGGAGGGCCCGGCTGCCCTCGCCCGTTCCCCAACCTGGGAGTCAGGCTCCAGCAGGGGCTGAAGGCCCCCTGGGCCGGCCGTCCCCTGGGGTCCAAGGGGCTGAGGGTCCTGGGCCTTCTGTTGCCAGGAGACCTGGGGGCCTTGTGGGGTTTGGGAGCCGGGTCAGAGGCCTCGTCTCCCGAGCGTCATCCAGTCCTAGAGAGACGGAACCCTGCAGCGGCTTTGGGAACTTCCAGGGGAAGAACCTGAGCTCGGGGCAGGCGAGTGACGCGTGGTCTGTCTCGGTGTCCATCCCACTGTTTCGCTTATGGCTGGAAGAGCCTCAGTTTCCCTGTCTGAGCCGAGAGAGAGGCCGGGTGGCTGCTGGAGTTGGGCTGAGCTCACATTGGTGTCAGGTGCTGGAGGCCCCACTGAAGCCCTCTGTGAGTGGGAGGGGGTCTGAGGCTTCCTCCAGCCCCCCAGGCGTGAGAGCTGAGGCCGGAAGGTCTCCCCAGGGACCCAGCCTCATCCCCGGCCTCTGGAGCTAGTCTCCCTCCCTGCCTGCGAGGGCTGGGCTGGACCAAGTGGCAGGACCCCCCCACATTTCTGAGGAAGGGGCCCTTGCAGAGGCCTCTCTGTTACCTGTTGGGGATGGGTTTTAAGTACAGGATTTAATGATGGTGCCTGACATTCCCGTGACAGCTGAGGGGGGCCCGTCCGTGTTCAGCACTGGGGTTGGGAAAGGAGGGCACAGGGTGCCCGGGGGCTGCTGGCGCCCGCCTGCGTCCCGATGGCGGCTGGATGGGGAATGGGCTGCCGGACACTCCTGCAGAGTGTGAGGGGGAGTCGGGGTGGCTCTGGGCCTTCCTCCCGCCCCGGGTCCTCTCTCTGGGGTCCTGTCTCCTGGAGCTGGCTCCCCCTCCCCAGGGCGAGAGGGACTCCCAACGTCACTCGTTCCAGTGCTGGGCAAGGAGAGGGCTGGGGTGCACCGGCAGGGACGGTGGCGCCCTGCAGGGCTCTGGGGTCCCCTCTGCCCCAGGCCTTGGTTTTCCCTTGGTAAGGGACATGTGTGGACGCCCTTCCTCCTTCTGACCTCTGGCTGGTGACGATGAGGGTTGTGGCCCCAAGCCCTGCTTGGAGGCATTGCGGTTGGAACGGGCAGGCCCAGCCCCACGAGGGACCCTCAGGGTGGTCACCCAACCTGTGCCTTCTCCTAGGCCCCTCTGCTGCAACCCCTGTAATCCCCGGGAATACTGCCCTGCTGGGCAAGATGGGCTGAGGAGTCCTTTCCCCGGGACACAGGAACAGAAGGCTCGAGGGAGGAGGTTTCCAGACAGTGTGGGCCGTAGACAAGAGGACAGTCCTGGGGTCTCATCCTGCAGCCCCACTTACATCAGAGGGGAGGTGTGGTCCCTGCCCCCAGCCCACCCCGAGAATAAAGGGGAGAACGTCTGTTAATTGTCACCTGGAAAGGAGGCCCTTATGTTATATGGCCGTTTAAAACCAGGCCCCCACCTTGGTGGTTTCCAGGTCCCTCTTGGCGGTTTCTAGGTCCCCCTGGTGGTTTCTAGGTCTCCTTGGTGGTTTCTAGGTCCCCCTTGGAGGTCTCTGGAGCCCCCTGGGAGTTTGTCCCCGCTCCTTGTGGGGGAGATTTCTAGGTCCTGTGGCCTTTTCTTTTTTTTTTTTTTTTGAGACGGAGTCTCGCGCTGTGTCACCCAGGCTGGAGTGCAGTGGCGTGATCTCGGCTCACTGCAAGCTCCGCCTCCCAGGTTCATGCCATCCTCCTGCCTCAGCCTCCGAGTAGCTGTGACTATAGGCGCCCGCCACCACGCCCGGCTAGTTTTTTGTATTTTTAGTAGAGACGGGGTTTCACCATGTTAGCCAGGATGGTCTCGATCTCCTGACCTCGTGATCCACCCGCCTTGGCCTCCCAAAGTGCTGGGATTACAGGCTTGAGCCACCGCGCCCGGCCACTGTGGCCTTTTCAACTGATCTTTCCTACCTGTTTTGTCCCAAGGCTGGTGCTCGAAGGCGGGAGGCAGGTCTCAATGCAGAGGGAGAGACTGGGACGGAGGGGCAGGGAGCCAGCGGCAGGCAGGTGGCATCCCCTCAGCCCACTCGGTGCTGGGGCCCTGGGGGTCTCGTTGCTGAGCAGATGTGTCAGATTGGGGGCCTGAGCCCTCACGCCCTGTCTAGATGCAGGGAAAGGAAGGCCTTACATTTCAAGTCATTTGATTTCACCCTTCAAGCTTGTGAGGGGCCCTCCCCACCTCAAGATCAAGTCACCTTTTTTTTTTTTTTTTTAGACAGAGTCTCACTCTGTCACCCAGGCTGGAGTGCAGTGGTGCAATTTTGGCTCACTGCAGCCTCGGCTTCATGGGCTCAAGTGATCCTCCTACCTCAGCCTCCCAAGTAGCTGGGGCCACAGGTGCCCGCCACCACACTGGCTGATTTTTGTATTTTTTTTTTTTTTTTTTTTTTTTTGAGATGGAGTCGCCGGGCGCGGTGGCTCAAGCCTGTAATCCCAGCACTTTGGGAGGCTGAGACGGGCGGATCACGAGGTCAGGAGATCGAGACCATCCTGGCTAACACGGTGAAACCCCGTCTCTACTAAAAAATACAAAAAAAAACTAGCCGGGCGAGGTGGCGGGCGCCTGTAGTCCCGGCTACTCGGGAGGCTGAGGCAGGAGAATGGCGGGAACCCGGGAGGCGGAGCTTGCAGTGAGCTGAGATCCGGCCACAGCACTCCAGCCTGGGTGACAGAGCAGCACTCCAGCCTGGGTGACAGAGCGAGACTCCGTCTCAAAAAAAAAAAAAAAAAAAAAAAAAAAAGAGATGGAGTCTTGCTCTGTCGCCCAGGCTGGAATGCAGTGGCCGGATCTCGGCTCACTGCAAGCTCCGCCTCCCGGGTTAACGCCATTCTCCTGCCTCAGCCTCCCGAGTAGCTGGGACTACAGGCGCCGCCACCTCGCCCGGCTAGTTTTTTGTATTTTTAGTAGAGACGGGGTTTCACCGTATTAGCCAGGATGGTCTTGATCTCCTGACCTCGTGATCCGCCCACCTCGGCCTCCCAAAGTGCTGGGATTACAGGCTTGAGCCACCGCACCTGGCCTAGTTTTTGTATTTTTTTGTAGAGATGGGATCTCACTGTCTTGCCCAGGCTGGACCTGAACTCCTGAGTTTCTGTGATCCTTTAGTCTTGGCCTCTCAAGGTGCTGGCATTAGAGGCACGAGCCCCTCACCATCCTTTCCTTTTTTTTTTTTTTTTGAGATGGAGTCTCGCTCTGTCGCCCAGGCTGGAGTGCAGTGGCACCATCTCGGCTCACTGCAAGCTCCGCCTCCCGGGTTTACGCCATTCTCCTGCCTCAGCCTCCCGAGTAGCTGGGACTACAGGCGCCTGCCACCACACACACAAAAATAATTTTTGTTTTTTTTTTTTTTGTATTTTTTTTTTAGTAGAGACGGGGTTTCACCGTGTTAGCCAGGATGGTCTCGATCTCCTGACCTCGTGATCCGCCCATCTCGGCCTCTCTAAGTGCTGGGGTTACAGGCATGAGCCACTGTGCCTGGCCCTGAGTCAGCCTTTCTCAGGTCTCTTCAGGTTTTATCCCCAGCCCAGGTGGTTCCTGGGGGCCTGTCCCAAAGGCTCAGCCCCTCCCCATCCCCAGGCGGTGGGTGCTTGGAAGAAGAGACTGAGATTCTCAGGGGCTGCAGGAACTGGCCCAAGGTCGCTGTGCCAGCAGGCGGGAGCCAGCCCGGGTCTGGCTGATGCCGCCGCCCTGCGAGACATTGGGTCCCTTCCAGCCTTTGGCTCTCACAGACCGAGCGGCTGTGAACATCTTGGTACAAATGGCTTTTTAATTTTTTTCTCTTCCTTTTGGAAGGTTTCCTCGGGATCATTTCCCTAAAGTGGAGCGTCCGGGTCACCCGGCAGACGTGGTGTTAACGGCTTTTCCCTCGAGGAGTCATCCAGAAACAAGGAGCCAACTTTCGGCGGCTCCTGAAACAAAGCTCCGGGCAGCCATGCCAGCGATGGGCTCCCGGGTTTCCTTTATTGGTGCTAACTTTGGGGAGTCCCTCCAGCGTCTCGGCCTCTCCTCCGACAGGATGCGGGGACCCTGGCCGTGATAGGGAGGAGCTGGGCCTGGGGTGGAGATAAGACCCCAAGAACTGGCCAGGCGCGGTGGCTCAAGCCCGTAATCCCAGCACTTTGGGAGGCGGAGGAGGGCGGATCACGAGGTCAGGAGATCGAGACCACCCTGGCTAACACGGTGAAACCCCGTCTCTACTAAAAATACAAAAAATTAGCCGGGCGAGGTGGCGGGCGCCTGTAGTCCCAGCTACTCGGGAGGCTGAGGCAGGAGAATGGCGGGAACCCGGGAGGCGGAGCTTGCAGTGAGCTGAGATCGGGCCACTACACTCCAGCCTGGGCGACAGAGCGAGACTCCGTCTCAAAAAAAAAAACCAAACCTCAAGAACTAAGAAGGCTGAGTTGATCTGGGGGTGGGGGGTCCCCCCAGTGGTTTTGTGTGTATGTAACAGGGTCTCATGTTGCTCGGCTGGTCTCAAACTCCTGGGCTCAAGCGATCCTCCCACCTCAGTCTTCCAAAATGTTGGAATTACAGGCATGAGCCAGCGTGTTTGGCGTATCCCCCGACCCCCAGTGTTAATGACAAAATGAATCATTGTGGTGGAAATTCAAGACCCTCCCTTGCCTAAGTCAGGCATGTGCAGGGCATGTGGGCTCAGACCCCACTCTGGGACCTCCCCTTCGTCAAGAGCCCTTGGCCTCAGAGCCCAAACGTTTGGTTTTTTGTTTTGTTTTGTTCTTTGAGATGGAATCTCGCTCTGTCACCCAGGCTGGAGTGCAGTGGCGCGATCTCGGCTCACTGCAACCTCCACCTCCCAGGTTCAAACAATTCTCCTGCCTCAGCCTCCTGAGTAGCTGGGACTACAGGCGCCCGCCACCACGCCCGGCGAATTTTTGTATTATTGTTATTTTTTGAGATGGAGCCTCACTCTGTTGCCCAGGCTGGAGTGCTGTGATGCAATCTCAGCTCAGTGTAAGCTCCGACTCCCTGGTTCAAGCGATTCTCCTGCCTCAGCCTCCCAGGTAGCTGGGACTACAGGCACATGCCATCACACCCGGCTAATATATATATATATATATATATATATATATATATATATATATATATATTTGTATTTTTGGTAAAGATGGAGTTTCACTATGTTGGCCAGGCTGGTCTTGATCTCCTGACCTTGTAACGCGTCCACCTCAGCTTCCCAAAGTGCTGGGATTACAGGTGTGAGCCACTGCGCCCGGCCAATTTTATTTTATTTTATTTTATTTTTTTGAGACGAAGTCTCACTCTGTCACCCAGGCTGGAGTGCAGTGGCGGGATCTCGGCTCACTGCCAGCTCCGCCTCCTGGGTTCCCGCCATTCTCCTGCCTCAGCCTCCAGAGTAGCTGGGACTACAGGCGCCGCCACCTCGCCCGGCTAGTTTTTTTTTTGTACTTTTTAGTAGAGACGGGGTTTCACCGTGTTCACCAGGATGGTCTCAATCTCCTGACCTCGTGATCTGCCTGTCTCGGCCTCCCAAAGTGCTGGGATTACAGGCTTGAGCCGCCGCGCCCGGCCGGCTTTTTCTTTTATCAATTTTCCACTTAACTGTTTTAAAACCTATGAATCAGTGTCCTTAAGCCCATTCATAATGCACAACCATCACCACTACCCATGTTTATACCTTTCTCATCCCCCAGACAGAAACTGCACCCCGCATGTGCCACTCCTCGTCCCTCCAGCCCCTGGTCCCCCGCACCCACGCATCTCCTTCCTGTCTCTCTGGATTGGCCCGTCCTGGACATTGCATAGAAATGGGATCACACCTGTACTCCCAGCACTTCGGGAGGTTGAGGTGGGCAGATCACCTGAGGGTAGGAGTTTGAGACCAGCCTGACCAACATGATGAAACCCCGTCTCTACTAAAAATACGAAAGTTAGCTGGGTGTGGTGGTGGGTACCTGTAATCCCAGCTACTCAGGAGGCTGAGGCAGGAGAATCGCTTGAACCTGGGAAGTGGAGGTTACAGCGAGCCGAGATCACGCCATTGCACTCCAGTCTGGGCGACAGAGCGAGACTCCGTCTCAGAGAAAAAAAAGAAATGGCGTTTCTCACTGAGCGTGACGTCCTCAAGGGGCATCTGCGCCGTGGCCTGGGTCAGAGCCTCGCTCCTTTTCGTGGCTGAGTCCTGTTCTGTGATGGACGAGTCATGCTGTGTTTGTCCCTCTGTTGGTGATGGGCGCCTGGGCTGCCTCTGCCTTTTGGCTGCTGTGATTCGAGTGTGAATCGAGCTGGTGTGGACGCGGCGGAGTGGGCGTCCGTCCGCTGACCGAGCTGGTGTGGACACGGCGGAGTGGGCGTCCGTCCGCTGACCGAGCTGGTGTGGACACGGCGGAGTGGGCGTCCGTCCGCAGTCGAGCTGGTGTGGACACGGCGGAGTGGGCGTCCGTCCGCATCCTTGTTTTAATTTCTTTGGGTGTAATCTCGGGGCGGGGAAGTACCGGTAATTTTATGTCTGTTTAAGGAGCCGCCCGTATTTGCTCAGGGTGGTTTTGATTTGCATTTTCTCGATAGCGAAAGGGCCAGGCGCCTGTCCATGGAGCCGTTCGCTGACTCTCTATGACCTCCCGTGTGGACGCAGCTCTCACAGCACCGAGCCCGGCCCGCCATACGCAGGCCCCGAGCAGACACGCCCTTTTCTGCCAGAGCTTCCTGGGGAGGGTTTTGGAATCCACGCTGGGGACTTGGACTCTGGCCGGGTGTATCTGGGAGTGGATGTGCCCTCTGGTCTCTTGTCCACGGGTATTTATCATGTGGAACGTCCGAACGGTGCCAGGTCCAGCTTGGCCCGTTCCTCCCACCCTGTCGGCCTCCCCTGTGGCACCAGCCCCGACTCTGCTTGACTTCCCTCCCTCCCGCGTGGACGCCCCACTTCCTCCTCTGTCCTCCCGCGTGGACGCCCCACTTCCTCCTCTGTCCTCCCGCGTGGACGCCCCACTTCCTCCTCTGTCCTCCCGCGTGGACGCCCCACTTCCTCCTCTCTCCTCCCGCGTGGACGCCCCACTTCCTCCTCTCTCCTCCCGCGTGGACGCCCCACTTCCTCCTCTGTCCTCCCGCGTGGACGCCCCACTTCCTCCTCTCTCCTCCCGCGTGGACGCCCCACTTCCTCCTCTCTCCTCCCGCGTGGGCGCCCCACTTCCTCCTCTCTCCTCCCGCGTGGGCGCCCCACTTCCTCCTCTCTCCTCCCGCGTGGGCGCCCCACTTCCTCCTCTCTCCTCCCGCGTGGGCGCCCCACTTCCTCCTCTGTCCTCCCGCGTGGGCGCCCCACTTCCTCCTCTGTCCTCCCGCGTGGACGCCCCACTTCCTCCTCTGTCCTCCCGCGTGGACGCCCCACTTCCTCCTCTGTCCTCCCGCGTGGACGCCCCACTTCCTCCTCTCTCCTCCCGCGTGGACGCCCCACTTCCTCCTCTCTCCTCCCGCGTGGACGCCCCACTTCCTCCTCTCTCCTCCCGCGTGGGCGCCCCACTTCCTCCTCTGTCCTCCCGCGTGGACGCCCCACTTCCTCCTCTCTCCTCCCGCGTGGACGCCCCACTTCCTCCTCCTCCTCTCCTATGTGGACGCCCCACTTCCTCCTGTCTCCTCCCGCGTGGACGCCCCACTTCCTCCTCCTCTCTCCTATGTGGACGCCTCACTTCCTCCTCTCTCCTCCTGCATGGATGCCTCATTTCCTCTGGAATTGCAGCCAGTGCTGCCCTGGCTCAGCCTTCCTGTGGCCCCTGTGGAGGCTCCCACTTCTCAGTAAGGCATTTGGGGCCCTCACCTCCCGGCATGAGCTGAGCACGATTCATTTCCCACACTGGCTTCCTGCCTTTGCTCTCCCTGTGCCCGCCGCCCTGCCTGGCCCTGCTGCTTCCTGCTGCCCCTCTGCACCCCAGCTCCTCTCTGCTCGTCTGCTGTCCTGTCCTGTCTAGTTTTTCAATGCCAACCTTGTGCCAGGCACATTGTGCCTCTCTGGTCATGTGAAGCATTTAATCTATTTTGAGCCACCTCTTGGGCCTTGTGAGGTCTCCTGCATCTTCAAGGACACGGGGTCAAAGCTGGACACAGGGTCAGAGCTGGGCCTGAGGAAGGGACCTGGGCTAGGGCAGCGCAGTGGGCATTGGGCTTCCTCGGGTCTGGGCAGCCTTCCTGGAGTGGGAGCCTGGTCCCCAGGGAGGAGGGCACGGGGCCGGTCCTGGGGAAGGCACCAGCCTAAGGTGTGGGCACCCTTGTCCCCCAAAGAGGAGTGCCCGGGGCTGGTCCCACAGGTGCCTGGGGGAAGGCACCAGCCTGAGGTTTGGGTGCCCCTTGACCCCAGGGAGGAGGGCCTGGGGCTGGTCCCGCAGGCACCTGGGGGGAAGACACCGGTGTGAGGTGTGGGTGCCCCTCGCCCCCCCAGGGAGGCAGGCCCGGGGCTGGTCCCCCAGGCTCCTTGGAGGTGGCACCGGCCTGAGGTGTGGGCACCCCTCACCCCCCAGGGAGGAGGCCCGGGGCTGGTCCCGCAGGCGCCCGGGGGAGGCACTGGCCTGAGGTGTGGGCGCCCCTTGTCCCCAGGGAGGAGGGCCCGGGGCTGGTCCCGCAGGCGCCCCGGGGAGGCACCGGCCTGAGGTGTGGGCGCCCCTTGTCCCCAGGGAGGAGGGCCCGGGGCTGGTCCCGCAGGTGCCCCGGGGAGGCACCGGCCTGAGGTGTGGGCACCCTCGCCCCCAGGTTCTACTGGGACTTCACCATGCTGCTGTTCATGGTGGGAAACCTCATCATCATTCCGGTGGGCATCACCTTCTTCAAGGACGAGACCACCGCCCCGTGGATTGTGTTCAATGTGGTCTCGGACACCTTCTTCCTCATGGACCTGGTGCTGAACTTCCGCACCGGCATCGTGATCGAGGACAACACGGAGATCATCCTGGACCCCGAGAAGATCAAGAAGAAGTACCTGCGCACGTGGTTCGTGGTGGACTTCGTGTCCTCCATCCCCGTGGACTACATCTTCCTCATCGTGGAGAAGGGCATCGACTCCGAGGTCTACAAGACTGCGCGCGCCCTGCGCATCGTGCGCTTCACCAAGATCCTCAGCCTCCTGCGGCTGCTGCGCCTTTCGCGTCTGATCCGCTATATCCACCAGTGGGAGGAGGTGAGGTGGGGCGGGGGGCGGGGTCAAGGCCGCCGGGGCGGGGCTATGAAGGTTCTGGGGTGGAGCTACAATGGTGCAGGGGCGGGGTCAAGGCCACCAGGGCGGGGCTACGAGGGTGCTGGGGTGGGGTCAGACATCAGGGGTAGGGCTGTGAGGGTGCTGGGGTGGAGCTACAGTGGTGCAGGGGTGGGGCCAAGGCAGCAGGGGAGGGGCTATGAGAGATCTGGGTGGTGTCCAGGCCCCAGGGGTGGGACTATGAGAGTGCAGGGGCGGGGCTTTGAGGATGCTGGGGTGGAGATACAACGGTGCAGGGGTAGGGCCAAGGCAGCAGGGGTGGAGCTTTCAGGGTGCTGAGCAGGGTTGAGGCAGCAGGGACAGGGCTATGATGCTGCTGGGGTGGAGTAAGCACCAGGGGCGGGGCTATGAGGGTTGTGCTGGGCGGAGTCACAGCAGGGGCGGGGCTATGAGGGTTGTGCTGGGTGGGGTCAAGCAGCAAGGGTGGGGCTATGAGGGTTTTTCTGGGCGTGGTCAGGCAGCAAGGGTGGGGTTATGAGAATTGTGCTGGGTGGGGTCAAGGAGCAGGGGTGGGGCTGTGACGATTGTGTTGGGCCGGGTCAAGTAGCAAGGGCGGGGCTATGAGGGTTGTGCTGGGCGGGGTCAATGAGCAGGGGCGGGGCTGTGATGGTTGTGCTGGGGTGGCGTCAAGGCAGCAGGGGCGGGGCTATGAGGGTTGTGCTGGGCAGGGTCAGGCAGCAAGGGAGGGG
This sequence comes from Macaca fascicularis, assembly GCF_037993035.2. Classification (NCBI taxonomy): domain Eukaryota; kingdom Metazoa; phylum Chordata; class Mammalia; order Primates; family Cercopithecidae; genus Macaca; species Macaca fascicularis. Next base: position 1,162,702 of record NC_088393.1, read on the forward strand.
TTATGAGGATTTTTCTGGGCAGGGTGAAGGAGCAGGGTTGGGGCTGTAAGGGCTGTGCTGGGCGGGGTCAGGCAGCAAGGGCGGGGCTATAAGGGTTGTGCTGGGAGGGGTCAGGCAGCAGGGGCGGGGCTCTGAGGATTGTGCTGGGAGGGGTCAGGCAGCAAGGGCGGGGCTATAGGGGTTGTGCTGGGAGGGGTCAGGCAGCAAGGGCGGGGCTATAAGGGTTGTGCTGGGAGGGGTCAGGCAGCAAGGGCGGGGCTATAAGGGTTGTGCTGGGAGGGGTCAGGCAGCAAGGGCGGGGCTATAAGGGTTGTGCTGGGAGGGGTCAGGCAGCAAGGGCGGGGCTATAAGGGTTGTGCTGGGAGGGGTCAGGCAGCAGGGGCGGGGCTATGAGGGTTGTGCTGGGCGGGGTCAGCCAGCAAGGGCGGTGCTATAAGTGTTGTGCTGGGAGGGGTCAAGCAGCAAGGGCGGGGCTATAAGGGTTGTGCTGGGAGGGGTCAGGCAGCAGGGGCGGGGCTCTGAGGATTGTGCTGGGCGGGGTCAGACATCAGGTGTGGGGATATGAGGGTACTGGGGTGCTTTTAAGCAGCAGATACAGGGCTGAGGGGTACTGGATGGGGCCAAGCCTGTAGTGGTCGGGCTGTGGCTGTGGGACCAAGGCCACGAGGGGCTCCAGGTCGTGGATGAGGCTGCTGCAGAGCAGGAGCGGGGCAATGAGGGGTGTGGCTGCTCTGTGGCTTCAGGGGTGAGGCTGTGAGGGTACTGCAGGGGTGGGGCCATAGCCACAGGGTCAGGACTTTGGCCACAGGGGCCGGGCCGTGGGTGAGAGTCAAGGCCACAGCTGCAGAGGTGTGGCCATGAGGAGGGCGGGGCCATAGCTGTAGGGGTGTGGCTTTGGCTACAAGGGCGGGGGCGCACAGGGCACTGGGACAGGGGTGGAGGTGAGTCTATGAGGTCTCCAGGGGAAGCAGGGGGCAGGGCTGTGGGGTGCAGGGCTATGAGGGCCCCAGGGACTGTGGCCAGGGCCACGGAAGTCAGTAAGGCTTGGTCGTGACACGAATGGGCGGGGCCACAGGGAAGGACAGGGCGGAGTTAAGGGTCCCAGCAGGGGCGGGACACAGGGCGGGCCTCGGGCTGCCGGGGTAAGGCTGGGGGGTGGGGCTTAGGGTGTTGCTCTGCGGGGGTGGAGCCCCAGGTGGGGGCGTGGGAGCTGCTGGGGCAGAACCTGGGTGTCCGGGGAGGCCATGGGGGCCAGGGAATGGTGTCACCAGGGCGGTGCGGGCGCAGCACCGACCCTTGGACACATCCATGTCCCTATTATTCATTCTGCTGTGTTCAAGCTCTGGGGAAACTGAGGTCAGAGAAGCCAAGCCTAGTCACTCACCCTCCCCCTAATTCCAGACCCCGCCACAATCCCGTCCTGGACCAAGTTTGTCACCCACGGCCACCAGTAGGGGCCTGGTGACTGTCCCGTGTCCTCCAGGCACCGCAGGCTGGAGGTGGGGGGCTGGGGGCTGGGGTCCTGGGATGGGAGGTGTGGATTTGGGCACGGGGGTCCTGAGGTGGGGACCATGGAGTGGGGTGAGGGTCCTGGGGCGGGGGCCGTGGATTTGGGGGCAGGGGTCCTGGGATGGGGTCCATGGAGTGGGGTGGGGGTCCTGGGGTGGGGACTGTGGACTTGGGGGCGGGAGTCCTGGGATGGGGGCCGTGGAGTGGGGGTCCTGGGGTGGGGGCCGTGGAGTGGGGGTCCTGGGGTGGGGGCTGTGGATTTCAGGGTGGGGGTCCTGGGGTGGGGACCGTGGACTTGGGGGCAGGGGTTCTGGGGTGGGGGCTGTGGACTTGGGGGCGGGAGTCCTGGGATGGGGACCGTGGAGTGGAGTTGGGGTTCTGTGGTGGGGGCTGTGGATTTGGGGGCAGGGGTCCTGGGGTGGGGGCCGTGGACTTGGGGGCAGGGGTTCTGGGGTGGGGACCGTGGACTTGGGGTCAGGGGTCCTGGGGTGGGGGCCGTGGACTTGGGGGCAGGGGTTCTGGGGTGGGGACCGTGGACTTGGGGTCAGGGGTCCTGGGGTGGGGACCGTGGTCTTGCGGGCAGGGGTTCTGGGGTGGGGACCGTGGACTTGGGGTCAGGGGTCCTGGGGTGGCGGCCGTGGACTTGGGGGTCAGGGGTTCTGGGGTGGCGGCTATGGACTTGGGGGTCAGGGGTCCTGGGGTGGGGACCGTGGACTTGGGGGCAGGGGTCCTGGGGTGGGGACCGTGGACTTGGGGGCGGGAGTCCTGGGATGGGGGCCGTGGAGTGGAGTGGGGGTCCTGGGGTGGGGCTGTGGATTTGGGGTCAGGGGTCCTGGGGTGGCGGCCGTGGACTTGGGGGTCAGGGGTCCTGGGGTGGCGGCCGTGGACTTGGGGGCAGGGGTTCTGGGGTGGGGGCCGTGGATTTGGGGTCAGGGGTCCTGGGGTGGCGGCCGTGGACTTGGGGGTCAGGGGTCCTGGGATGGGGGCTGTGGATTTGGGGTCAGGGGTCCTGGGGTGGGGGCTGTGGATTTGGGGGTGGGGCTGCAGGGTGGGGTGGGGGTCCTGGGGTGTGGCCATGGATTTGGGTGGGGGTCCTGGGGTAGGTTCTGTGTGTTTGGAGGGCAGGGGTGTTGGGGTGGGGTCTGCAGGGTGGGGCAGGGGGCCTGAGGCAGAGCCGTGGATTTGAGGGCGGGGCCAGGAGCTCCTGCAGTGTGGGCGCTCGGGACTGGGGCTCTGAGGTGGGGGCCGGGGGGGCAGCGGGGCAGCGGGTGGGGGGCAGCGGGTGGGGGGCGCTCGGGACTGGGGCTCTGAGGTGGGGCCGGGGGGCAGCGGGTGGGGGTGGGGGGCTCACGGCGCCTTCCTGCAGATCTTCCACATGACCTATGACCTGGCCAGCGCGGTGATGCGCATCTGCAACCTCATCAGCATGATGCTGCTGCTCTGCCACTGGGACGGCTGCCTGCAGTTCCTGGTGCCCATGCTGCAGGACTTCCCGCGCAACTGCTGGGTGTCCATCAACGGCATGGTGGTGAGCACCGCGGGCCCTGACGGAGGGGGACCCGGGCCCCCTTATCCGCCTTACAGAGGGGGGACCCAGGCTCCCTTATCCCCCTTACAGAGGGGGCACCCGGGCCCCCTTATCCCCCTTACAGAGGGGGGACCCAGGCTCCCACACAGAGGGGGGACCCAAGCCCTTCAGAAGTGGAGACAAGACCCCACCCTTACGGAGGGGAGGACCCAGGCCCCTACCGAGATGGGGACAAGACCCCCCTTATACAGGGGAGGACTCAGGCCTCTTTACAAAGGGGGACCCAGAACTGCAGCCCCGGGGTTGACCTGTTAGTGCCCCTGGGGGCTGAAACAGCCACTTGGAGCCTTTCAGGCCTGGGATCGTCCGTGGAGAGAAGCCGAGTGTGATTATGATGAGATCTGTCACCCAGACCTCTGCTTAGTGCTTTTTCCAGTGGATTTCCCTTTTTAATTTACCTACATTTATTATTATTATTTGCTTATTCTTTTTGAGACTGAGTTTCACTCTGTCGCCCAGGCTGGAGTGCAGTGGCGCGATCTCTGCTCACCGCAACCTGGGCCTCCCGGGGTTCAAGCGATTCTCTCGCCTCAGCCTCCCGAGTAGCTGGGACTACAGGCGCCCGCCATCGCACCTGGGTAATTTTTGTACTTTTAGTAGAGACAGGGTCTCGCCATGTTGGCCATGCTGGTCTCAAACCCCTGACCTCAGGTGATCCACCTGCCTCGGCCTCCCAAAGTGCTGGGATTACAGGGGTGAGCCACTGTGCCTGGCCTCATTTACATACATTTAATTCAAAGAACAATTGAAGAACTGGGTATGGTGGTGTTCACTTGTGGTCTCAGCTACTCAGGAGGCTGAGGGGGTTGGATCCCTTGAGCCCAGAAGTTTAGGCTGCAGTGGGCCACGATTGCACCACTGCACTCCAGCCTGGGCCACAGAGCCAGACCTGATCTCTGACAACTAAAGAACAATTTACATCATAGCCCTGAAATGGGGAAGTGGTATCACATGCCAAAGAAACAGTAAATGGGCCGGGCACAGTGGTTCACGGCTGTAATCCCAGCACTTTGGGAGGCCGAGGCAGGTGGATCACCCGAGGTCAGGAGTCTGAGACCAGCCTGGCCAACATGGTGAAACCCCACTTCTACTAAAAATACAAAAATTAGCCGGGCGTGGTGGTGCACGCCTGTAGTCCCAGCTACTTGAGAGGCTGAGGCAGGAGAATCGCTTGAACCTGGGAAGCGGAGGCTGCAGCGAGCCGAGGTCGCACCACGGCACTCCCACCTAGGCTACAAGAGCGAAACTCCATCTAAAAAGAAAAAAAAAGGAATAATAAATGAAGGCAGTCCCAGATTCCCCGTGCTTCCTGGCTGAGATGTGCTGACTGTTAAGAAGGGTCAGTGATGGGAGCCCTTGGGCGTTAGTCAGGTTAGTGCCCCAGCGAGCCTTTGTCCCCGCCTGGGGAGTGATGGGCCCCAGCTTCCAGGTGCATATAGGGCTTGGGATGTGTTTGGTTTGGACACAGAGCAGGTGGGCATTGATGGGGTAAGGAGCAACAGAGGGAAAACCCACCAGTGCCCCTCCCCAGAGCCTGGCACAGCTGCCCGGGCTGAGGCAGTCCATTGTCTGGCTGCCGCCCGCGCATGTGGTCCCATTTCCTGGACAGAGCCCCGCAGCCCCCCTTTCCCGGCCGGGTCAACTGAGGACTTGGTGGGACAGGACCTCCTGGGCCGGCCTGGTGTGTCCGCCCGCCCTGCCCCTCTGCTCTGGCCCAGGTGCTCCCTGGAACTTTCGCCCCCTCTTGACCTCACAAATGTTCTGATCTCAGAGGCTGCAAAAGTCGGGGTCCAGACTCTTGGCCTTGGGGTCTCAGTTTCCCCAGGAGTGAAGTGGGCAGCTAGCATCAGCCCTGGTCCTACTGCCGACTCACCGTGACAAGTGTGCAAACCATGTCATCTACCTGGGTCTCCGTTTCTCTTGGTTACCTCTGAGCATGGGGAGCTCAGTGCCTGGGGGAGGGCGGGCGGTGGGCCCTTGAGGACCAGGGGCTCCCGGGGCGAGAGCACCTGCCCACCACCACCCCTCCTGCTGGCCTTGCAGAACCACTCGTGGAGCGAACTGTACTCCTTCGCGCTCTTCAAGGCCATGAGCCACATGCTGTGCATTGGGTACGGCCGGCAGGCGCCCGAGAGCATGACGGACATCTGGCTGACCATGCTTAGCATGATCGTGGGCGCCACCTGCTACGCCATGTTCATCGGCCACGCCACTGCCCTCATCCAGTCGCTGGACTCCTCGCGGCGCCAGTACCAGGAGAAGGTCTGAGGGAGGCGGGTCTGGGATCTCATGGGGGAGGCAGGCCCGGCCCTGGGATCTGATAGGGGAGGCAGGCCCAGCCCTGGGGTCTGAGGAGAGAGGCGGGCCCGGCCCTGGGGTCCGATGGGGGAGGCAGGCCTGGATCTGGGGTCCGAGGGGAGAGGCAGGCCCAGCCCTGGGGTCCGAGGCGAGAGGCAGACTTGGCCCTCCACCCAGCTCCAAGTGGCATGCTCAGGGCACAGACAGCGTGATGGGGAGGTCAGGGACCCTGGGGGTCCGTGGCTGTGATTAGGAGGAACAGAAACCCTTGCAGCCGGCGGTGAGAAGCGCTGGCCGTGTGATGGGGAGGGAGGTCTGGAGCCTGGAGATGGACTTGGGGCAGGGGCTGGGGAGGGGACTCAGGCTGGGCTGGAAGGGGCTGAGTTGGGGTCAGGGCAGGTCAGGGTCAGTCACTGGACGTAGGAAGCCCCTGGGGCTGAAGGAGGATATGGGGGAGCCTGGAGTGAGAGACAGGCATTGCCAGGAGGCGGGGCCCACCTGGGGGTCTCTAGGCCGGCTCAGGATGGGGCTGGGGTGGGAAGGGGCCTGGCGGGTCCAGAGAGGCCTGGGGTCACTTGAGGACACGCCGGTGGCCGGCAGTCAGGGCCAGGCTTCAGGGACAGCAAGGCTGCCCCACTGCTCAGATGTGGCCTCTGGCCTGCAGCGTCCACCGGGCTAATCCTAGGCTTGGCCGTGCAGGGGACACAGGGGAGCCAGGAGGGGTGGAGGGAGATTAGGATTGGCCCCATGGGCGGCCCCTGGAGTTGGGCCTCATGCTCCGCTCTGTGCCTCAGTTTCTCTCTGTGAAGCGGCTGGCTGGGAGTCAAGTGCCCCCTCTCCCCACCCCCCGAGCAGTGGCTGGCAGGATCGGCTGGGTCAGCTGGGCCCCGTGCCAGGCGCCCGGCTGTCCGGAAGCCACGGGCCTCGCACCCAAACATAAGCTGGTGCCACCACCCGCCCGCCGTCACGGGTTCCGCTGAGCTCAGGGCAGCTGTGGCCGGGCGGGGCTGGGGCGGAAGTGAGGCTGGAGCCATCGGGGGGCACCGTCCTGGGGACAGCAGGGCCTGGCACCCCTGCCTGGCACCCACGCTCCCTTCCCTGCTCAGGAGGGGCTGACCCGGCGGTTTCTAGAGAGATCATCAGGGAGGGGTCGGAGCCCCTGCAGGGTTGGAGGCCCTAGGACGGGGGTCCTGTGTGTCAGGGTACCTGGGCCCTCTCCTCATAGAGTCAGGTGCCCACCCATTCCTCAGGGGTGGGGTTGCCAGATAAAATTCAGGGCACTGGGCTTGGCTCAGTGGCTCACGCCTGCAATCCCAGTGCTTTGGGAGGCCGAGACGGGGATCACCTGAGGTCAGGAATTTAAGACCAGCCGGAGCAACATGACGAGACCTCATCCCTACAAAAAATAAAAAAATTAGCAGGGGCCGGGCGCGGTGGCTCAAGCCTGTAATCCCAGCACTTTGGGAGGCCGAGACGGGCGGATCACGAGGTCAGGAGATCGAGACCATCCTGGCTAACATGGTGAAACCCCGTCTCTACTAAAAAATACAAAAAACTAGCCGGGCGAGGTGGCGGCGCCTGTAGTCCCAGCTACTCGGGAGGCTGAGGCAGGAGAATGATGTGAACCCGGGAGGTGGAGCTTGCAGTGAGCTGAGATCCGGCCACTGCACTCCAGCCTGGGCGACAGAGCGAGACTCCGTCTCAAAAAAAAAAAAAAAAAAAAAAAAAATTAGCAGGGTGTGGTGGTGCACACCTGTAATCCCCGCTACTCAGGAGGCTGAGGTGGGAGGATTGCTTGAGGCCAGAGGCTCAAAAAAAAAAAAAATTCATGATACGTAGTTACATCTGAATTTCAGAGAAACGCCAAATAAGGTTTTTAGTTTATTTCAGATATTACAAGGATAACTTAAACTAAACATTGTTCTTGTTTTTCTGCAGTTCAACTTATTTATTTATGTTGTTTGTTTGTTGTTTTTGAGATGGAGTCTCCCTCTGTCATCCAGACTGGAGTGCAGGGGCATGATCTCAGCTCACTGCAGCCTCCGCCTCCTGGGTTCAAGCGATTCTCCTGCCTCAGCCTCCCGAGTAGCGGGGACTACAGGCACCTGCCACCACGCCAGGCTGACTTTTGTATTTTTAGTAAAGATGGGGTTTCACCATGTTGGCCAGGCTGGTCTTGAACTCCTGACCTCAAGTGATCCACCCGCCTCCTCCTCCCAAAGTGCTGGGATTACAGGCGTGAACCCCCGCTCCCAGCCTGCAATTCAACTTTAAATGGAGATCCTGAACTTTATCCGCCAACCCTGCCCCGACAATTAATTTAATATTATTTTAGAATTATTATTTAGGATATCAGTATCAATTATTCAGAATGTTAAGAATGAATCGACTTGGCCAGGCGCGGTGGTTCACACCTGTAATCCCAGCACTTTGGGAGGCCGAGGAGCCCAGGAGTTAAAGACCAGCCTGGGCAACATGGTGAGACCTCATCCCCACAAAAAATCAAAGAATCAGCCAGGCGTGGTGGCGCACACCTGTAGTCCCTGCTACTCAGGAGGCTGAGGTGGGAGGCTCGCTTGAGCCCGGAGGTGGAGGCTGCGGTGAGCTGTGATCGCGCCACTGCCCTCCAGCCTGGGCGACAGAGTGAGACTCTCCCAGAAAAAAAAAAAAAATTGAGTTTATCATTGAAACGAATTCAACTCCGATTTAAATAGAAGCATGTTTATTTGCTGTTGTGGAATCTGGCGGCCCGTGTGTGGCGGATGCCTGTCTCCCTGCCTCAGGCCGGGGCGGTGTCTGACCCAGCCCTGACCCCCAACAGTACAAGCAGGTGTGAAGGCCTGTCTCCCTGCCTCAGGCCGGGGCGGTGTCTGACCCAGCCTCGCCTCCTCCCCATGGTACAAGCAGGTGCCCGTGTGCCCGCTGCAGGCCGGGACGGTGTCTGACCCAACCTCACCTCCCCACAGTACAAGCAGGTGCCCGTGTGCCCGCTGAAGGCCGGGGCGGTGTCTGACCCAGCCTCGCCTCCTCCCCACAGTACAAGCAGGTGCCCGTGTGCCCGCTGCAGGCCGGGGTGGTGTCTGACCCAGCCTCGCCTCCTCCCCACAGTACAAGCAGGTGGAGCAGTACATGTCCTTCCACAAGCTGCCGGCCGACTTCCGCCAGAAGATCCACGACTACTATGAGCACCGTTACCAGGGCAAGATGTTCGACGAGGACAGCATCCTGGGCGAGCTCAACGGGCCCCTGCGGGAGGTGAGGCGGGCGCCGGGCAGGCGGGAGGCAGCCTCGGGCACAGGGCCGGCCTCCCTCTCCTGGCGCCCAGGAGCCGGTCCCTGAAGGAGGCGCGGAGCCTCAGCTGCCCCAGGAGGGACTTGAGCTAGACCTGTACACGCACCCTCCCCCGCCGTGAGCCTCTGCACCCCCGGGACCCCCGCCACCCCCGCCTTGCTTCCCGATGCCCCCTTAGCAGACCTGCCGGGGTCTGTGCCCGACAGGGCGGGGCAGAAGCAGGGCAGGGTGGGGAGGGAGGAGCTGCAGAGGCCCCGCTGAGCACCAGGGCCTGGGGGCACACAGGCTGATGAGGAGGGGGTTTAACTCCCAGCTGTTTCTGTAGCTTGGGTGACCCTGGGCGAGTTTCCCGGGGCTGCGGGAACAAACCCCCCCAGTCTGGCTAGAACAGCAGAGATTCGGCCTCCCACGGTCCTGGAGGCCAGAAGCCCAAAATCAAGGCGTGGGCCGGCCGCGCTACCCTCCCCGGACCCCCCGGGAGGATCCTTCCTGCCTCTTCCGGAGTCTGCGGCTCCAGGCGCCCTCGGCTTGCAGATGCATCTCCCTGGTCTCCGCCTCCATCTGCTCACAGCCCTCTCCCCTGTGCGTCTCTGTCTCTTCTTGCAAATCCATCCGACGACGTTGGATCAGGGCCCACCCGGTTCCTCGTGGCTTCTCCTTAACTGGGTCATGTCTGCAAAGACCCTGTTTCCACATGAAACCGGGGTTCGGGATGTCAGCCTGTGATTCTGGGAGATGTAGGTCAACCCACAACACCCATCAAGCAGTGGTTGAGCGCCGACTGCATGCCCTGCTCTGTGCTCGAAGGCCTTACCCTAAGGAAGCAGGGCCTAGGGAAGGCGGCTGTGATCACACAGGCAGCAGAGAGCAGCTCTGGGAAGTGGGGAGGGATGAGGATGGGGAGGCAACGTCAGAGCACGGCCACGTGTGAGCCGGGCAGGGTGTCCCGGGGGGAGCACCTGGCTTGGGCAGAGGCCCCGAGGAGGGGCTGGAGGAGCTGGGCGAGGAGGCGGACAGGACGGGCCTGACCCTCGGGACCGCGGGCCCCGGGAATGCTTCTGGGGGGCATTTACACGCATTGCCTCCCAGGAGGCATACACTGCGGTTCGCTTTGCTGAAAATGTTTAATTGCATTTGATGACTATGATTTTCATTCATTCATTTATAGAGAGATAACTCACAGACCACAAAATGCATAAAATGCAGTGGCTTTTAGTATTAACAGAGTGATGCACCCGACGCCACAACCAACTCCAGAACGTTCTCAAAAAGGAGACCTAGGCTGTCAGTCGCCAGCCTGGCTCCCCGTCCCCAGCCCTTGGCAACCTACACTACTTGGTCATTATTTAGGTGCTTAGGAGTTGCAAAGTCAAATCTTTAAACCCACATATGTCCAGGTGCGGTGGCTCACGCCTGTAATCCCAGCACTTCGGGAGGCCGAGGCGGGCGGATCACCTGAGGTCGGGAGTTCGAGACCAGCCTGGCCAACATGGTAAAACCCCGTCTCTACTAAAAATACAAAATATAGCCGGGCGTGGTGGTGGGCGCCTGTAATCCCAGCTACTCGGGAGGCTGAGGCAGGAGAATCACTTGAACCCAGGAGGCAGAGATTGCAGAGAGCAAAGGTCACGCCACTGCACTCCAGCCTGAGCGACAGAGAGAGACTCGGTCTCAAAAAAACAAAAACAACAGCGTATATTCAGAGAAGCCTGGCTCTGTCCTGTCCCTGTCCCTCTACCCAGTTTCCTGCATTGGACATTTCCACTTTAGTGTTTTGTTTTGTTTTTAGAAACGGAGTCGAGTCTCATTCTGTTGCCCAGGCTGGAGTGCAGTGGTGCAGTCTCAGCTCACTGCAACCTCCGCCTCCCAGGTTCAAGCGATTCTCCCACCTCAGCCTCCTGAGTAGCTGATATTACAGGGGAGCGTCACCACGCCTGGTTAATTTTTGTATTTTTAGTAGAGACGGGGTTTCACCATATTGTCCAGGCTGGTCTCGAACTCCCAACCTCAAGTGATCCGCCTGCCTCGGCCTCCCAAAGTGCTGGGATTACAGGTGTGAGCCACCGCACTCGGCCAACTTTTTTTTTTTTAGACACAGTCTCGCTCTGTCACCCAAGCTGGAGTGCCGTGGCGCAATCTTGGCTCATGGCAACCTCCACCTCCTGGGTTCAAACTTGAACTCCCAACCTCAGGTGATGCTCCTGCCTCAGCCACCTGAGTGGCTGGGATTACAGGCATGTACCACCCCATCTGGCTAATTTTTGTATTTTTAGTAGAGACGGGGTTTCACGGTGTTAGCCGGGATGGTCTTGATCTCCTGATCTCGTGATTCACCCGCCTCGGCCTCCCAAAGTGCTGGGATTACAGGCGTGAGCCACTGCGACGGGCCTGGGCCTTTTTTTTTTTTTTTTTTTCCCTTGAGACGAGTCTCACTCTGTCACCAGGCTGGAGTGCAATGGCATGATCTCGGCTCACTGCAACCTCTGCCTCATGGGTTCAAGCAATTCTCTGCCTCAGCCTCCCGAGTGGCTGGGACTACAGGCGCCTGCCACCACGCCCAGCTAATTTTTTTTTTTTTTTTTTTTTTGTATTTTTAGTAGAGACAGAGTTTCACCATCTTGGCCAGGCTGGTCTTGAACTCCTGACCTTGTGATCCACCCGCCTCGGCCTCCCAAAGTGCTGGAATTACAGGCATGAGCCACCGCTCCTGGCCTTTATATTTATTTATTTTTGAGATAGTCTTGCTCTGTCACCCAGGATGGAGTGCAGTGGCACGATCTTTGTTCACTGCAACCTCTGTCTCCTGGGTTCAAGAGATTCTCCTGCCTCAGCCTCCTGAGTAGCTGAGATTATAGGCGTGTGCCCCCACACCCAGCTAATTTTTGTATTTTTAGTAGAGACGGGGTTTTACCATATTGGTCAGGCTGGTCTTAAACTCTTGATCTCAGGTGATCTGCTTGCCTCAGCCTCCCACAGTGCCAGGATTACAGGCATGAGCCGCCATTCCTGGCCTATTTTTCTTTTCTTTTCTTTTCTTTTCTTTTCTTTTTTTTTTTTTTTTTGAGACAGAGTCTCGCTCTGTCGCCCAGGCTGGAGTGCGGTGGTGCGATCTCGGCTCACTGCAAGCTCCGCCTCCCGGGTTCACGCCATTCTCCTGCCTCAGCCTCCCGAGTAGCTGGGACTACAGGCGCCCACCACCTCGCCCGGCTAGTTTTTTGTATTTTTTAGTAGAGACGGGGTTTCACTGTGTTAGCCAGGATGGTCTTGATCTCCTGACCTCGTGATCCGCCCGTCTCAGCCTCCCAAAGTGCTGGGATTACAGGCTTGAGACACCGCGCCCGGCCCTATTTTTCTTTTTAAGGTAAAACAAACATACGCAGATACCCACTGCCCTGTGTCCTCCTGGCTGGGGCATCTGGCGCCTCCTCTCTGCGCTTCTGGTCTTTTGTGAGGTGAGCTCCAGTTGGTGCTAAACCAGGGCCCGGCTGTCCAGATTCACTGGGTTGGGTTGATTCCTTCTGAGAGCTTGCGCCATTCTGTAGGCTCATTGACCGCAAGGGTCACCTGCGCCTGGCTGAGGAAGGTGCAGTCTCCCTGGGTTAGAAATGGCAGCTGTTGCCGGGCGTGGTGGCTCACACCTGTAATTCCAGCACTTTGGGACGCCGAGGTGGGCAGATCACCTGAGGTCAGGAGTTCAAGACCAGCCTGGCCAACATGGTGAAACCCCATCTCGACTAAAAATGCAAAAAGTGGTGGCGGGCGCCTGTAATCCCAGCTACTCGGGAGGCTGAGGCAGGAGAATCGCTTGAACCCAAGAGGTGGAGCTTGCAGTGAGCCGAGATTGTGCCATTGCACTCCAGCCTGGGCGAAAGAGTGAGACTCCATCTCAAAAAAAAAAAAGCTGGGCGTGGTGGTGGGCACCTGTAGTGCCAGCTGCTTGGGAGGCTGAGGCAGGAGAATGGCATGAACCCGGGAGGCAGAGCTTGCAATGAGCCGAGATGGCACCACTGCACTCCAGCCTGGGCGACAGAGCAAGACTCCGTCTCAAAAAAAAAAAAAAGGTATCAAACAGTGCGCACGTCATAAGGGCACAGCTCGATAGCTGGTTCCTAAAGTGAACATGGAGCAAAAGTGGAACATTGCCATCCTTAGAAGCTGCCTTGCTAAGGGGAACTCGCTCTTTTTTTTTTTTTTTTTTTTTTTTGAGACGGAGTCTCGCTCTGTCGCCCAGGCTGGAGTGCAGTGGCGCGATCTCGGCTCACTGCAAGCTCCGCCTCCCGGGTTCACGCCATTCTCCTGCCTCAGCCTCCCGAGTAGCTGGGACTACAGGCGCCCACAACCGCGCCCGGCTAATTTTTTGTATTTTTAGTAGAGACGGGGTTTCACCGTGGTCTCGATCTCCTGACCTTGTGATCCGCCCGCCTTGGCCTCCCAAAGTGCTGGGATTACAGGCGTGAGCCACCGCGCCCGGCCGGAACTCGCTCTTAACAACATCTATTCATCTCAAGGCCCTTGGTTTTTATGTTGATTTTTCAAAAATCACCTAATAGTTTGACCAAATGTTGTAGCTTTCCCCTGATTTTGTGTGTGTGTGTGTGTGTGTGTGTGTGTGTGTGTGATGGAGTCTTGCTCTGTCGCCCAGGCTCTTGGCTCACTGTAACCTCTGCCTCCCGAGTTCAAGAGACTCTCCTGCCTCAGCCTCCCGAGTAGCTGGGATTACAGGCACGTGCCACCACGCCCGGCTAATTTTTTGTATTTTTAGTAGAAATGGGGTTTCCCCATGTTGGCCAGGCTGGTCTGGAACTCCTGACCTCAGGTGATCCACCCACCTTGGCCTCCCAGAGTGCTGGGATTACAGGTGTGAGCCACTGTGCCCGGCCTTTTTTTTTTCCGAGACGGAGTCTCGCTCTGTCCCCCAGGCTGGAGTGCAGTGGCCGGATCTCGGCTCACTGCAAGCTCTGCCTCCCGGGTTCACGCCATTCTCCTGCCTCAGCCTCCCGAGTAGCTGGGACTACAGGCGCCGCCACCTCGCCCGGCTAGTTTTTTGTATTTTTTAGTAGAGACAGGGTTTCACCATGTTAGCCAGGATGGTCTCGATCTCCTGACCTCGTGATCCGCCCGTCTCGGCCTCCCAAAGTGCTGGGATTACAGGCTTAAGCCACCGCGCCCGGCCTGTTTTTTTTTTTAGAGTCAGGATCTCGTTCTGTCGCCCAGGCTGGAGTGCAGTGGTGTGGGGATCACAGCTCACTGCAACCTCCACTTCCTGGGGTCAAGTCATCCTGTAGCCTCAGCCTCCTGAGTAGCTGAGAGTAGGTGCCCCACCACCACTCCTGGCTTTTTTTTTTTTTGGTAGAGACGGGGGTTTTACTATGTTGCCCAGGCTGGTCTAGAACTCCTGGGCCCAAGCGATCCTCCCGCCTCAGCCTCCGACAATGCTGGGGTCACAGGCGTGAGGCCCCCCGCACCTGGCCTCCTTTCCAGTGCTTATGTCTACAGTTGCCCCTCCTGGTCCGATTGGATTGGCAGATGTCGCCATATGATGTCCAATAGCGAGGAGCAGGGAGCGTTTTTGCTTTCTCCCGTCCTTGGCGGCAGCAGCTCGGTCCGGCTGCGGGGCCGAGCCCGTCTCTCAGACAAGGAAATTGGGGCCCGAGAGGTGAGCCGGTCCCAGAGGCAGGGCGAGGGGCAAGCGGGAGTGGGGTTTGCAGCGGACCCAGCCCTGCCTCCCCCCTGCAGGAGATCGTCAACTTCAACTGCCGGAAGCTGGTGGCCTCCATGCCGCTGTTCGCCAACGCTGACCCCAACTTCGTCACGGCCATGCTGACCAAGCTCAAGTTCGAGGTCTTCCAGCCGGGTGATTACATCATCCGCGAAGGCACCATCGGGAAGAAGATGTACTTCATCCAGCACGGCGTGGTCAGCGTGCTCACCAAGGGCAACAAGGAGATGAAGCTGTCCGACGGCTCCTACTTCGGGGGTGCGCTGGGGCGGGGCGCGCCTGGTGGGGGGGGGGCACGCGCCCCCCGCGGTATGCAGAGCCGGGGGGCTGCGGGCTGCGGGCTGGGCTGGGGCAGGCACCAGGGAGAGCCTGGGTGGGAAGCGCCCCCGCTGGCCAAGGTGCAGAGGCCGGGCCGTGTGCCTGGGCGGGGAGGGCCGCGGTGCCCGCCCCGTCCAACGCCCCTGCCCGCCACGTGCAGAGATCTGCCTGCTCACCCGGGGCCGGCGCACGGCGAGCGTGCGGGCCGACACCTACTGCCGCCTCTATTCGCTGAGCGTGGACAACTTCAACGAGGTGCTGGAGGAGTACCCCATGATGCGGCGCGCCTTCGAGACGGTGGCCATCGACCGCCTGGACCGCATCGGTGAGCAGGCCGGGGGCGTGGCTGGGGCAGGAGGGGTGTGGCTGAGGGTCGGGGGCGTGGCCGGGGCAGGAGGGGTGTGGCTGAGGGTCGGGGGCGTGGCCGGGGCAGGAGGGGTGTGGCTGAGGGTCAGGGGCGTGGCCGGGGCAGGAGGGGTGTGGCTGAGGGTCGGGGGCGTGGCCGGGGCAGGAGGGGTGTGGCTGAGGGCCGGGGGCGTGGCCGGAGCAGGAGGGGTGTGGCTGAGGGTCGGGGGCGTGGCCGGGGCAGGAGGGGTGTGGCTGAGGCCTCGGGGGCGCGGCTGAGGGTCAGGGGCGTGGCCAGGGCCAGAGGGGTGTGGCTGAGGGTCGGGGGCGTGGCCGGGGCAGGAGGGGTGTGGCTGAGGCCTGAGGGACGTGGCCAAGGCACCAGGGGCGTGGCTTCGACGGTGCAATGGGGGACGGGCGTGGCTGTGGCATCAGGGGCATGGCTGGGGCAGCGGCGTGGCCAAGGCAGCAGGGGTGTGGCTCGGGCAGGGGCAGTGGCTGGCCGCTCCTGGGACCCTTTTGGGTCTACAGGCTGATTTTCTGACCTATTGTCCTACTTTGGCCAGGGGCAGCTATTTCCCAAGGAAGGGAATGCACGGGGTGTTTTCGGTTGTGCTGAATGCTCGGTGAGCCCCTGCTGTGTGCTGGAGGGGCAAGGGGCAGACCCGTCGGCCCACTCTGACTCCCAGGGAGGCTTATGGACTGGTGGTCAAATCACACACGACCGGGCTGTGTGCCAGCAGGGCAGGTGGGGCCGGTGGGCCTCCCTGAGTTGGGAATGCAGAGTGAAGACCAGGGTAAGGGATGCCACGTGGAAAGGGGGAGGAAGGTGTGTTCCTGGAATGGACACAGCACGTCCCAAGGCCCTGAGATCGAAAGGAGGCCTAGAGTCCAGAGAGCCAGGGAGGCCTGGAGGAGGTCGGGGAGGAAGGGGGGTCCAGACACACAGGGCCCAGTGAGCGGCAGGGAGAGTTTTGACTAAATCAGGAGCATCCGGGAGTCATGGAGGGTTCTAGGTGGGCAGAGGACCTGGTCAGATAGTATCCATCAAGGCGGCCCGTGTCCAGGAGGGAGACTGACTTGGCCTCTGAGGGGGCAGTCTCCGGGGCAGGGAGGGGCAGAGCCCTGATGACTGGATGTAGGCGCCAGGGAGATCGCGGCTCCTGCTGCTGTTTGTGGGAATGGGAATGGGAATGAAGACCATGGCGGAAACGCAGGACAGGTGCGATGGAGTGGTGTCAGGGAGCTCCCCAGCATACAGTAGGAAGCACTCCACAACGCTTTATACAGCGACTATGCAACACATTCCAGGTGTTTAGGTTATACCTTCTGTATACAGCAGGCGCTGAGCACGGGCTGTTTACAGGCAGGTGTTCTCGGTATGCCTGTGGCACACTGGAGGCACTCATTACATAATCAGCATATACAGATGATACACATGCATACTTGCTGTACAGTGATACCTGCTCCATGTGCACAGCAAGCATTAAATACCTGCTTGCTGCCGGGTGCGGTGGCTCACACCTGTAATCCCAGCACTGTGGGAGACTAAGGTCAGGATCATGATCCTGAGGTCATCCTGACTAACACGGTGAAACCCCATCTCTACTAAAAATACAAAAAACTAGCCGGGCGTGGTGGTGGCGCCTGTAGTCCCAGCTACATGGGAGGCTGAGGCAGGAGAATGGCGTGAACCCTGGAGGCGGAGCTTGCAGTGAACTGAGATGGCGCCACTGCACTCCAGCCTGGGCGATAGAGCGAGACTGTGTCTCAAAAAAAAAAGAGCAAAAAACCTGCTTTCTGTATGCAGGTGCTTCATGCATGCTGGCTGTGCATAGCAGGTGCCTGTATACAGCAGGTACTCAATATCCATACCGTAGGCAAGAGAGGCTACATGTGTGCTTATTGTATACAGTAGGTACTAAACACATGTTTGCTCTACACTGCAAGCACTCCATGCGCACCCGCTGTATAGAGTAGGTGCTCGGTGCCTGCTTGCTGTATCCAGCAGGTGCTCCATGTATGCGTGCCGCGTACAGTAAGTAGGTGCTCGGTGCCTGCTGTATGCAGCAAGTGCTCCCTGTGCACGCGCTGACGCCCCCTCTCCTGCAGGCAAGAAGAATTCCATCCTTCTGCACAAGGTGCAGCATGACCTCAACTCGGGCGTATTCAACAACCAGGAGAACGCCATCATCCAGGAGATCGTCAAGTACGACCGTGAGATGGTGCAGCAGGCCGAGCTGGGTCAGCGCGTGGGCCTCTTCCCGCCGCCGCCGCCGCCGCAGGTCACCTCGGCCATCGCCACGCTGCAGCAGGCCGTGGCCATGAGCTTCTGCCCGCAGGTGGCGCGGCCGCTCGTGGGGCCGCTGGCGCTCGGCTCGCCGCGCCTCGTCCGCCGCCCGCCCCCGGGGCCCGCACCTGCCGCCGCCTCACCGGGGCCCCCGCCTCCTGCCAGCCCCCCGGGCGTGCCCGCCAGCCCCCGGGCACCGCGGACCTCGCCCTACGGCGGCTCGCCCGCCGCCCCCCTTGCTGGGCCCGCCCTGCCTGCGCGCCGCCTGAGCCGCGCGTCGCGCCCACTGTCCGCCTCGCAGCCCTCGCTGCCCCATGGCGCGCCCGGCCCCGCGGCCTCCGCGCGCCCGGCCAGCAGCTCCACGCCACGCCTGGGGCCGACGCCTGCTGCCCGGGCCGCCGCGCCCAGCCCGGACCGCAGGGACTCGGCCTCGCCTGGCGCCGCCGGCGGCCTGGAGCCCCAGGACTCCGCGCGCTCGCGCCTCTCGTCCAACTTGTGACCCTCGCCAACCGCCCCGCGGGCCCGGGTGGGCCGGGGGCGGGGCCGTCATCCAGACCAAAGCCATGCCATTGCGCTGCCCCGGCCGCCAGCCCGCCCAGAAGCCATAGACAAGACGTAGGTAGCCGTAGTCGGACGGACGGGCCGGGCCGGTGGGGCAGCCCCCTCCGCGCCCCTGGCCGTCCCCCCCATCGCCCTGCGCCCACCCCCATCGCCCCTGCCCCCGGCGGCGGCCTCGCGTGCGAGGGGGCTCCCTTCACCTCGGTGCCTCAGTTCCCTCAGCTGTAAAACAGGGACGGGGTGGCCCAGAGGAGCCGGCTGTGGAGCCCCGCCCGCACCCCGCCCTCCAGGTGGCCCGCCGTCCGATGAGGATTGTTTTTTAAGTGCAATACTTGGCCCGCCAGCTTCCCGCTGCCCCCATCGCGCTCACGCAATAACCGGCCCGGCCCCCATCCACGCGCGTCCCGCGGTGACCTCCGGGAGCAGCACCCCCGGCTCCCTCCAGCACCGGCACCGAGGGGCGGGCCTGGCTGCGCAGGGCACGGGGGCGAGGCTGGGGTCCCGCCGCCGTGATGAATGTACTGAAGAGCCGAGGCAGCAGTGCCCCCACCGTGGCCCCCACGCCCCATTAACCCCCACACTCCATTCCGCGCAATAAACGACAGCATTGGCGCCCACCCCGGCCGCGTATGATTGCTCGGGACGCACGGGGCGCGCACCCTCACGGAAAACAGTTCCTGGAGGTGGCAACAGAGCTTTATTTACATACTGGCACAAGGCCCGCCGGGTGTCAGCTGAAAAAGTAGGTGGAATGCTTCACCCGCTCCAGGTCGAAGGCCCCTGCGGAGTGAGCAGAGCGGACAGCGTGGGTGGCACGAAGGCCCGGCCCTGGCCCGCTGTTAGAGGCACCCTTGAAAGGCCGTCCACCCGCCTACCTGGCTTGGGCACTGCCTGCAGGGTCTCCTTCAGCTGGCTGGCCTCCCAGCACTGGGAGATCTTCCGGGGTGTGGGGCTGGAAGTAGGGTGGGGTGAGGCTGAGGCCAGGTTTTGTGGGGGGTGTCCAGGTAGGGTAGTTAGGTAAGGGAGTGCCTTACTTAGGGCAGAACCGGCTGACCAGGAACCGGGACAGGTCCTCCAGGATGGGTTCACTGTGCAAGCGGACAAACTGCTCCCGGCACACCTGGGCAGGAGAGAGAGTCCCCGTGCGTGATCAGGCAGGGTCTGGGCACCACCCCTACCCAATGCCCCGGTGTGCCAGGCCCCACCCATGGATGCACTAAGGCTCAGACGGGGGCACCTGGTTCATGACGGCGACATCAGCTGCGTGGGTCCAGTAACAGTCGTGCACAGAGACGAAGGTCAGGCCCTTCCTGCGGCAGAGCGGACGGCTCCTGAAGGGAAGGGAGCCCACAGGGCCGCCCCGCGACGGGCATCCCGGCCCTGTGCTCAGCCCTCTCCACTCAAGGCCCAGGGAAGCCCACCCTCCTCCAGGCCTCGCCCAAACATCCTGGGTTTGGCTTCAGCACAGGCGGAGGAAATGTTCTGGGAAGCCGCCCTGCCCCACACCTGCTGCCCCCCAGGCTGCTGTGGGAGCCTCAGCTTCGAGGGCAGCTGCGTTGTCCCCTCCTGCCAGGGCCACCACCCCACGTCCGGGGTGTTCTCAGCTCCCGTGGCCGGTAGATGCTGCTGGGACGACCTCCACATGCCCCAGATCTAACCACACACTGCGGTGCTCACCAAGAAATGCCCACCACAAAGGGGCAGAGCCCATGCTTGGCTCTCCCCGTCAGGCCACGGGGGTGGCGGGAGCTGACAGGACCACCTTCATATTCGGGAAACAGAGGCCCCACAAACACAGCAGATCCACTCTGCCCAGACCCTGCACCCAGCACTGTCCCTTGCTGGACCCTGCCTTGCCAGCTGTGCCCTGGTAGCCAGAACAGAGGACCCCAGGAAGCGAGCAGCACCCCTGCCACCCGGAGGTGCCCACCTGTAGCAGTGCAGGGCAGTGAGCATCATATGCGAGGAGTCCAGCGAGTGGATGAAGTTCGGTGGGAACCCGTTCTTCTGCTTACGCGTGTTGGGCTTCCTAGGAACAGGACAGGTGCCGGGTGGGGGGGCCAGAATGCACTCCCAGCCCAGAGACGCCCCTAACTGGCCACTGTCTCCACTGTGGCTGCTCCCCCGGCCAGCCCCCCAGCCCGGGCCCCCCACTCACTGGCTGATGTCTCCATTGTGGGTGTAGGTGATGCTCTGAATCCCACCTCGTACTTGCTAAAAAGGGAAGGAGCGGGTGAGTCCCGCCCGAGGCCCAGCACAGTGTTGGTACACTGGGATACACTGGGACAGTATGGGGTGATACACTGGGATGGGGGTACACTGGGACAGTATGGGGTGATACACTGGGATGGGGGTACACTGGGACAGTATGGGGTGATACACTGGGACAGTATGGGGTGATACACTGGGACAGTATGGGGTGATACACTGGGACAGTATGGGGTGATACACTGGGACAGTATGGGGTGGTACACTGGGATGGGGGTACACTGGGACAGTATGGGGTGATACACTGGGACAGTATGGGGTGATACACTGGGATGGGGGTACACTGGGACAGTATGGGGTGGTACACTGGGACAGTATGGGGTGATACACTGGGACAGTATGGGGTGATACACTGGGACAGTATGGGGTGATACACTGGGATGGGGGTACACTGGGACAGTATGGGGTGGTACACTGGGACAGTATGGGGTGATACACTGGGACAGTATGGGGTGATACACTGGGACAGTATGGGGTGATACACTGGGATGGGGGTACACTGGGACAGTATGGGGTGATACACTGGGACAGTATGGGGTGATACACTGGGACAGTATGGGGTGATACACTGGGATGGGGGTACACTGGGACAGTATGGGGTGATACACTGGGATGGGGGTACACTGGGACAGTATGGGGTGATACACTGGGATGGGGTGATACACTGGGACAGTATGGGGTGATACACTGGGATGAGGGTACACTGGGACAGTATGGGGTGATACACTGGGACAGTATGGGGTGATACACTGGGACAGTATGGGGTGATACACTGGGACAGTATGGGGTGATACACTGGGACAGTATGGGGTGATACACTGGGATGGGGGTACACTGGGACAGTATGGGGTGGTACACTGGGATGGGGGTACACTGGGACAGTATGGGGTGATACACTGGGATGGGGGTACACTGGGACAGTATGGGGTGGTACACTGGGATGGGGGTACACTGGGATGGGGGTACACTGGGATGGGGGTACACTGGGACAGTATGGGGTGATACACTGGGATGGGGTGATACACTGGGACAGTATGGGGTGATACACTGGGATGGGGGTACACTGGGACAGTATGGGGTGGTACACTGGGATGGGGGTACACTGGGACAGTATGGGGTGGTACACTGGGATGGGGGTACACTGGGACAGTATGGGGTGGTACACTGGGACAGTATGGGGTGGTACACTGGGATGGGGGTACACTGGGACAGTATGGGGTGGTACACTGGGACAGTATGGGGTGATACACTGGGATGGGGGTACACTGGGACAGTATGGGGTGATACACTGGGATGGGGGTACACTGGGACAGTATGGGGTGATACACTGGGATGGGGGTACACTGGGACAGTATGGGGTGGTACACTGGGATGGGGGTACACTGGGATGGGTTGGGGTGGTACACTGGGACAGGGGTACACTGAGATGGGATGGGGTGGTACACTGGGATGGGGTACACTGGAATGGGGGTAGACTGGGATGGTATACTGGGACGGGATGGGGTGGTACACTGGGATGGGGTACACTGGGATGGGGGTAGACTGGGATGGTATACTGGGACGGGATGGGGTGGTACACTGGGATGGGGTACACTGGGATGGGGGTACACTGGGATGGGGTACACTGGGATGGGGGTAGACTGGGATGGTATACTGGGACGGGATGGGGTGGTACACTGGGATGGGGTACACTGGGATGGGGGTACACTGGGATGGTGGTATACTAGGACGGGATGGGGTGGTACACTGGGACGGGCACACTGGGACAGGAGGGGGAGGTACACTGACCTTGACCTTGTGCTCCAGGCGGTAGGGCTGGATGATGGGGATACCCAGGGGTGTGACCCACTCCACCACGGAGCCCATGTGGGAGATGAGGCGGGCGCTCTCGGTCAGCCAGTGCTGTGGGACACAGGCCGTCTCAGGGCTGGGGGCTCAAGCCGGGGCTCCCATCCACTTGCTCGGAGAGCCCTGGCCGAGCGGGGACAGCACAGGACGTACCTGGATGGCCCGGGTCCCTGAGAACATCTCCTGTAGACTCTTGAAGACCTGGCGTACGAGGTAGTGGGAGGCCTCCCACACAAACTCCTGCAGAAGACGGGCGGCAGCTGCGGGTCCTCAGGGGCTGGCCCGTTCATGCCCTACTCCCCCCCCATTTCAGAGCAACTGAGGCCCAGGGCCCGGCAGGGATGGGGCCTGACACTCCCACAGTCGGAGAGAAATGCCCAAGCCCTAGCAGGCGGACCAGCTGGGTCTTCTGCTGGGAGGCTGGGTCTGCGGCAAAATCGTCCGACTTTTAAACGGCAGCGAAACCAACATGTTCCAAGCGCTACAGGCCTGGCGCACCTGGGGAAAGTCGGTCAGCTCCCGGAGGCGCTTCTCAATCTGCAGACGGCCGCCGTAGCGGGTGACCCCGTACACCACAGTCATCACCGTCTGCTTCACCACCTTGCGGGTGATAAAGCCTTCCAGCATCTGTGCCACCCGCGTGCCCCGCTGGGCATCCTGCCTGCGGAACACCTCCACCTGCACCACGGGAGGGCAGGCGCGCGAGTCAGCCCTGCCAGCATCCCAGGGGCCACCAAGCACCCATGAAGCCCTCGGGCAACATCTGCCTGGGAAGGCCCTGCCCCAGCCCCACCACATCCTCAGGACAGGCCAAGGTGAGGGCGCCTGGGACTCAGGGCCCACACTGCCCCCACACCCAGATGCCCCCGGGCAGCAGGTAACAGGGCACGCCCTACCTGCGCAGCCACGCCGCTGTACACGTCCTGGGGCACATCCGAGGGCTCCAGGTTAACCGAGGCGGCGCCCACGCTGTCGCGGCCCAGGGCAGCATAATGCTGTAGGCCGTTGCAAGAGCCGTCCTGAGGGAGGGGCCGCAAACGGGAGATAGAGACTCAGGGAGGCAGAGACGTGTGGGGCCCCAAACTACCCCCCAGGTCGAGCTGTTCCTAAGGCTGTGCACGCCCAGCCAAGCGCACCTGAGCCCTGCACGCTCCCAGGAAAGGCCAGGAGCCACGGTTCCTGGACCCTCTAGGGCCACCTCTAAAAGACACCACAAGAGAAGGTGAAATCTCACCACCTCAAGGCGAGCCCCAGACCAAGTGCACGGCATGGCCTCGGGGGCCCACCCCGCGGGCTCACCTGGTGGACGGGGAGGTGGGAAACGTAGGCAGCAGGGTCGGAGCAGCGCACGGCGTTCGCCACCTCCATACAGCAGGCCAGCGTCTGCCAGGGTTCCTCAGCGCCCATCCACCACTTTCGGCCCTGCGGGGACAGGGGGTGTGGCGGGCAGTGAGGCCCGGGCGGACTTCCTGAGCCAGTGGGGGGATGTGGTACAGGGGGTGGGAACATAGGGAGGAGACGCACACGCCCGACGGTGAACACGGAACCCATGTGGGCGAGAGACGGGGCACTGACTGGATGAGTCCTCTACAGCCACAAATGGAGGGTGAGGACTGCGGGTGGACGGGGCTGAGACAAGTGTGTCCGGAGGCACCAGGGGAGGAGGGTGGGCGGGGGACGCCGGGGCACCTGGGGAGGAGGGAGCGCGGGGACACCCAGGGGAGGAGGGAGCGCGGGGGATGGGGGGGCGCCTAGGGAGGAGGAGCAGCGGGGGCGAAGGACGGGGGACGCGGGGTCCCCAGAGGAGGAGGAGGGAGCATGGGGGAGGCAGGGGCGCCGGTGGGGGAGGAGGGAGCGCGAGGGATGTGGGGGCGCCTGGGGAGGAGGGAGAGCGGGGGTGGAGAAGGGAGCATGGGGGAGGCAGGGGTGCCGGGGGAGAGGAGGGAGGCCAGGCGGGGGGAAAAAGGGAACAGGAGGGCGGGCAGGGGACACAGGAGCGCAGGAGGAGGAGGGAGGGAGAAGGCGAGAGGACCTGGGGAGGAGGGCGGGCGGTGGACGTGGCGGTGCCAGGGGAGGGCGGGAGACGGGACACAGGGAGAAGGGGGAGGGCGGGGGCACCTGAGCAGGAGGGCAGGCAGGAGACGTGGGGGTGACGAGGGAGGGCGGGAGACACGAGGGCGCAGGGGGAGGGGGAGGGCGGGAGACATGAGGGCGCAGGAGGAGGGGGGAGGGGACGCCTTGGGAGGAGGGCGGGCAGGGGACTCAGGGGCACCAGGGGAGGGAAAAGGATGGAAGACGCGGGGATGCAGGAGGAGAGGGGAGAGGGAAGACGGGGGCACCTTGGGAGGAGGGCGGGCAGAGGACGCGGAGGCACCAGAGGGGGAGGATAGAAGGCGCGGGGGCGCAGGGGGAGGGAGGAAGAGGGAGGACGGGGGCACCTGGGGAGGAGGGCGGGCAGGGGACCGGGGGGCGCAGGGGGAGGGAGGGAGAGGGAGGACGGGGGCACCTGGGGAGGAGGGCGGGCAGGGGACCCGGGGGCGCAGGGGGAGGGAGGGAGAGGGAGGACGGGGGCACCTGGGGAGGAGGGCGGGCAGGGGACCCGGGGGCGCAGGGGGAGGGAGGGAGAGGGAGGACGGGGGCACCTGGGGAGGAGGGCGGGCAGGGGACCCGGGGGCGCAGGGGCTCCTCCCCTACCGTCATGGGCTGGTCCGCCGAATCCAGGATGTCGTCCATCACCTCCTCCGCGAAGGCCAGGCGCTTCCGCAGCGGTTCGCGCTTCTTGAACCCGGTGAGGTTGACCAAGTGGATCTTGAGCCAGTCCAGGCCGTGCGGGCCGAGCGGGCGGCCCTGGGCGAACTCCAGCAGGGCCCGCGCCACGTCGCTGCCCAGGTGGTTGAAGTGCGGCGGGCACGGGTAGGTGCGGCCGCGGAAGTCCATGTTGTGCGGCAGCCAGAAGACGCGGCCCCGCAGGTGCTGCGCCAGAGAGAGGCGGTACAGCGCCTCCGCCCGCAGGCTGTGCATCTCCCGGGCCACCTTCTGGCAGCGCGCCAGCTCCCGGCGCAGCTCAGCCTTGCGGGCGGGCGTGGCGCTCTGCGGCAGGTGGGCCTCTTCCGGCTGGGGAGCCTCGGAGGCCGGGGCCGGCACGCCTAGCTTGGGGCAGCCCTTGGCCTGGAAGAGCTGCAGCACCAGGTCCAGCACCCGCCCGTTGACGCGCCAGGCGCAGTTGCCCAGTTGGGTGAGAGCGTCCAGAGCGCCGTGCAGCGCGGTGGGCGGGCAGGTTTCCAGCAGCTCCTGGTGCTGCGTGGCGCCTTCCACCGTGCGCATCAGCTTGGTGGGGCTGAGAAGAAAGGCGCCCGTGTGCGGTGAGGTCCAGGGCAGCGGGGGACACAGCATGGGCACATCCACCGCCTCGAAGGTCAGCGTGGGCTCCGCGGCCGTCTCCAGCAGCTGCACGTAAGCCGGGTGCGGCTTCAGGATGCCGATCTGCGGTGCGACAGGCAGACGGGTCAGGGCCCCGCTGCCGGTGACTTCCTACTGCCGCCCTTTAAACTCGGTGAGAGAGACGGGCTCCCCCACCACCAAGAAACCAGTGTGGCCTCCCACGAACAGAAGCCACCTCTAGACACGGCTGGACAGCTGCGCGGACACCCACGGTGTGTCTCGAGTCCTGGGAGGTACTGATGGCTGCGCTGAGATCAAGGCACCACCCAGAGGCGCCAACCCCATGGGGTCCCTTGTCCCCCCAGCAGGATGCCCCCCAGCTCAGGAGGACACTGCTGTCCGGCACCTGCTGGACGTTGCGGAAGGAGTACACGTGGTAGAGCACGGGAACAAGCCGGGAGGAGCCGTGCCGGTTGTCCAGACTGGACGGCATCCGCGTGGCTTGCACCAGCATCTCCGCCAGCTGCTTGCCCAGCTCCATCTGCACTGGCAGGGGCCAGGGCTGCTCCCGCAGGGCCTCGGGCGCCCCCAGCGCCTCCCAGTACTGCCGCGGCAGGCAGGGGTTGGGCACCTGTGGGACAGGGCGGTCAGAGAGCTGGGCATCGGGACCTCCGACCAGACGCCCCACCGCCCGTGCCTGCTCCCCCGGTGGTGCCCTGTCAGCCCAAGGGTACAGAGAAAGAGGCTGAGGCTTGGGGGCAAACTCGGCTGCCCCAGAGAGGGAGCGCGCCCGCCCACCACTGGCCCCGGCCAGGAGGAGAGGGGGTGCGCGCCTCACCTTGGTGTCCGAGGCCAGCAGGTGCAGGTACTTCCTGTAGTACGTCTCCAGCGCCTGCACCTGACCACTGAGCCGCCGCCTCTGCACCACATGCCGGCTGAAAGTGCGTGCGCTCAGCTCCCGGGCCAGGGTGGTGAAGGACTCGCCCTGGGCGGGCAGCGCCTGCAGGACCTGGAGGAGGAGGCCGTGAGTGCCCGCCCACCCCGCCCGGGGACCCGGCCGCGCAGAGGAAGACGTACCTGCAGCAGCATCTGCACCACCTCGCGCTCGTCCAGCAGGCACAGGAAGGGGTACAGTGAGAACCGGCCCTTGTGCACCTCGACCTCCAGGTGGTTCTTGGTCTCCTGCAGCACCCGGCACAGCGCTTTCTCCCAGTGGTCCCGCAGGGTCTGCAGGGTCTTGCGCTGCGAGGGACGAAGGGCCCGGTGAGCCCCGTGGCGGCTGGCGGGACCCAGGCTCACAGGACGGGGGTCACCACAGCTCCCTGCGGAGACCTCGTGGCCCT
Organism: Macaca fascicularis; assembly: GCF_037993035.2. Classification (NCBI taxonomy): domain Eukaryota; kingdom Metazoa; phylum Chordata; class Mammalia; order Primates; family Cercopithecidae; genus Macaca; species Macaca fascicularis. Next base: position 1,189,458 of record NC_088393.1, read on the forward strand.
CAAGGTCCCTGCTGTGTGTTCCAGGTAGCTCCTCACCCCGGCCTGCGCCCTCTGCCGGCTTCGGTGCGCCTGAGGCAGCCAAGAGCACAAACCCAGCCGCAGAGTGCGCAGCACCACAGGCCAGGACCTAACCTCGGGACCCCACAAGTTCCCCCTGAGCGGCAGCCAAGCTGAGATCCTAGGCCTTGCATGCCCATACCAGGGCATGAGCAATTCAACCACATGCACCGAGCTAAGCCCCGCGGCAGACACGGGACCCGGCTCAGCCCCCGCGGCGGACACGGGACCCCGGCTCAGCCCCCGCGGCGGACACGGGACCCCGGCTCAGCTCCTACCGCGTGCGTGACCTCCTCGCTTGGCAATGCAGGCTTCTCCACAGACACCACGCACACCTTGCTGGCCAGCTCCACGCAAAGCTGCTTCTCAAAAAGCGACTGCAGGGTCTTCAGGGGCAAGTGTAGCTTCGGGTAGGACACCGGCCCATCCTGCAGGGATGGGGTAGTGAGGTCGGGGGCTCAGCCGGAGGGAGACCTGCCCTCCTAGGACCCCGAAAAGGCACGGGTGCACGCGTTTCTGCGTCTCGTGCAAATTGCTGACCGCCATCGCTGACGGGGAAAAGCGGGCTGCAGGTAGTCAGTGCCAGTGGCCAAACCAGAGGCCTTGGCCCCTCCTGACCTCGGGCCCTCTAGATGGGACAGTGGGCATCGTCGTGGGGTGGGGGGCAGTGGTGCTGGGAGCCGGCAGAGCCTGGGGAGACCATTCACTGCGCCCCCAGATGTTTGCTGTTTTCTCCTCAAACTTGGAACTGTGTGAATGTGACCCATCCAGAAATAGATGAATTAAAAATAACTAAAGCCCAGCCCTTTGAGAATCAAAGGCTCAGGTCCACACAAAAGCTTGTACACAAACGTTCACAGCCGCATGACTCATAGTAGTCGAGAAGTAGAAACAGCCCAAGCGTCCATCAACGGACAAACAGACCAGCACGGTGCGGCCATCCACGCACCCGAGCATGACTCAGCCCTGACCCAGGCCGCCTCGCGGATGCACCGTGAGGACGTCACGCTCAGTGGGAGATGCCAAACACTAAAGGCCACGCAGTGTGCAGTCCCATTTCTATGGAATGTCCAGGGCAGACTCAGCCACAGAGATGAGGAGGGGATGGGGAGTGACGGGTGATGGAGATGAGGCTTCCTTTTGGGGTGATGTAACATTCTGGAATTAGACAACTGTGAATACACTAAAATCGCTGAATTACACCTTTAAGAGGGTTTTATGGCAGGTGAATTACCCCTCAGTGAAAGACAAGCACACTGCGTGCCCCTGGCAGCCCCATTCGAAGGCGCTGCTCTCGCCTGTCACCCCACCCTGCCCCTGGGGCGCCCGACCACCTCATCCGCCCAGAGCCCACACCCTTACGCCCAAGACCCTCCCAGCTCTGGCTCCTTCAGTCTTCTGGGAGGAGGAAGGGACGAATCCAGGGCCCGGCCCAGGTGAGCCCCGGGCACCAGGGAGGCCCACTGGTCTGAGCTGAGGCTCCAGAGACCCCTCAGGGCAGCTCTGAGGACTGAAGTCCGTCTGCCGGACCCCACATGGGCTCACCTTGGCATACACGGCCCTGAGCAGCTTCGAGGTGTTGACCGCGGGCGGCGGCCGCGGCGGGAGGCTGATGGTGCGCTTCACCTTGTGCACGGCCTTCAGCACAGTGGCCTGCTCCTCCGCGGACAGCGGCACGGCGGTGACGAGCGCCTGCAGCTTCAGCCCCTCCTGGCTCATCTGTTTCAGACACCTGTGGGGCAGCAGGCCTGCCTGAGGGATGGGCCAGCCCCACGCTGGGCTTCCACAGAGCCCAGGGGCACCTCGTGGCCACCTCCTGCTAGCCTGCAGTTCTCAGTGCAGCCGTCAGGCCCTCCAGGGGTCCCCAGCCCCCAGCCTAGGCACTGTCCCAGATCTTAAGACCCTGGCAGGAACGTGGTGGGGGCTGGGGGCTGGGGTGTGGGGGGTAGGGGTGGGGGGTGGGGGGTGGGGGTAGGGGTGAGGGTAGCGGTGGGGCCCTCTCGACACCACCTACCTTTCAATGGTCCCAGCGTCCTGGCCCCGCCTCCCCATGCACTGGAGGATGGCCGCGTAGGACAGCAGGTCTGGGGTGAGGCCAGCATCCTTCACCATCAACAACACATACACCAGCTCCCTGAAGGCCCCCTGGGAGACCAAGCCAGGGTGAGGGTCTGGGGGGATGGCCCAACCTCTGCATTCCCCACTGCTCCCTGGAGACCCCTTCTCTGTAGCCACCAGCTCAGCAGGGGACAGGGTGACCAAGCAGGAGTGGCCAGCTGGGCAGACAGATGCGTCCCCCTGGGGTTCTCACACACAGGCTCTACCTACAGAGGCGGCCACATGGCCTGCCAGGTGGGACTGTGTGAGGTGCACGTTCCTCTGGGAGGAGGCTTGTCAGTATTTTTAAATTTTCTTATTTTGAGAACACCAATGTGCCCAGTTTTGGGGTTTTGAAATTGATCCTTTCCAGGTCAGCCAACCTCAAGGTTTGCCAACTGCGTGATTTTTTTTTTTTTTTTTTTGAGACGGAGTCTCGCTCTGTCGCCCAGGCTGGAGTGCAGTGGCACCATCTCGGCTCACTGCAAGCTCCGCCTCCCGGGTTCACGCCATTCTCCTGCCTCAGCCTCCCGAGTAGCTGGGACTACAGGCGCCCGCCCCTGCGCCCGGCTAATTTCTTCTATTTTTAGTAGAGACGGGGTTTCACCATGGTCTCGATCTCCTGACCTTGTGATCCGCCCACCTCGGCCTCCCAAAGTGCTGGGATTACAGGCGTGAGCCACCATGCCCGGCCTACGTGATCTTTTTGAAGGACTTGGCTTCACTGTTCTCTACCGCTCCTGCCTTCCGTTTCATTTATCTGTTTTCAGTTTTGTAACTTCATTTGCTTGCTTTAGGTTTAGTGAGAAATTCTTTTTCTAGTTTCCTAAGGTAAAAGGTGAAGTATTTCGTCTGAGATGTTTCACCTTTTCTTTTTTTTTCCCAAGACGGAGTCTTGCTCTGTTGCACAGGCTGGAGTGCAGTGGCATGATCTCGGCTCACTGCAACCTCTGCCTCCTGGGTTCAAGTGATTCTCCTGCCTCAGCCTCCTGAGTAGCTGGGATTACAGGCATGCACCACCACGCCACTTAATTTTTTGTATTTTTAGTAGATACAGGGTTTCGCCATGCTGGCCAGGCTGGTCTTGAACTCCTAATACCGTGATCCACCAGCCTCAACCTCCCAAAGTGCTGGGATTACATGTGTGAACCACCATGCCGGGCCATCACCTTTCTTAATATAGGCATTTTATGGCTACAAATTACTCTCTGAGCAATGCATCCCAGAACTTCTGGTATGTGATGTTTTCATTTTCATTATCTCCAAGTGTTTTCAAATTTCATACTTTACTTCTTCTTTGGAATTTTTTTTTTTTTTTTTGGATGCAGTCTCGCTCTGTTGCCCAGGCTGGAGGGCAGTGGCGCAATCTTGGCTCACTGAAAGCTCCACCTCCTGGGTTCAAGCGATTCTCCTACCTCAGCCTCCCAAGCAGCTGGGATTACAGGCATGCACCGTCACATCCAACTAATTATTTTGTATTTTTAGTAGAGATGGGGTTTCGCCCTGTTGTCCAGGCTGGTCTCAAACTCCTGACCTCAGGGGATCCACCTGCCTTGGCCTCCCAATGTCCTGGGATTACAGGCATGAGCCACCACACCCGGCCCGATTTTTTTTTCTTGGGAGAGAGGGGTGTCTTGCTCTGTTGCCCAGGCTGGTCTCAAACTCCTGGGCTCAAGCAATCCTCCTGCCTCGGCCTCCCAAAGTGCTGGGATTACAGGCATGAGCCACCGTGCCTGGCCATGTATCCTTAAATTTCCCTTGCAATTTTTTTTTTTAATCTAATTTTTGGCCAGGCACAGTGGCTCATGCCTGTAATCCCATCACTTTGGGAGGCCAAGGCGGGTGGATCACGAGTTCAGGAGCTTAAGACCAGCCAGGCCAACATAGTGAAACCCCGTCTCTACTAAAAATACAAAAAAAAAAATTAGCTGGGTGTGGGGGCACATGCCTGTAATCCCAGCTACTTGGGAGCCTGAGGCAGGAGAATCACTTGAACGTGGAAGGCGGAAGTTACAGAGAGCTGGGATCTCACCACTGCGTTCCAGCCTGGGTGACAGACTGCACTGTCGACACAGACTTGGAGGCTCTCTCTCTTTTCTTTATTTTTAAGACGGAGTCTTGCTCTGTCGCCCAGGCTGGAGTGCAGTGGCCGGATCTCAGCTCACTGCAAGCTCCGCCTCCCGTGTTCACGCCATTCTCCTGCCTCAGCCGCCTGAGCAGCTGGGACCACAGGCTCCCACCACTACGCCTGGCTAATTTTTTGTATTTTTAGTAGAGACGGGGTTTCACCGTGTTAGCCAGGATGGTCTCGATCTCCTGACCTTGTGATCCACCCACCTCGGCCTCCCAAAGTGCTGGGATTACAGGCGCGAGCCACCGCACTCGGGTAGTTTTGGGGCAGTGACTTCCATGCATGTGGCCAGTGAGGTCTACTGTCCTTAAATTAAAATATTCAGTTCTTCCCTTTCACCAGCTTCAAGTGCTCAGTAGCCACACACAGCTGTTGGCAGATGTGGAAAATTCCCAGCATCATAGAAAGTTCTACTGGATGGTGCTGGTTAGAGCATGTGGCTGGGCGCGGTCGCTCCTGCCTGTAATCCTAGCACTTTGGGAGGCTGAGGCGGGCGGGTTACCTGAGGTCAGGAGTTTGAGACCAGCCTGGCCAATACGGCAAAAGCCCGTCTCTACTAAAAATACAAAAATTGGCCAGGCGTGGTCATGAGTCCCTGTAATCCCAGCTACTCAGGAGGCTGAGGCAGGGAGAACTCTGGAACCCAGGAGGCGGAGGCTGCACTGAGTCGAGATCATGGCACTGCACCCTACCTAGCCTGGGCAACAGAGAGAATCCACCTCAAAAAAAAAAAAAACAAAAACAAAGATAAAAGTAATACCTTAGCCTGGCTAACATGGGGAAACCCCACCTCTAATAAAAATAAAAATGAAAAACATTATCCGGGGTGGTGGCGCACGCCTGTAATCCCAGCTGTTCAGGAGGCTGAGCTCACAGTTGAGCAACACCGAGGACTGCTGGCCACCCCTGAACACCAGGAGAGGCAGGAGAAGCCCCGGCTAGAGCCTCTGGAGAAACTTCGGGTCTGCAGACACTTTGATTTCAGACTTGTGGGCTCCAGTGCTGAGACTGCGTTTCTGCTATGCAAGTCACCAGGTTTGTGCCACTTCGTTACAGCTCCAGGCTGACCACAAAAGCGCCCTGTTACAGTGTGGGCTCTCTCTGAGGGAATTCAGGGGGCTTGTGACCTTGGAGGGGAAAATACACGACCCTCATCCTCAGTCTTCCTGGAGTTTAGTACCACTACAGCTACGTGAACGAGGCAGCAAGCCCCCTCGACCGTGTGGTAAGGAGACTGCAGACTTCGCTGCAAGAGTGGCTCCATCTGATCCTGAGTTTCGCTGTCTGATGCATTAATAAACAAGCATATCAAGTTCTCTACCACGAATTGGTCTTAATGCTGTGATAGCTGTATTTTAACATAATAGTATCCCATGTTTACCCAAATATTAAGCCAAGCTTTTACTGCTGTTTCTCAAATTAGGGTTGAAGGACCATGGGGTGGGAGAAAGCTGGGAACGTCTGCTCCCTTGAAAGAATGTATAAACACCACCCTCCAAAACAACCAAGGGGTCCAAGGAGAAACTCTGGCCGGGCGCGGTGGCTCATGCCTGTAATCCCAGCATTCTGGGAGGCCGAGGCAGGCAGATCACGAGGTCAGGAGTTCCAGACCAGTCTGGTCAACATGGTGAAGCCCCGTCTCCACTAAAAATACAAAAAATAGCCGGGCTTGTAATTCCAGCTACTCAGGAGGCTGAGGCAGGAGAATCACTTGAACCTGGGAGGTAGAGGCGGCCGTGAGCCGACATCACGCCATTGCATTCCAGCCTGGTGACAGGAGACTCTGTCTCTAAGTACGTAAATAAATAAATAAATAAACGGCAAGGGAAGTTGGAAAATACTCCAGATGAACTACAAAGAAGACATTGGTGGGATCCAGCTAAAGCCATGCTCAGAGGTCGTGAACGCCCATGTTTCACACAGAAGGATCTCAGCACAGTCGCCCGACCTTCCACCTCAGGAAACCAGAGAAAGGAGCAAAGTCAACCCCAACATCAAAGTCTCATCCTGACCAGGGGTCTGCAGGCTGCCCCCCGAGGAGGCCAAAAGCACCCCCTGCCCAGACAGGTTCACGGGCCCTGAGAAAGACCGGAAGAAAATGCCAAAGACATTATAAGAATTTCTCCCTGCTTTTTTGGTCATTTTCAAAATTTGAGAATCACATGTGATTTGTATTTGAAAAGCCTGAAAAAATTAAAATAAAAAACAAAGGACTTGAACTTGGGGGCTAAGAGATAAAAGTCCAGTCTAAACGAGGGCAAGTTCCTGTCTCCAACGACCAGGGCAGGTGTCCTGGCTCCCGCCACACTCACCTGCCGCGCCCAGCCAAGCATGACGGTGTTGTACATGTCCAGAGTGAGCAGCTTCTGTTTCCGCTGCTGGCTGTGGTGGGTGACCAGCAAGTGGTGGGCAAGGGGCAGGTGGTCGGTGAGCAGGCAGCACTTGAAGAAGGCCAGGAGCTTCTGCTGCTGACCTGAGAGCTGGGCCTGCGTGGACGGGGCCCGCCCCACGGCGAGCCTCAGCTTCCGAGGGGCCTCCTGCAGCACCCGGGGCAGCTGCTCCTCCCAGGAGCTCTCAGGGGCCAGGAAAACGGCCAGCTGCTTGCTCAGGAGCCGGGGCTCCACCTGCAGGTGCTTGGGCCACACCTTCAACTCCTCGCTCTGGCTCTGGACTTGCATCTGCAGGTTCACCTCCAACTGCTGCATGTGCATCCGCTGGATCCGCTTATCCTTCTCCAGTCTCTGTGCCCAGCCGCTACGGGGCACCGGGCTGGCACCCGTGGCCCCCCTCTGGACCTTCCTGGGTGGCTGGGGGCCACCATCTCCACTGCCACGTTCTGGGAGCCGCGCCACATCCACCCTGTTCACCACCACCTCAGACACGCTCTCAGCCTGCAGCTGCCGCACCCGCGCCTGGAGCACTGTGAGAGGCAGAGGGCGAGGACATCAGAGGAAGCCCCCATTCAAGCACCCATCTCTCTGGACCCCGAGCCGGGCCAGGAGGTGCAGGTGGCTGAGTTCACTGGGACCCAAGGCATGAATTCCTCGTATCTGCCAACAACGCCACAAGGTCCGCCCCCTCCTTTCCAGACACACGCACCTCCCCATCCGAGTCCCGGGCCTCACAAAACTCAGCAGCCCAAACAAGTTCCCACCGAGACCCGCTGCACTGCATCTCCCCGGTCCCAGGCCACTCCGACCCTCCAGGTTCTCCCTGGTCACGGGCCACTCCGACCCTCCAGGTGCCCAGACCAAGAACCCCGGGGTCTCTGACAACTCCCTCTGTCCATCTCTCAGTACCTCCTCCGGGCTTGCCTCCAGAATCTATCCAGGTCGCCCCTCGCCTCCCCGGCCTCCCCTGCCCCTCCCACTCACGGTCTACCTCAGGACCTCTGCAAAGGCTCCCGGGACCCTGAGCCACCCGCTCCCCGGCTCAACCGTGGCCTGCAAGTTTCCACCCTGCCTCAGCAAGACCCCCCAGCTGGTGGAGCTGCCACACACACACTCCTAGGCTCCTATGGCCTAAGCTGGTGGATGCTGAGTTAGTAAACACTGAGCCGCTGCTTCCAGGGAAAACAGGGCTCCTGTTCGTGCTGCCTCAGGTTGCACTTTTGCCAACCAATCAATGCCTAAATGTTTTGTGTCTAAGGAAGCCCTATTGGAAACCTATCGCTGGCCGGGCGTGGGGCTCACGTCGGTCATCCCAGAACTTTGTGAGGCCAAGGCAGAAAGATCACCTGAGGTCAGGAGTTCGAGACCAGCCTGGCCAACATGGTGAAACCCCGTCTCTACTAGAAATCCAAAAAATTAGCTGGGCATGGTGTCATGTGTCTATAGTACCAGCTACTTGGGAGGCTGAAGCAGGAGAATTGCTTGAGCCTGGGAGGCAGAGCTTGCAGTGAGACAAGATCGCGCCATTGCCCTCCAGCCTGAGCAACAGAGTGAGATTCCATCTTAAAAAAAAAAAAAAAAAAAAAAAAAGACTGTTGAAATAGGCCAGGCATAGGGCCGCGCACCTGTGGTCCCAGCTACTCCGGAGGCTGAGGTGAAAAAATCACCTGCACCTAAGAGTTCCTGGCTGCTGTGAGCTGTGATCAGGCCACCGTGCTGCAGCCTGAGAGACAGAGCAGGACTCTGTCTCAAAAAAAAAAAAAAAAAGGCAGCCAGGTGCGATGGCTCACACCCATAATCCCAGCACTTTGTGAAGCCGAGGCAGGTGGATCACAAGGTCAGGAGATCAAGACTATCTTGACCTACACGGTGAAACCCCGTCTCTACTAAAAATACAGAGAATTAGCCCAGTGTGGTGGTGCGCGCCTACAGTTCCAGCTACTCAGGAGGTTGAGGCAGGAGAACTGCTTGAACTCGGGAGGCAGAGGCTGCAGTGAGCCAAGATCACACCATTGCACTCCAGCCTGGCAAGAGGGTGAGACTCCGTCATAAGAAAAAAAAAAAAAAAAAAAAAGATTACTGAAATAAAAAGGCAAGTGTGGTGTCCGCCTTCAGTGTGCTCCAAAACTCAGGAGATACTTTTAGTATTAACAGGTGAGAGATTTTTTTTATCTTTTTTGAGATAGAGTATCTCTTTTGTTGCCCAGGCCAGAGTGCAATGGCACGATCTCGGTTCACCACAACCTCCACCTCCCAGGTTCAAGTGATTCTCCTGCCTCAGTCTCCCAAGCAGCTGAGATTATAGGCGTACATCATCACTCCTGGCTAATTTTGTATTTTTATGTTTTTTGAGACAGAATCTTGATCTGTCGCCCAGGCTTGAGTGCAGTGGCACGATCTCTGCTCACTGCAACCGCCACCCGGGTTCAAGTAATGTTCCTGTTTCAGCCTCCCCAGTAGCTGGGATTACTGGCGCCCACCACCACGCCCAGCTAATTTTTGCATTTTCTTTTTTTTTTTTTTTTTTTTTGAGACGGAGTCTCGCTCTGTCGCCCAGGCTGGAGTGCAGTGGCGTGATCTCGGCTCACTGCAAGCTCCGCCTCCTGGGTTTACGCCATTCTCCTGCCTCAGCCTCCCGAGTAGCTGGGATTACAGGCGCCCGCCACCTCGCCCGGCTAGTTTTTTGTATTTTTTAGTAGAGACGGGGTTTCACCGTGTTAGCCAGGATGGTCTCGATCTCCTGACCTCGTGATCCGCCCGTCTCGGCCTCCCAAAGTGCTGGGATTACAGGCTTGAGCCACCGCGCCCGGCCGACAATTTTTGCATTTTCAGTAGAGACGGGGTTTCACCATGTTGGCCAGGCTGGTCTTGAACTCCTGACCTCTTGATCCGCCCACCTTGGCCTCTCAAAGTGCTGGGATTACAGGCTTGAGCCACCGCGCATGGTCAGGTTCCTTCCCTTTATAAAGGTTCTGTCTCTCCCTTCCGGCTGGCTGATGGATGCAGACGGGATGTGGGGCAGGAGCAGCGGTGGGAAGCAAGCACAGAGAAGCTGGCACCACCCTCCGACACCGCCAGCCAGGACCTGCCACCGCTGGAGCCTGGGCTGTCCCTCCCAAGTTTCCCAGTCATCCAGTGTCCACTAGTCGCCCACCGCCCAGAGCGAAGCCAGGCAACCTGAGTCAGTTCAGGGTTCACGTCCTGGCTCTGCACATGTGGCCTGGGGGGTCTCTCCAGACATCATATCGAGCCTCACTGTGTCCCTGGAAAGTGGGAGGACCTGGTGGGGTTCTTGGGAGGGGAAATTACGAAAGGTCCAGGAAGGAGCCTGCTAGGCAAGGACGGGGCCCATGAGCGGCGCAAGAGACGTTCCAGTAACGCCGTCTGGGCGGGTCCTGGGACCCGAGAGGTGGAGACCACCCTCAACCTGTCTCAGAATCTGAGCTTCCGCCTTTTATCCCGGCAGCAGGGACCGGACTCTCCTCTCCCGGGCCGCCGTGGGGGTCGCGCTTACCCTCCAGCAGCTCCACGTGGCCCCAGTCCTTCCTGCGGTCTTGGTCTTGCTCCTGGGGGCTGGCGGACGAGCTTCTCCTGGGGCCGCAGACGCCACCGAGGATCCCTGCGGGAGAGGCGAGGGCGGCTGAAGGGGGCCGGGCGTGTGGGCGGGGGTGTCCGCAAGGGCAGATGCCGCAGGGTCGAAGGTCAAAGGAGCCCCAAACGCGGCGGAAACTCTCTGAGCACGGGCTTAAGTCGGATAAAAACTAAGAGAGCGAAGGTGGAAGGGGCCCCGCCACGGTGAACATGGGCGGGAACCGCGGAGACGGCTCCCCGCACTCCAGGTGCAGCAGGTCAAGGGTTAAGAGCCCTAAACTCCACACCTGGGGTCAGGAGGCTCCATAAGAAACCAGGAGTCAAAGGTCAGAGTACACTGAGGAGCCTCCGTCGGAAGAGCGGGCAAGGGCGAGTGGAAAGCGGGGCCGGGTCGGCGGGCTCCGCACATGCAGCCGCAAACGGGCAAAGGTCAAAGCGCCAAAGGCCCCGGGAGCGCGGGGAAGAGCGCGGGCCGCGGCGTGGCCCCCGGGCTGCCTGGCCGTCTTCCTTCGCGTTACCTTCTTTGGCGAGGAGCCCCGGGCAGCCGCAAGGCTGCAAGGCCCGTCTGAGCCCCGCCGCGCCGCGGCCCCAGCAAAGTACCGACATCACGCACGCCGCTCCGCGCCCCGCCGCCGCCACCCCCTCACCGCCTAGCGCCTGCGCAAGCGTCCGCGCCGCCTGCCGGGAGTTGTAGTTTCATGGTCGACGGCGGCTGCGAAGGGACACCCCAGCCGGAAGTGCACTGTCGGAACTACAACTCCCAGGATGCAGTGGCACCCGGAGTCGCGAAGGCATGCGCCGATGGGACGCTCTGATTGGCTCCTCCCGCTGTTTTCAAAGAGGGGGGCGGGACAGAGCTATTGCCGTGGCAACTGGGGGGGACACGCAGGCTGTCTTCCCGAGGAGGAACCTCAAACCTGGACGTTTTTTTTTCTCTTTTTCTTTTTTCTTTTTTCTTTTCAAGGAATACTCTAATAATGAGGACAGCATCTGCAATTTAGAGATTCCTGTCTGCAACCTTCATTGTTCCAACGACAACTTTTGGGTGTGAGCTAATAGGATGCCGTCCGTCCTGGAGGAAGCTGAGACTCAGAGAGGGCCAAGTTGCCGGAATACAGCGCACGCGCGACCTCAGGGAGGCTGGAAGGAGAGAAAGCCCCAGTCCACGAGACTCCCAGCCTCCAGCGTCAGTTTACCCTCCAGTCCCCAAGCCCTCAGGGGCAGGGGCGGAATGGAGCCGCAGGTTTGGATTCGCCTGCTACGTGGGGCGAGGTCAAGGGAATGAAATAAACCCGGGAGCCTGGAACCTGCCCTGGTCTCCGCGTGATCCTGCCTAGAGGAGCAGGGCGGGAGCTTTAGAATGGAACCTGGAAGGCGTGCCCACGTGTGTCGTTCAGCTGGGGCAGCAGGCTTGTGAAGGGTGAGAATAGGAATATCTGGGGGTAACTGTTCCAGGCTGATGTCACAGTTGCAAAGGGGAGCCGGTTTGGTGGCTCAGGCCTGTCATCCCAGCACTTCGGGAGGCCGAGGCGGGTGGATCACTTAAGGTCAGGAGTTCGAGACCAGCCCGGCAAATATGCAAACATGCCTGGCAACAGAGCAAAACCCCATCTGCAGTAAAAATACAACAATTATCCGGGTGTGGTGACAGGCACCTGTAATCCCAGCTACTCGGGAGGCTGAGGCAGGAGAATCGCTTGAACCCGGGAGGCGAAGGTTGCAGTGAGCCAAGATCTCACCACTGCACTCCAGCCTGGGTGACAGAGCGAGAATCTGTCTCAAAAACAAAGTGCAAAGGGAGGCCAGTTCACTGCCTCAGGCCTGTAATCCCAGCACTTTGCCTGTAATCCCAGCACTTTGGGAGGCTGAGGCGGGAGGATCGCTTGAGCCCAGGAGTTCCAGACAAGCCTGGGCAACTGAGATAGTGAGACCCAGTTTCTACCAAAGGGAAAAAAAAGAAAAATTAGCCAGGCATGGTGGTGCACACCTGTGGTCCCAGCTACTCGGGAGGCTGAGGCAGAAGGATTGCTTGAGCCCAGGAGGTTGAGAGTGCAGTGAGCCGAGATGGCGCCACTGCACTCCAGCCTGGGTGACAGAGCAGGACCCTGTCTCAAAACAAGTGTAAAGGCCCCGAGGCAGGAACAAGTGTGGACAGAGGAGCAATTTGAGCAGAGTGAGGCTGGGGAGAGGGAGCAAAGATGTAGCTAGGACTCAGGTTGGGGCCTGACCACACGGGCTCAGGGGCCTCAGCTCAAACTGTCCCCAGTTCCCAAACCCTAGCACTTCAATTTCCCCATCAGCCCAGAACGAGGACTGGGCCTCACTCTGGAAAGGCCTGGCAGCCTCCTTACACACATTCCAGACGCTACTGCCCACGCCTGCCTGGGCGCACTGATGCCACCGGCTGGGAATGTTTTCGACAGCAGCATCCTCCCTCACCTGCCTCAGTCCGCCCCAGGGTGCCCCAGCAGGCTGTGACCTCAGACCTCACTCACTACTGGGGTCACCTGCCTGGCCCTGAATCAGCCGGGCCTGGTGTCCCAAGACCTACAGACGCTCCCTGCACCCCTGCAGGAAACCAAGACTTCTGAACTATTTCACCATTCCTTTTGCGTTAGTCTTTTCTTCTATTTGATGAGACATCAGACCCCCTAAACCAGTGTTTCCCCAGGAGTCAGGTTCCCAAATCTTAGCAGCAAGAAAGTTACCCTCAGCCGCACGTGGTAGCTCACACCTGTGATCTCAGCATTTTGGGAGGCCGAGGCGGGCGGATCACGTGAGGTCAGGAGTTTGAGACCAGCCTGGCCAACATGGTGAAACCCCATCTTTACTAAAAATACAAAAAGTAGCTGGGCGTGGTGGCCTGTGCCTGCAATCCCAGCTACTCAAGAGGCCAAGGCAGGAAAATCACTTGAACCTGAGAGGTGGAGGTTGCAGTGAGCCAAGATCGCACAACTGCAGTCCAGCCTTGGGCAATGTAGCCAAACCCCATCTCTACAAATAACACAAAAAAATTTTGTTGGGTGTGGTGGTGCCTGCCTGTGGCCCCAGCTACTTGGGAGGCCGAGGTGGGAAGATGTAAAATTGCTTGAACCACAAGGCGGAGGTTGTAGTGAGCTGTGACTGAGCCACTGCCCTCCAGTCTGGGCGACAACGTGAGACCCTGTCTCAAAAAAAAAAAAAAAAGTGGCCGGGCGCGGTGGCTCAAGCCTGTAATCCCAGCACTTTGGGAGGCCGAGACGGGCGAATCACGAGGTCAGGAGATCGAGACCATCCTGGCTAACATGGTGAAACCCCGTCTCTACTAAAAAAATACAAAAAACTAGCCAGGTGAGGTGGCGGGCGCCTGTAGTCCCAGCTACTCGGGAGGCTGAGGCAGGAGAATGGCGTAAACCTGGGAGGCAGAGCTTGCAGTGAGCTGAGATCCGGCCACTGCACTCCCGCCTGGATGACAGAGCCAGACTCCATCTCAAAAAAAAAAAAAAAAAAAAAAAAAAAAAGAAAACCTAATTTGGTTTTCGAATAAGACAACAGTTTCTGAAACAGGTCCTTGCCCAAATTCCAGCCTGGCAACTCTGCAGCCATCGCCCCCGCCTTGCCATTTATTTTAACTATATCTGTCTCCACCACTCATGTATTAAATAAATACAATATTGGCCGGGCATGGTAGCTCACGCCTGTAATCCTAGCACTTTTGGGAGGCTGAGGCCGGCAGATCCCCTGAGGTCAGGAGACCGGCCTAGCCAACATGGTGAAACCTCGTCTCTACCAAAATTCAAAAATTAGCCGGGCGTGGTGGCGGGCACCTGTTAATCCTAGTGACTGGGGAGGCTGAGGTAGGAGAAATGCTTGAATCCAGGAGATGGAGGTTGCAGTAAGCTGAGATCTCACCACTGCACTCCAGCCTGAACGACAGAGCTGAGACTCAATCTCAAAAATAAATTAATAGGCCGGGCGCGGTGGCTCAAGCCTGTAATCCCAGCACTTTGGGAGACCGAGACGGGCGGATCACGAGGTCAGGAGATCGAGACCATCCTGGCTAACACAGTGAAACCCCATCTCTACTAAAAAATACAAAAAAACTAGCCGGGTGAGGTGGCGGCGCCTGTAGTCCCAGCTACTCGGGAAGCTGAGGCCGGAGAATGGCGTGAACCCGGGAGGCGGAGCTTGCAGTGAGCTGAGATCCGGCCACTGCACTCCAGCCTGGGGGACAGAGCGAGACTCCGTCTCAAAAAAAAAAAAAAAATAAATAAATAAATTAATTAATTAATACAATATTAATATTTTGCTTGCTTAAGTTTTACAAAGAGACAATATCACCATCAAAAGCAGGAAACCGTATGTCTGGCCGGGCGCGGTGGCTCATGCCTGGAATCCCAGCACTATGGGAGGCCGAGGTGGGCAGATCACCTGAGGCCTGGAGTTCCAGACCAGCCTGGTCAACGTGGCAAAACCTTCATCTCGAATAAAAACACAAAAGTTAGCCGGGCGTGATGGGCACCTGTAATCCCAGCTACTCAGGAGGCTGAGGCAGGAAAATTGCTTGAACCCGGGAGGGAGAGGTTGCGGTGAGCCGAGTTCGTGCCACTGCCCTCCAGCCTGGGCAACAGAGTGAGACTCTGTCTAAAAAAACACAAAACAAAACAAAACGCAACCAAACCCCAGAAAGTCAAGAATCACTAGATGGAAGGGGATGGCCGCAGGCCCTGTGACAAATGATCACAAACTTGGTGCCTTAAAGCAACGTTCATTTTCTTACATTTCTGGAAATCAAAAATCCAAAATCTGGCTGGGCGCGGTGGCTCAAGCCTGTAATCCCAGCACTTTGGGAGGCCAAGACGGGCGGATAGCGAGGTCAGGAGATCCAGACCATCCTGGCTAACACGGTGAAACCCCGTCTCTACTAAAAATACAAATAACTAACCGGGCAAGGTGGCGGGCGCCTATAGTCCCAGCTACTCGGGAGGCTGAAGCAGGAGAATGGCGTGAACCCGGGAGGCGGAGCTTGCAGTGAGCTGAGATCCGGCCATTGCACTCCAGCCTGGGTGACAGAGCCAGACTCCGGCTCAAAAAAAAAAAAAAAAAAAGAAAAATCCAAAATCAGGACCACAGGGCTGAAATCAAGGTGTGTGGAGGCCTCGCTCCTTCCAGAGGTCCCCGGGCTCCTTCCTGCCTCTCCCAGCTTCTGAAGGCTCCAGGCATCCTTGGCTTGTGGCCGCATCGCTCCCATCTCGTCTCTGTGGTCGCACTGCAGCCACCTCGTCTGCTTGTGTGAAATCTCCTCCTGCCTCTCTATTGTGACCGCATTTAGGACACTCCAGGACAATCATCTGCATCTCGTTCAGATCTTCAAGGTGTCTTTTGAGACTCTTTTTCCAAATAAGGCAAATGTCACAGGTTCTGGGGATCAGGGTGTGTACTTACCTTTGGGCCAACTACAGAGGCCACAAAGAGGAAAAGACCACTGAATACAAAGCATCCGCCAGCCCAGCCCTGATGGGTGTTTGTTGTTGTTGTTGAGACAAAGTCTCCCTCTGTCACCCAAGCTGGAGGGCAGTGGCGCGATCTCGGCTCACTGCAACCTCCACCTCCTGGGTTCAAGCGATTCTCCTGCCTCAGCCTCCTGAGTAGCTGGGATTACTGGCATGAAAAGGAGCGAGGCTCTGATCTGGCCACAGCATGGACGCACCTTGAGGACGTCAGACACAGAGGGACACATAGCGTGGGATCCCCTTTATATGAAGTGTCCACGACGGGCCCATCCACAGAGGCAGGAAGGGGATGTGTGGGTGCCGGGGGCTGGCGGAGGGGATGGGGAGTGACGGCTAATGGGGCTTCTTCTTGCAGTGATGGAATTTTCTGGAACTAGACAGTGGTGGTGGTTACCCAACTCTGTGAGGTACTAAAATCACTGAACTGGCCAGGCGTGGTGGCTCATGCCTGTAATCCCAGCACTTTGGGAGGCAGAAGCAGGTAGATCACGAGGTCAGGAGTTCGAGACCAGCCTGGCCAACATGGTAAAACCCCGTCTCTACTAAAAATACAAAAATTAGCTGGACATGGTGGCAGGCGCCTGTAATCCCAGCTACTCGGGAGGCTGAGGCAGAAGAAACGCTTGAACCCAGGAGGCGGAGATGGCAGTGAGCCAAGATCTTTCCACTGCACTCCAGCCTGGGCAACAGAGCGAGAATCCGTCTAAAAAAAAAATAATAATAAAAATAAAATAAAATCACTGAACTGTGTGGTGTAAGTGGTGAATTGTGTGGTATATGACTGAAGTTTCCGAGGTGTCGTTAAAGAAACTCAGACGCCTGGGGTGGGGCCAGCCTCCCAGCTGTGTGTCCCATCCCCCATCCTTTGTCACAGGGCCTCAGACCACCCTTCTGCGGTGCGGAGCAGACACCCTAGGAAGGCAAGACCTGGGTTCCTGCTGGCGAGAAGTCGGAGGACATTTCTTCAGTGTCTGGTGCTGCACCCTCTGCCCAGCGTGCTCTGTGGAGGGTCTCACTGTCTTCCTCCAGACGTCTCTTTTTTTTTTTTTTTTTTTTTGAGACGGAGTCTCGCTCTGTCGCCCAGGCTGGAGTGCAGTGGCGCAATCTCGGCTCACTGCAAGCTCCGCCTCCCGGGTTCACGCCATTCTCCTGCCTCAGCCTCCCGAGTAGCTGGGACTACAGGCGCCCGTCCCTGCACCCGGCTAATTTTTTTTTTCTATTTTTAGTAGAGACGGGGTTTCACCATGGTCTCGATCTCCTGACCTTGTGATCCGCCCACCTCGGCCTCCCAAAGTGCTGGGATTACAGGCGTGAGCCACCGCGCCCAGCCCCTCCAGACGTCTCTTTACTGGCCTATTTGACAGAGGCGGAACCCAAGCTTGGGGAGGTGAAGCGAGGCTTGCAGGGCCCCTGGGGTGCTGGCCACAGGGCTCTAGTGTGGGAAGCTAGGCCAGGCTGGACCTCAGCCCTGGGGACCCCTGGCCCAATCTCAGTAGCGGGCCCCTGAGACTGTGGCACCTGCCTCTGTGTGACCCGCCTAAGCTAGGAACAGAGGGCCAGGAGATGCCTGAGCCACCAGGAAGGCATCCGGCGTCCAGCCAGACCGGTTATCCCTCCAGAGGGCTCCCTGGCTGGATAGGCCGGTCGCCGTGTCTTCACCCTGGTGCTATTTAAAAGTGCGTGCCACCTGGGGCTGTGGCCACGGAACCAGGACACGGCTGCTGGGAGCTGTGTCCCCACACCGGAGGTCGCTGCCCCTGTCAGGCCTCGGTTTCCCCACCTGTCAATGCCTTCACTTGGCTGTGAGTCTGCGAGGGTCACTGTGCTCACCTTTTGGGACCCAGGGCATGAGGCAGGCCAAGGAGGAGTGGGGGCCAGCCGCCTTGCTGGGTGGTTCCCCGTGGGACCTGGGGTGTGGCTCAAGGGAGAGCAGGTGTGGGTGTGAACGGGACCGCCCCATTCCTGCCGCCTTCGACGTGCCCCGCCGGCCGGCCACCCACAGGTCTACGTGGCTATCCTCCCTCCTGCCCAAACACACGTCCCCAGCCGTCACCTGCCCACCCACCCGCGCATCCCCACACCCTTGTGGGCCTGGCTTTCGGGAAATCACAATTTGGGGGGAAAGCAGTCCCACCAGGGCAGGCCCCGGAGCCCGGCTGGCGGGGCTGACGCACGCGGCAGGACCTCCCGTGTCCATCTCTGTCCCCCCGCATCTCCACCTCTGCCCGACTCGCTGTCTCACTCGTCTCTCCCTGTGTCTCTTGACTGCCACCGTCTCTCTGTCTCTGTCTCCCTCCGGGTCTCTGCGGCCCGCGTCTCACACTCCCGCCCCCGCAGCCCGAGGTCCTAGCCCGCCCGGGGACTCGGCTGACTCACCGACACAGCCCGCGAGACAAACACACGCGCGGAGGCCGAGCGCAGAGTCCTGCACGGCAGCGCCCCCGTGCACCTGACCCCCGCCCCCGAGACGCCCCATTGGCCGGCGCCCTAGCCTGGCCCCACCCCCGAGGCACCCCATTGGCCGGCGCCCCAGCCTGGCCCCACCCCCGAGGCACCCCATTGGCCGGCGTCCCCGGCCCCGCCCCCGAGGCGCCCCATTGGCCCCGCCGCGCGAAGGCAGCGCTGCGGCGCCCGGGAGCGAAGAGCGCGCGGCGAACCGGGCGCCGGGTCATGCGCCGCCGCCTGTGGCTGGGCCTGGCCTGGCTGCTGCTGGCGCGGGCGCCGGACGCCGCGGGAACCCCGAGTGCGCCGCAGAGAACGCGCAGCTACCCGCACCTGGAGGGCGACGTGCGCTGGCGGCGCCTTTTCTCCTCCACTCACTTCTTCCTGCGCGTGGACCCCGGCGGCCGCGTGCAGGGCACCCGCTGGCACCACGGCCAGGACAGTGAGTGCGGGGCGGCGGGGCCCGGGCGGGGGGCGGCGAGTGATGGCGGAGGCTCCTCTGTGCAGCCTTGGCCTCAGTTTCCCCCGACTGTGCGATGGGTGCAGCCCTCTTGCTGGGAGGATTGGACTGTTAAAACGAAGACTGCAGGGGGGGCCCGGCTCAGGGGCAGGGAAGGGTCGGTGTGGAACAGCCCTGTGGGTGGGGTCACCCATCTGCAGGTGGGAAACAGGCTCCAGAGGGGCTGGGGCAGGCCCAGCTGCATGGCGGAAGGAGGGGGTTGACTGCCGGACTCCTGACATCACAAAACCGAGTCAGGGCTGCCTGAGTCCGGGCCCCTCTGCTTCTTCCTAGACACCCCATCTGGCAGGTGAGGACAAGGAGGCACACAGAGGGAATGGGGCCTGCCCGGGGTCGCACTGACAGGGGTGGCAGAGCTGGGTCCCCACAGGGCCCAGGACCTCACGGAGCGGGCGTCTCCATCCCCAGGGCCTGCCCAGCACACGGTAGGCCCTCAGCGTTTGTGGAATGTCAGGAGCAAGAGGAGAGGCCGGGCACAGCAGGGGATGTGGGGGTAACCCGGAGGCCAGGGGAGTCGGTGTCCCCGCCGGGCAGGGGGCACTGGGGAGGGGGCCTGGGCTGCTGGCTGCCGCCTGAATCACTACCATTAGGGCAGATAATCACCCCTGCCCTTCCCAGCGCTTTCATCTGGGCGCCAAGGCCCTCATTAGGCCGCACGCGACGAGGGCGGACGGGGGACTGGCTGGGCCGGTCCCTCCATGGCGGGCATGGCCAGGCGGGGTGGCCTCGGGCCAGGGCAGAGGCCTGGCTCTGCTGCGTGACCTGGGACAGTTGCTACCTCTCTCTGAGCCTTGGTTTCCCCAGCTGGACAGCGATGGGGGTGAGGGCTAGCCGAGGGCTCTCCTGCCCTTCGTTCATTCGCCGGTCACTAACGGGCACCTTGTGGGTGCTGTGCTCGGCACGGGGGACCCAGTGGCGACAGAGATGCCCACCCTCCCGGGGCTCCCAGAGCAGAGGCGCGCAGCAGTTAGACACAGGAACAAGGGCCCAGGTGGGTGCGCAGAACAGTGAACAGCGGTGTTGGGAGACGCCTTGCCAGGGGCGGGGAGGCGCAGGGCGAGGAAGGGGCCAGGGGAGATGGTGACACAGACACCCCACAACAACCGCCTCAAATACGTTCCCGTGTGCCCTGGAAGGTCGGGCCTGGAGGCCGCCCCGAGGAGCTTGTACTTTGACAGGGAGCTGGCCGGGCACACGGGGAACTGTGCAGCCGGCTGAGGAAGCGGCAGGCACCCAGGCTGGGGTCGGCAAGTGTGGGTGAGGAGTGGCGGCCGGGCCCAAGGTCCTTGTTGGACAAGACACTTTGGCTCAGGGTGGGGCAGGGTGAGCCCTGGGCCACCCACAGACGACGGGGTCTGCATCTGGCTCTGCCACTCGCTGGCCTCAGTTGGCCTCTCTGTGATGTGGGCTGCGGAGTGGGTTTGGTAGGACAGCTGGCATACAGTCGGCACTCAAGCATGTCTGTGGTGTCCCACTCCAGGCCACTGCCAGTCTGGCCTCCAGTCCGGAGCTCTGAGTCCCAGTGACTGTGCGTGGGCTGAGCCGCTGAGCTGTGAGGGCCGGGGCTGGGGCTCCCTGGGGTGGTGCTTGTCGCTGGCTCATTTATGGTCAACAGCGGCCCAGACGGGCCCTGCCCGCTCTGACTCCCACATCCCAGGAACCCTCTGCCAACCTTCCTCGTGGTGTTCCTGCCCCTGGCGTCCCCCTGGATGTCTGGGACCTCCCCCCGCAACACACACACACGGATGCTGCCCTCGCACTGGGTTGCAGGGACAGCGCTGACCTGGCCTGGTGGACTCTCCCACGGGTCCTCGTCGATCCCTGCACTCCCTCCAGCACGAGGGGGCCGTCCTGCTCCTCGTTCCCTCTGCCTGCTCCTCGCTCCTCCTTCACATGCTGGGGGGCTCCTGGTGTCAGTCATGGCCTTGGGGGGATCCTGGGTGTCTATCGTGGTCCTGGGGGTCTCCCGAGTGTCTGTCATGGTCAGGAGGGGACTTGTGGTCGGGGGCGGGGGGCTCCTGGTGTCTGTCGTGGTCCTGGGGGGGCTCCTGGTGTCTGTTGTGGTCGGGAGGGGACTCGTGGTCCTGGGGGGTCTTCCTGGTGTCTGTCGTGGTCCTGAGGGTCCTGCACGAAGCACGGTGGACAGCAGCGGTGCTGGGGGGTGAGCCAGTGCCAGCGTGAGCGGCTGTGAGCCAGCGAGGCCCTCCCCCAACCCCCGCCTCCCCCAGGCATCTTGGAGATCCGCTCTGTACACGTGGGCGTCGTGGTCATCAAAGCAGTGTCCTCAGGCTTCTACGTGGCCATGGACCGCCGGGGCCGCCTCTACGGGTCGGTGAGTGCCGGGCAGGGCCGGGCGGCACGGGCGGGGTGGGGGGGTCGGCCGGCCTCACCCCCACCCCCACCCGCAGCGGCTCTACACCGTGGACTGCAGGTTCCGGGAGCGCATCGAAGAGAACGGCCACAACACCTACGCCTCCCAGCGCTGGCACCGCCACGGCCAGCCCATGTTCCTGGCACTGGACAGGAGGGGGGGGCCCCGGCCAGGCGGCCGGACGCGGCGGTACCACCTGTCCGCCCACTTCCTGCCCGTCCTGGTCTCCTGAGGCCCCGAGAGGCCGGCGGCTCCCCAAGGTGCCCAGGCTGGTGGCGAGGGCCCAGCCATGCTTGTTCTTCCCCTTGCTGGCCCCGTAAGCGCTGAGTGCCCACGGCGTGCGGGCGCTGGGGACACAGCACAGGAGCCCCCCAGGGGGACCCCAGCCTGAGGGGACGGCGGCCACCAAGCAGGTCCAATCCTGAGTTGGCGACCTCGAGGACCCAACAGGGCACCTCCTGGGCTGAAGGATGCGGACGTCGAAAGGTTGAGGGGGATGTCCCAGGCAGGGCCCTGCAGAGGCAAGGGCTCAGGGTTGGGAGCACGCTGTGGGGCAGGCCAGGAGAGGAGAGGAGGGGAGGGGAAGGGGGGCGAAGAAGGAGCTGGGGGGACGGTGACAGACGCCGCAGAACACCAGCCTCGGAGTCGGTCCCGTCCCGGGAATCTGCAAATGCACTGCCTTGTGAGGACCAAGGCACCCGCAGGTGGGACAGAGATGGGGGAGCATCCGGGGTGGGGGGTCCAGGGCCCCAGTGTCCTCACAGGGTCCTCACGACAGGAGGCGGGAGGGTGAGAGCCAGAGAGACGGGGACGGGCTGCACTGTGGAAGGGGAGGAAGGGCCCAAAGCTGAGGGATGTGGGATGTGGGTGCCTCCAGGTGCTGGGGAAGGCGGGAAACGGGTCCCCACTGGAGCCCCCGGGAGGGACCAGCCCTGCCCCACCTTGATACTAGCCTGGTGGGACCCATTTTGGACTCTGGCCTCCAGAACCACCAGAAAATAAATGTCGTCTTTTAAGCCTTCAAGTTTGCAGGCCTTCGTTACAGCAGACGTCGGAAAAATACGGTGTCTGAAACTGTTTTAATGACAAAATAAGCCTCAGTGCCCCTCACATCCCCCGGGAAGGGCAGAGGCTGACACCTCAGTGCCCCTCACATCCCCCGGGAAGGGCAGAGGCTGACACCTCAGTGCCCCTCAGATACCCCGGGAAGGGCAGAGGCTGACGCCTCAGTGCCCCTCAGATACCCCGGGAAGGGCAGAGGCTGACGCCTCAGTGCCCCTCAGATACCCCGGGAAGGGCAGAGGCTGACGCCTCAGTGCCCCTCAGATACCCCGGGAAGGGCAGAGGCTGACACCTCAGTGCCCCTCACATCCCCCGGGAAGGGCAGAGGCTGACACCTCAGTGCCCCTCAGATACCCCGGGAAGGGCAGAGGCTGACGCCTCAGTGCCCCTCAGATACCCCGGGAAGGGCAGAGGCTGACGCCTCAGTGCCCCTCAGATACCCCGGGAAGGGCAGAGGCTGACGCCTCAGTGCCCCTCAGATCCCCCGGGAAGGGCAGAGGCTGACGCCTCAGTGCCCCTCAGATCCGCCGGGAAGGGCACAGGCTGACACCTCAGGGCCCCTCACATCCCCCGGGAAGGGCAGAGGCTGAGGGCAGGAGCCGTGCTGGGTGCCGGGCAGGCCTGGGGCTTCATGCCGCTGTCCTGCGGGACGTGGGGAGGGCTGCTTGTCGGGGTGGGGGCGCCCCCACCTGTGCCCAGCGCCCTCCTGACATCCTGAATCCGCTGGGACATGTGCCTGCAGCACTGGGAGTCAAACTCCAGCCAGGGAAAAGGGCAGAGCCAAGAGCCCAGGTCCACCCCAGCCCCGCAGCCTCGAGCCAGGCAGCCACACCCTGGGCCCGTCTCCCCTTCTGTGTGTCGGTGACAGCACCATAGCCCTGGTGAAAGGGACAGTCCCCGGGGACGGCCAGGGCTCCACCCCCAGCCGCCGCCTTCCACATAAACGCAGGAAAACTGGGCCGGGGCACTTGCTGGGAGGCGCTGAGCAGCCTGACAGGGAAAACCCTTCTGGGAAGGGAGGGTCGTGCCCGGCCAGAGAGCCTCTGCACACCCTGCAGAGAAGGGGGCCCTGCCCCAGGGGACACCAGGCGGCCCCAGGGGACACTTTTGGCTGGCATGGAGCAGGTGGAGGCCAGAGCTGCACCCAGGATGACCCCAGGCTGTCAGCGTCGGGAGATCTGCACACATGGACCAGCTCAGAGGGCGCTGCCACTTGAGTTCTGTTGTCGGGGGCCGCACGGGTCCACGGCTGAAATAGAACTTGCTGGCACCCCACGCAGGAACCTAACATGTGCCTCAGAGAAACAGGTCAGCAGGCCGGGCGCGGTGACTCATGCCTGTAATCCCAGCACTTTGGGAGGCCGAGGCAGGCAAGTCATGAGGTCAGGAGATCAAGACCGTCTGGATCAACATGGTGAAACCCCGTCTCTACTAAAATACAAAAAATTAGCTGGGTGTAGTGGCACATGCCTATAATTCCAGCTACTTGAGAGGCTGAGGCAGGGAAATCGCTTGAACCCGGGAGGCGGAGTGAGCTGAGGTCGTGCCACTGCACTCCAGCCTGGGCGACAGAGCGAGATTCCATCTCAAAAAAAAAAAAAAAAGAAACAGGTCAGCAGTTGTTTCTAAAACGGAGCGTGAAATGAGCAGGCAGTCCAGCACGTCCCGGGGCAGTGAAATCCCCGGGGCAGCGAAATCCCAGTTCACGCAGAGGCCTCAGCAGCTCATTCACAAGCCCAAGCCTGGGTGCCCCGGTGTCCTCAGGCAGCGAGGTGGGGGCTGCACAACAGAGAGAGGCGGCCTGGGGGCACAGAACCAGCCACTCTCCAGGAAATTGCCAGCAGTGAAAATCAGCCAACTCCAAACTGTTGCAAACTGTGCTTCCGCTTACGAAGCACTCCTGAGAGGCAGGGCGATGGGGAGAGGGCGTCCCACCTCCTGTCGTACAGCAGGCTCCTGGGGCGGGGAGGGCACCAGGGCGGCCACTTCTCACCACTGTCTGATCTGTGAGCACTGCGGCCTCACAGCCCCCACCAGGGTGCCAGTGTCCTCAGGGCCCAGCGCCCCTGAGGCTCATGCCTGAGTGCGGCGACCTGATCGGTCCTGCTCCTCCGGCCACCGCGGCCACCCCACGGGAGGGAAGTCCCAGCCTCACAGGCAGGCACACACCCCGCAGCATCTCTGACAACGGCCGTCCAGTTCGAGGCCCCAGGCCTCGCAACCGCAAGCTCACCTGCCCAGCCCTGCCCTCCAGCTCCAACTCCACTCCCAAGGACCAGCACGGACACACACAACCCAAGCGTCGTCCCGCTGAACGCCTCCTGACTCAAAACTCCATCTTCCAACACGAAAACGGCGCGAGGCTCCGCCTTTCCAACAGGAAAACGGCTCGGCCAGGGGACCGTGACCCAGAGCAGGCGGCCTGGCCTGTCGCGCAGACTTGGGGCCTAAAACACAGTTGTTCTCTTAGTCTTGAGATCAAGGACAATGCAAGGTGACTTCCCCACCTCGGTGGCCTCCATGCAACCTCGTCTTCAGGTGCCGGGTACGTTACCTCGTGAGGTGCCGAGTCCGCGGGTCCCGGAGTTGGGATGTGCACACCCTCAGGGTTGGCACTCTGCCCTGGCGGCCACAGCCATGAAGTCCCAACACTTCTCTAGGCTCCACGACCCCGGAGGGCGGCCACCAGGAGGGCTCACCACGGCGTTGCGGTAGCAGAAGTCCAGCAAGTGCCCTAGGCACGGTCAGAACAGGTGG
Organism: Macaca fascicularis; assembly: GCF_037993035.2. Lineage (NCBI taxonomy): Eukaryota > Metazoa > Chordata > Mammalia > Primates > Cercopithecidae > Macaca > Macaca fascicularis. Next base: position 1,214,368 of record NC_088393.1, read on the forward strand.
GATCCGAGTTACCTGGCCAAGGGGGCTGACGCAGACACGTCGCGGGACACAGTGAAGAGGGCGGTGTGGAGCGGAGCGGAGGGCGGGAGTCTTTGGAGAACAGGTGGGGGCGTGGGGTACGCACCTCCCGCTCGCAGGAGCCGTCCGCAGTGGAAGGACACGGGTGGTCCTGCTGGCCTCCTCTCCGTTATCCGTCTCCATCGTCTGAGTCTTCGGTCTCAGGGTTGTGGATCGTCAGCAACTGAGACGAACCCACCGTCCTGGCCCCCAGCCCACACGTCCCCAGGCCTTGCCCCAGCTGGCTGCACCCCAGGCCAGGCATCCAGCCACCTTGAGCAGTGGGGTCTGGCTCCTCAGAGGGGCCAGGAACCCGCGTGGCTGCGGTGGAAGCCTGAGGTGCGACCGAGGGTGAGGTGGAGGTGCTGGGCCCTGGTGCTTTAACACTGGTGTTTCTGGTTTTATATTTCACGACCCGGTGTCACCGCCACCCTACCTCGCCAGCAGCCCTCCTGGGCTTAACCTCGGGAGAGCGGGCTTGCTAGTAGGTCCTGGGCGCCAGGCCCTGCAGGAGGCACAGGCCCCTGGAGACAGGACCGGGCTGTGCGGAGCCCAGCCAGCCTCCCGGCTTGGCCCTTTCCCGACACATGGGCGCAGAAGGAAAGCCACACACCGGCTTCTCTTTGTAAGTAGTGTATTTTAAATAGCTTTCAAGATACACATATTTTTTCCTTTAAAAAAGTCTGTTGGAGCAATTTTGTTCTTGAATTTTGCTGGTCATCCTCATGGTCCCGAGCCCCCGAACTCCGGGTCGTGGAGGCGGCCGAGGGGAGGCCGGGGGCCCACGCGGCCTGTCCTGGCGGCACCTGCAGCACTGTGGGGCAGCTGCGCCCCGTCTTTTGCCACAAATCATGCATGGCCGCCGTGTGAGCTAAAACGTCCATTTATTTCAAAGCAGTAATAATTTAAAATTATAAAAATCTTTCCACCGCTGAACGTTTAGAGGGTGAGGTTAGACAGAGGACGGGGAGGCTGGGGACACCCCAGCGGGAACCATGTGGCCCACGCCTTCCCGAGCCAGGGGGCCAGTGGGCCGGGCCCGGATCCTGCCCTGGAACAGGCGGGACCTGCAGCGCTGACCAGCCAAGCGTGGCCCGCCGGGGCACCAGTCCGTGGGTGCCGTGTGGCGCCGGCTGCGGATGGGTGGGAAAGGACCCGTGCTTTCCCGGCGGCCGACGCGGGCTCACGAGTTGCCTGTGGCGTTCTCGTTGCTGGGCGAGCTGGAGGAGGAGGAGGACGACGAGGAGGAGAAGCTCACCCCAGTGAGGCCCGGGGGGTTCGTGGCCGTGTTCTGTCCCGTGAGGCTTTTTCGGCAGACGGGGCAGCTGTCGTGCTTTGTGGGGACAGAGGCGGGGACGGGAGAAGGGGCAGGTTAGAGGCGGGAGGGCCGCGGTCGGGGGGCGGGTGGGCAGGGCACTCACCTGCTCCAGCCAGGGCACGATGCAGCCGTCGTGGAACAGGTGGTTGCAGGGCAGCTGCCGCACACGCTCACCCAGTGCGTAGTCGTCCTTGCACACAGGGCACTCGAGCCCGGAGCCTGCGGGAGTGTGTGGCTGTGGTCACAGGGGGCACAGGGGGCCTGCCGAGCCTTCAAGGGCGGGCTTCTCCACTGCCTCAGTCAGAGGCCACCCGAGCCCAGTGAAGGGAGAAAAGCCATGTGTGTGCCCCCGCGGGCCGCCAGAGGGAACCTGGACAGAACCCTCTCCTCCCAGCCGACCTTCAGGAAAATGCCGGAGGCCGGGCGCAGTGGCTCAAGCCTGTCATCCTAGCACTTTGGGGAATCAAGGTAGGAGGATCACCTGAGGTCAGGAGTTCGAGACCTGCCTGGCCAATATGGTGAAACCCCGTCTCTACTGAAAATACAAGTATTAGCCGGGCGAGGTGGCGAGTGCCTGTAATCCTGGCTACTAGGGAGGCTGAGCTCTCATACCTACGTGCTCCTCGGTGACGGGGACGGTGGGGAGGGCCTGGATTTTCTCTTTATCTGCCGGTGGGGGGCCCGTGTTTTCAAACTGATTGAGGAGCTGAAAGACAAGAGGCGAGAGTGCCGGGAGCTCCTCGGGGGCCCGGCCCGGGGCTCTGAAACGCGAGGCTGCAGGACCTGCAAAAGCACCGAGGCCGCATTTGTCCCGGGCCCTGGGCCCTTGGAGCCCGCCCCGGGTCGGAGGTCACTGCGGAGCCCACGTGGCCCCCCGCTCCTGGGCCCCCGGACGGCAGAATGGGGTGGGCCGCGCTCCGGCTCGTGGGCTGCTGTGAGGGTCAGGTCCTGCCAGTGACAAAATACTCCAAGGGCTCCCAGCAAGGCTGAGATGGGCGGTGCCTGGAAGCAGGTCGGGGCGCGACCTCTCGGGAGAGGGACCGCGTGGCCTCCCGAGCACGGGACTGTGGCTGCGGGTGAACCCTCTGGGCGGTTCCGCTACAACGTTCCGCGTGAACACAGAGAACCCCCAAGGGTGCCAAGACTCAGAAATGGCAGGAGGAAGGCCGGAGCTGCCCCGTGCCCGCCGGAGCGCGGAGGCTGCGCCCGCATCCCCCTTGACCTTTGTGGGCTTCCTGGGTCTGGGCGGTGGGGCAGCTCCCAGGGACGGGCAGCCCAGCCCACCCCCGGCAGGCACTCGGGGCCGTGGCCACGCTGTACCTGTGTGATGATGGCGTCCAGGCCGTTGGCCCCCCAGGCGTAGTCCATAGGGTTTGAGTGCAGGACTCCCCTGGAGGTGGAAGGTGGGGTTCGAGTGGCTGATGGGCAGCTGGGGCAGGTGCGTCTGCCCACCCCACTCACCAGGGACCCAGGCTGGGGATGGGGACAGACACCCCCACCTACTCACCAGGGACCCAGGCTGGGGATGGTGGCAGGCGTGATGATGCCATTGACAAGCTGCTGGATGATCCTGGAACAGAGGGGGCCAGTCATGGGGTGAGGCCGCCCCACGCACAGGGAGGCGCCAGGCCTGCCCAGGTCCGTGGTAAGCACCAAGGGCAGGACCAGCATTAACTTCTAAATTAGCTTCTATTTGTTTACTTTACTATGAACCAGGGTCTCATTCTGATGCTCAGGCAAGAGAGCAGAGGCTCGATCTTGGCTTACTGCAGCCCCGACCTGCTGGGCTTAGGTGATCCTCCCGCCTCAGCCTCCCAAGCAGCTGGGTCCACAGGAGAGCTCCACCACTCTCAGCTATTTTTTTTTTTTTTTTTAAGATGGAGTTTTGCTCTTGTTGCCCAGGCTGGAGGGCAGGGGCGCAATTTTGGCTCATTACAACCTCTGCCTCCCGCGTTCAAGTGATTCTCCTGTCTCAGCCTCCTGAGTAGCTGAGATTACAGGCATGCGCCACTGCACCCGGCTAATTTTTGTATTCTTAGTAGAGATGGAGTTTCATCATATTGATCAGACTGGTCTCAAACTCCTGACCTCAGTGATCTGCCTGCTCAGCCTCCCAAAGTGCTGGGCTTACAGGTGTGAGACACCACGCCCGGCCTTGACTAGTTTTTTTTTTTTCTTTTGAGACGGAGTCTCGCTCTGTTGCCCAGGCTGGAGTGCAGTGGCCGGATCTCAGCTCACTGCAAGCTCCGCCTCCCGGGTTCACGCCATTCCCCTGCCTCAGCCTCCTGAGTAGCTGGAACTACAGGCGCCGCCACCTCGCCCGGCTAGTTTTTTTTGTATTTTTAGTAGAGACGGGGTTTCACCGTGTTACCCAGGATGGTCTCGATCTCCTGACCTTGTGATCCGCCCGTCTCGGCCTCCCAAAGTGCTGGGATTACAGGCTTGAGCCACCGCGCCTGGCCTAGTTTTTTAAAATTAGAGACGGGACCTCCCTATGTTGCTCAGGCTGATCTTAAACTCCTGTCCTCAAGGATCCTTCCTCCTCGGCCTCCCAGAGCACTGGGACTACAGCGCTGAGCCACCGTGCGGCGAAATCAGCCACTTTTAACGATGATATTTCCAGCAGGTGAGACACACAACCATAGAAGGATCAATCGCCAGGAGAGGGGAGGCCCGGGCTCTGCTCCACCAGCAGTGGGGCCCAGTGAAGGCTCGCCCAGGCTCTGGTCCAGGCCCAAGGGCAGGACGGTGTTTGATGATACGCATGTGAACAGCAGTCCCCAAAGTACGTGGGCCTGGCAGGCGCGCTGCGCCCCGCTCTGTGGTCAATGCACACGCCCTGGACCAGCACACTTCTGTCTCTGAAGGGCTGTGTGGGGCCCCCACTCCCAGTGGGTCACAGACCGAGGCTCTCAGAGAGTGTGGGGGTCACGGGGCTGGAGCACCTGGCCGGGCGGCCTCTCCAGAGAGCCTTCGGATGACGCCACACTTCCGTGGAACACGTGCTGCTGAATTCTAAGCACCAGAACTTCCGACCTCACGGCGTGGGGCCCTCGCGGCCACCCCCGGGGCCCCCTCACCCTTCCAGCGTGGGGACGCCTTCGTGCCGGCCGGTGGCCCGCCGCGTGGTGAGGCGGGCGCGGGGCTGCCGGGCGCCATACCGGTGCCGGGACGGATGGTCTCTCTCCCGCCGGCTCTCAGGGTCCCTGCCTTCATCAGCCTGAGCCCCAGGAGGGAACGTAGGGATCTCGAAGCTGTCATCGAAGATGCCGAAAGCAAACTGTCCGTAGCCCTGCGGCAGCGTGAACAGGTGCTGATCCACGTGCTGAGGAGAGGAGGGGGCGTGACCTCGGGGCTCAGGCCGGTGCAGGGGAGAGGAGGGGGCGTGACCTCAGGGCTCAGGCCGGTGCAGGGGAGAGGAGGGGGCGTGACCTCGGGGCTCAGGCCGGTGCAGTCTGCTGGGGGCACTAGGGCACAAAGACAAAAGAGAAAGCAAGACGGGCCCTGCTGGGTGTTGGGTGGGAGGGAGGCGGGAATTGGGCAGAGCCTGCCTGGCTGGTGTGAGCCGCCTTGACGAAGTCTCACTTTCATCAGCCCCAACTGAGCAGCGTGGGCCACCCCAAACCCAGCCCGGGCCCCTGGAGGGATGGATGTCCTCTGCCGTACGGGCAGGGAGAGCCCAGGGAGGCAAGGTGGGGACAGGCTGGTGCTCGGGGCCCTGAGCAAGGCCGACAGGATCAGGAAGCACGAGGGGTGGGCGACTCACCTCCAGTGGTGGCCGGCTCTGGTCCGTGGGGGCTGTGGAGGGGGCAGAACCATTTTCTGTGCTCCTGGGAAGACAGTGAGTGTCAGCAGCACTGGCTGCCCCGTGTCCCCATGCGCCAGGCGCTCCCTCCCCTCAAAAGCCTGTGTTGGGAGAGTGGCACTGTCCTCAGCACTGCTTCCCACCTGCCACCGCCCCTGCATTTGGTACCATAACCTGCCGCTTCTTCCCTCGCCAGTAAACCACAGGTTTCTCTGGAAACCAGTGCAGACACCAACAACCTCCTGAGCGTGAGGATGTGGGTGGGGCCCCCGTGGCCCCTTCCCCGGAGGGCCTGGGTCACCAGATCAGTCGCCAAGGCTGAGGGAGGTCAGCGGCTGCACAGGTCGCCAGCACTCCCCTCCGGCCCGGCCCTCACAGAAGGGAATGGCACGCTGCTGCCCGCACAGAGGAAAGGGCTCCCAGAGCCACGGACGCCAGGGCCTGCCAGCCACACACCCGGGGGGTTGGACGCCAGCACAGCCCCCACCCCTACGGCAGCTGAGGCCCGGAAGGCTCTCCCAGCCTCTTGAACGGGGGGCTGCATTACCTGGTCTCTTCCGGAAGCTCCTCAATGAAACCAGACTCACATCTTGGACAGATATAATCCTGTAGGAGAAAACAGGAGGCCGGGTCACGGCGACGCCTGGCATGACCTGCAAAAACCCCTCAGGGGTGAGGACAGAGGGGCTCCGGACCCAGTGGTCTCTGGCTGGCCAGGGTGGCTCCCAACCTGTGGTCCTGGAGGGCAGCCGAGGGGACCTGGCCTCTGCCGGCCACCTGCTGACCCTTTGGTGGTTCCCGGCGATCTGATGCCCCACCATGACGGGCATCACCAGCGCCTGGGCACCTACTCACACAGGTGGCACCACTCGGAGGGGTGCCCCGATATCCCTTTTCCAGAATGCTCTGGCAGCCCTGCACACAGCTCGTTCCCCTGGCTGGGGGGAGGCCACGTCCACACTGGCCACACCCCTGCAAGACCTCATTCCCAGGTCCCCCTAGAGCCAAGGACAATGCGAGGCCAACACGGTGATGTCCCAGAGGAGAAATGAGGACCCTGCCAGGGGACAGCCGCGTGAGCCCCAAACCCACATTCACGGTTCCCCAGCACCAGCCTCAAGCCACAGCCATGCCGAGGGTGGATGCCATCCCCTGTGGACCTCACACTGCAAAGGGATCCCCAGGGCTGGAAGGGCCTGCTGGAGGCACTGGCTCATGGGGCAGACCCCTCATGGATGGCTGGGCCCCTGGTGATGGTGGAGCGGGCCGAGCATTCGTGGGGCCTGGGCTGAAAAGCGTGTGGTGCCTCCTGGCCTCACGAGGAGCTGGGCAGATGCCGATGCAAGCTTCTCGCACAGTCTGCAGAACTGGAAACCGGAAGCCAAATCAACCTCTCTCTAAACGACCCCGCGGGCTCAAGTACTCCACCGCAGCGACGTGAAAACGGCCTCACACGGCACGTGTCATCACGGAAAGTACTCCACCGCAGCGACGTGAAAACAGCCTCACACGGCACGTGTCATCACGGAAAGTACTCCACCGCAGCGACGTGAAAACGGCCTCACACGGCACGTGTCATCACGGAAAGTACTCCACCGCAGCGACGTGAAAACGGCCTCACACGGCACGTGTCATCACGGAAAGTACTCCACCGCAGCGACGTGAAAACGGCCTCACACGGCACGTGTCATCACGGAAAGGGCTCACACGGGGGTCCCGAGATCACCGCCAGGTAACACCGACAAAAACAGGGAGACGAGACTCCCACGGTCCAAGGGGTACTGCTGTGAGGGGAGCCAATGCAGACCCCAGGCTCTGGGGACGCAGGTTCCACAGGGGCTGTTCAGTCCCAGCGGGGCGGGGGCTAGGACCTAGTCAGCTGTGGTCCCCTCTCCAGCAAGCAAGATCCCAGCCTCACCCGCTGACTCTGGGGAGAAACGGGGGTCTGGCGGGCAGTGCTCGAGGGGAGGGCCGACAGCTGGGTCCCTGCCCACACCACACGGTGCCCGCCTCAGCTGCTCCTGCCACTGAAGCACATGCTGGGTGGGGAGGGACTAAGGCCAGGGCGAGCGAAGGATGCCAGATGCACGCGAACCCACCGTGAGGGCAGAGTAAAGACGCACCATCTACAAATATAAAAAAAGTGCTGCCGGCTCCTGGTGAGGCCGGCAAGCAACACACGCTTTTCAGCCCAGGCCCCACGAATGCTCGGCACACTCCGCCATCACCAGGGCGCGGTGGCTCAGGCCTGTAATCCCGGCACTACGGGAGGCCGAGGCGGGTGGATCACCTGAAGTCAGGAGTTGGAGACCAGCCTGGCCAACATGGTAAAACCCTGTCTCTACTAAAAATACAAAAATAGGCCGGGCGTGGTGGCGGGTGCCTGTAGTCCCAGCTACTGGGGAGGCTGAGGCAGGAGAATGGCGTGAACCTGAGAGGCAGAGCTTGCAGTGAGCCGAGATCGCGGCCACTGCACTCCAGCCTGGAGTGAGACAGAGCTGAGACTCTGTCTCAAAAAAAAAAAAAAAAAAATTGCTGGCCGGGATGGTGTCTCCCACCTGTAATCCTGGCACTTTGGGAGGCCGAGTGGATCACCTGGAGTGAGGGGGCCAGGTCGTAGGTTGAGGGGGAGCCCATCTGGGGGACTTCTGGGTGATTTGGGTGGATCACCTGAGGCCAGGAGTTCAAGACCAGCGTGGCCAACATGGAGAAACCCCGCCTCTACTAAAAATACAAAAATTAGCCAGGTGTGGTGGCAGGTACCTGTAATCCCAGCTACTCAGGAGGCTGAAACAGGAGAATTGCTTCAACCCGGGAGGCAGAGGCTGCAGTGAGCCAAGATTGCGCCATTGCACTCCAGCCTGGGTGACAGAGCGAGACTTCATCTCAGAAAAAAGAAAAAAAGAAAGAAAAAAAAAAAAGAAAAAGAAAAGACAGCCCAGGCCAGGTGCAGTTCATGCCTGTGATTCCAGCACTTTGGGAGGCCAAGGTGGGCAGATCACTTGAGGCCAGGAGCTTGAGACCAGCCTGGCCAACGTGGCCAAACCCCATCTCTACAAAACCAAATTAGCTGGGTGTGCTGGGGCAGGTCTGTAGCTGCAGCTACTAGGGAGGGGGAGGCAGGCAGGAGGGGGAGGCAGGAGGCAGGATGGCTTGAGTCCAGGAGGTCGAGACTGCAGTGAGCTGTGGTCCCACCACGGCACTAGCCTGAGTGACAGAGCCAGACCCTGCCTCTAAAAAAAAACAAAGGGAAAGAGAAACAGATAACCCAGCCGAAAACGGGCAAAGGACCGGCACAGGACACGCCTCTAAACCGCGCACCGGGAAACACAGCCGGCCAGCCCCAGCGAGACGCCACTTCCCGGGGCCGGCGAGGACGAGATGCGAGACCCCATCCAGGCCTGCTGGGAGCCCAGAAGCCCCCCAGATGGAACAACCCCACGACCTGCGAACGGTCCCCTCACTCCAGGCACACCCGGGAGAAACGAAGACACCTGCCCACACTCGTTCACGGGGCCAGAACGGTCCCCTCACTCCAGGCCCACCCCCGAGAGAAACGAAGACACCTGCCCACCCTCGTTCACGGGGCCAAAACCAGCAGGTGAGTGTCCATCGTCGTCGCCGGCAGGTGGGAGCAGCTCCAGTGCCCACCGGAACCTCAGAGCACGACTCAACCACGGAAAGGAGTGAGGCCCAGACCAGGCCACGCGGGTGGGGATGCATCTTGAGGACATGATGTCCAGTGAGAGACGCCAGACACAGAAGGCCACACAGTGTGTGATCCCATGTCTGTGAAATGTCCAGGACAGGCCGAGCCGCAGAGACAGTACCGGCGCCTGGCGGAGGGGACGGGCAGTGACGGCTGACGGGGACGAGGTGGGTTTCTTTTTGAGGCCGTGAGAATGCTCTGGAATTAGACTGTGGTGGTGGTTGCACAACTTTATGAACATACCACAAACGCTTCACCGGGTGGGTTGTGTGGTGTGTGAAAACACTGAGATAAAGCTATTAAAATACATGGGCCAGGCGACTGTGGTCCCAGCTGCTCGGGAGGCTGAGGTGGCAGGATCTCTTGAACCCGGGAGGTGGAGGCTGCAGTCAGCCAAGATTGTAGCAACAAAGTGAGGCAGCGTCTCAAAAAAAAAGGGGGGGCGGGGTGTGGTGGCTCACACCTGTAATCCTAGCACTTTGGGAGGCCAAAGTGGGCAGATCACTTGAGGTTAGGAGTTTGAGACCAGCCGGGCCAACGTGGTGAAACCCCGTCTCTACTGAAAATACAGAAATTAGCCGGGCACGGTGGTGGCGCCGGTAATCCCAGCTGCTCGGGGGCCGGCACAGCGCTCAGCCGCTCCGGTCCCAATGTGCCGAGCTCAGCCCCTCTGCATCACCTGGCTCTCTATCGGGCTCCTGGGTTCCCATCTCAGTCCAGGGCACAACGCACGGAAAGTTCCCGCCACCCACACTGCGGGCTCACGACAGCCCAACCCGGCCACACACACACTCGTCTGCCCCAGCCCTGGCCTCCTCCTGGCCCCCGCTGTCCTGCCCGTAGCGGCCGTGGGACCTGGTGCCACAGCACCGTCCAGAACCCTCTCCCTGCAGCACCCACTCGGGAGTCGGGGCCTGTGCGTGTCGGCCCTGCTGCCGGCATGCCCACCCCAGGTGGTTCAAAGGTCACCTCTCTGCTCCAAGCCTCCGCCCTGTCATGGAGGACTCACTCGTATCTGAAATCCGGCCGCCAAGGGCTGTGACCCAGCTCCTGGGTGTTGTCAGGGCTCTGGGCTGTCCCTCAGGCCCCTGGCCAGCCCCTCCAGGGCCACCAAAGGCCGCAACCGAGGCTCTGGTCACGAAGGCAAGTCACAGGTGGATCCCAGATATCCAGGGTAGAGGCCGAGCCTCTACTCTCAGGTGGTGGGAGGGGCTGGACCTGGGGGTCTCCAGCCACCCTCCTCCTCCAAGGGCACAGCCGAGAGGTCGCTTGATCTCATATTAAATCGGAGCAGCCACAGGTAGAAACGCCTGGGCAAGGGGGCCTGGTGGAGGAGCTGCCCCACCTTCTCCGGGGGCAGCACGCACTGGGGGCCCCAACAGAGGCCCCACTGGAGCCTCTGGTCCTAGCTGAGGATTGTGAATCTGCTCACCTCTCCCTCGGAGGACACGTGCAGGAGGTAAGATCACTCCCCCCCACCCCCGTCATCACCATAGCAACAGCTGGCCAGGCAGCAAGGGCGGCGGGAGCCTGCCGGTGCCGGGCCCCACCTGTGCACCCCGAGGGGTGCGATGGCCTCATCCCTGGGTGGGACCTGGCAGGGCAGCCGGGGCCCTTCATCCACAGGGCCTGCATAGGGTCCATGTCCTGAGGGCCCAGGGCCAGGCGTGTGGAGGGGAGTGGGCTGGGGACCTGCAGGCCCCAGAGGACTGACTGCCTGGAGACAGTGACTCGGCCCCCGTGGGCGGCAGGGCCCTCAAGGAGCTGTGCGCATCAGGAGACCCAGGGAGGAAGACGGCGTGGCCCTCGGCCTCAGTGGGAGCCCCGTGCGGGCTACTGTTTTCCTAAAGGATGCCCAAAGCTTCCCGGCTCACCCACAGTGTGTGGGCCCCACAGCCGCAGAGGCACGGACACGTGTGGCGCCTACACCCCTTTCTTCCCGCCCTCAGCAGCTGCCACCACATCCCACATTCACACTGTCTGTCCCTGGGCCCCACGCACCACGCACTCCCGGGACAAGCTGGGCGGACGAGGCGTGAGCGAAGCCGCTGCCTAGACCTGCTGGGGCCCCACCTCACACCCCAGCGGGTGCCTCGGCCCAGACCCCGAACTCTGCCTTCTCCTTCCCAGGTGGCTTCAGGCACCGCCACTGGGGACCGGAACCCCACACGTGCCCGTCCGTGCCGGTGCCAGGGGTGCCGCAGCTCTCCTGAGGCTCGGGAAGGTCCTCGTGGTGGCAGAGTTCTGAGTGCGAGGAAATTCAGCACCAGCAGCTGCCTGAGGCAGACCCCTGCACCAGCCGGCCGGACAGAGAGGTCAGCCGACACCCACAGGTTCCCTGGGTATTGCTGGTGCCCGATCACAACGCCAGGCTCCATGCTCACAGGGTGCTGCAGGGAGCCAGTTCCAGAGAACCCAGCTGTGCGGAGTCGTTTCAGGGTGCCGGCCGGACGCTCGCGAGGCAGGGCTATTACTGTCACAGCATCTGGCACAACCGCAGACACAGAGCAAGCAGCGGCCAGAGACAGACGCCGCACAGCCCCGGAAGACTCAGGTCCGGGCTGCTCGGGAGGCCAGAGACAGACGCCGCACAGCCCGGGAAGACTCGCGTCCGGGCTGCTCAGGAGGCCTGGGAGGGCCAGGCCGCTGCAGGGACGAGGAGAAGACAGGGTGGGCTGGGGGGCAGCTGGGGAGACTTCCTGACCGGCACCATCGGTGACACTGGCCACAGCAGCCCTCACTTTCCCGGTGGCTCCCCGCCCACACCGCCTCTTCCCCACCCTGGGCAGCAGGGTCCAGCACCCCCACTGTCTTCTCACCACTCGGGGACACTGCAGAGGCCCTCAGGGGTGGGGGGCTGAGCAGGCAGAGCTGAGACCACCCTAGGAACCACCCAGAGACAGGGAGCTCAGGGACAGGGACGGCACCCAGGGCCACCTCCCTGCGCCCGCCCGGCTCCCGGGGGCTCAGTGCCCTCAGCAGGTCCCTGCCCACCGGATGTTCTCGCCCACACCCTACTGTCACAGCACCGCACTCAGCACCTCCTCAGCAGGGTCGAGTCTGGGTCTGAGCAGCCGCCTGCGGCCTGAGCTCCAGCTGGCCTGTCTGGTTCCTGCCACCACACGCCCCACTCCAGCTGACGCTTCCTTTCCTTAGACACCCAGACGCTCTCGTCACTGCCTCTTTTTTCTTTTTTTTTCTCCCCGAAGGAGTCTTGCTCTGTCGCCCAAGCTGGAGAGCAGTGGCACGATCTCAGCTCACTACATCCTCCGCCTTCCAGGTTCAAGCAATTCTCCTGTCTCAGCCTCCTGAGTAGCTAGGATTACAGGTGCCCGCCACCACACCCAGCCAATTTTTTGTATTTGTATTTTTATTTTTTTGAGACGGAGTCTCGCTCTGTCGCCCAGGCTGGAGTGCAGTGGTGCAATCTCGGCTCACTGCAAGCTCCACCTCCAGGGTTCACACCACTCTCCCGCCTCAGCCTCCCGAGTAGCTGGGACTACAGGCGCCCGCCACCACGCCTGGCCAATTTTTTGTATTTTTAGTAGAGACGGGGTTTCACCGTGTTAGCCAGGATGGTCTCGATCTCCTGACCTCGTGATCCACCCGTCTCGGCCTCCCAAAGTGCTGGGATTACAGGCGTGAGCCACCGCGCCCAGCCAGTTTTTTGTATTTTTAGTAGGGACGGGGTTTCACCATATTGGCCAAGGCTGATCTCAACTCCTGACCTCAGGTGATCCGTCTACCTCAGCCTCCCGAAGCACCAGGACCACAGGCGTGAGCCACTGTGCCCGGCCTCGTCACCACCTTTCGTGGGGGCAATTGTCGCCCCTGTGCCGTCGCCTGAGCCTCCGACTGCGAGTGTGGCTCCCCGCTCAGGGCACCCTCACAAGTCACCAGGAGAGCAGCCAGGTGCCGGCCACTCTGCACACACGTGCCCACCGGATGCCATGGGGAGCGAGTCGTACCACCAAACCCACGTCGCAGGTGAGGAGACTGAGGCCCAGGCTGCCCAGCGGAGAGCGGCCCAGCCGTGTGGGGCCTCAGCCTGATCCCAGAGCCCAGGAAGGCAACGGAGGCCTGGAACAGCCCAGCTGCCTGGGGGAAGCCCTTGTGGGCAGGCACACAGCCCACGGCAGCCGGGCAGCCAGTCTCCTCTGCGTCAGAGGCAGGCAGGAGTGTCCTGCCAGCCAGCCCAGGTGTCTCAGCAGCAGCACCGCCGCCTCAGACTCAGCTGCCGCGCAAGCTCCCCATCGGCAGAGACGCCGTTTCGAGGGCGCTGGCTGTGGCTGGGGACTTTCCCCATTACCAGATTCGGAGCAGCCTTCCCTCCTTCCCGCCCCAGAACCAGGTGTGCCCATTTCCCAGCACAGAAAACTCGTTTTTGAGACAGCGTCTTGCTCGTCACCCAGGCTGGAGTGCAGTGGCACCATCACGGCTCACCGCAACCTCCACCTGACAGGCTCAAGCGCTCCTCCCACCGCAGCCCCCGCCCGGAGCTGGGACTCCAGGCGCGCAGCAACACACCCCACTAATTGTTTCAGTAGAGACAGGGTCTCGCCACGCACAAAGAAGTTCTGACACTACAACGCTGTCTACGGGCGCCTTGTTGCGTCCTGCTCCAAAGGCACAAGCAGGTGCCCTCTGGATCACCTGTGGGGTGGAGACAGGCAGTCCTGCGGCAGCCCTCCCTGTAGTTATTTGCTCTTAAGGAATTTACCAACGTCCATGATTAAATATTTGTCAATCACTGTTCCATGCTGGCTCCCTGGCCAGCCTGTAAAGTCTGTGAGGGCAAAGACCACAACTACCTGTCACCACTGAGATCCTGTGACCACAGGAAAGCCTCGCCAGGCCCAGTGACAGTCAGAGGAGGTCAGGGTCCTCCCTGTCCAAGGCCACCAGTCCTGTGCAGGCTCCAGGAGCAGCTAAGTGTGCAGCCAGGTCAGGGCAGCGTTGGCCCCCCCGCCACAGCCACCACTTCGGCCTTCCTGGGGGCCTCCCAGGGCCTGTCCCACGGCTCACAGCGGCTGCGAGGGGCTGCCCTGCAACTCACCCAGGCAGGCAGGCTGTCAGGCAACCAGCCCCTCCTGTCACGGCCAGTGGGGACAGGAAGCGGGAAGCAGCAGGAGCGAGACCCCTGGGAGACAGAGGAGCAAGGCAAGGCTCAGTCTCAGCCCCAGAGCCTTCACCCCACATCCGAGATTTCACTTTATTTGTTCCTCCTGCGGGGGAGGGGAAACCCGGTGGCTTCAGTAGAGAGGAAACCACACCTCTCTCTCCATTTCTGGGCCTGGCACCGCTGTCCTGCCATACCCCACTCTAGCACTCGTTCCTCCTCTGTGACCCCAGCCAGGCGGCTTCTCCCGACTCCCTCCAGCCCCTTCCTGGGTCTCTGCACTGCTTGTTGGGGGCTTGGGCTCCCCTTAGGGGTCAAAGCGTAGCAACAGCCAGGCGGCAACGCACACAGCACAGTAAATCCTCAATGCCTGCAGTCTCTTCCCCTGGGCACGGGGTGGGGAGTCCAGACCCCTCCACCTCCTGCAGCTGCTCCCCTCAAGCTCGTCAAGCGGCTCCGGACTGAGCCGGCTCTGCCCCTTTCCTGCTGAGCCACCACAGGCCTCAGTTTCCCCATCTATCAAGCAGGCGTGGCTCGACTAAATCACCACTTCCCACGTCAGCCTGGGGAAGGGGAACACGGGTTAAAAATGCAGACCACCGCCGGCCGCGGTGGCTCACACCTGTAATCCCAGCGCTTTGGGAAGCTGAGGCAGGAGGATCGCTTGAGCCCAGGGGTTCAAGACCAGCCTGGGCAACACCACCGTGTTCCTAAAAATAATATTAAAAATACAGACTGCTGAGCCCATTCCACACCGACTGACTCCGAAACCCTGGAAAAGGGGCCTGGAAATAGCACGTCCGACCAGCACAGCTCCCACCTCCCCCAAGGTGACATCAGGGCCGCGTGGGGAACCTTGCCCTGAACGAGCAGGAAGTAGCACTCGGAACGCCTAGGCCCAGGGTCCTCCCGGGCGAGGGGTGGCTGTAAACACCTCGAGGAGGAGTGGGCTGCCCGGCCAAGCCCCGGGAGGGGAAGAACGCAGGCTCCGGTCACAAAGCCCCGCCGGGGGGCCGCGCTCGGACCCCGGGACGGTGCCTGGAGCCTCCCGGGCCTGGGCCTGCCTCCAAGGCGGCGGCCAGGGCTCCACAAGGCGAACCTGCAGCGAGGCGCCGGCGCCCCAGACCACGCGCTCGGCGGGGGTCCCCTGGCGTTATTCTCGGGGTCCGAGCCCCGCCATCCCCTCCTCCAGGCCCCGCCAGGCCTGGCCCCTGCCCTGCGCCGCGCCACCGAGCAATACCCTCTCTCTGCTCGCCAGGCCTCAGTTTCTCCGTTTGCAAAACCAGGCTCACCGGACTCGGAGGTCCCACCTGGGATCCTCGCGGCCTCTCGGGTCGGGAACGCCGCGGATGTGGGGTCACCCAGCCGCGATCCCGCTGCGCCGCTCCGGCCAGGCCCCGCCTCCCGCCCAGGCCTCAGTTTCCCGCATGTGCAGGACGGGGTTCGCGCCCGCACCGCCCGGGTTCCCCGCGGATCCAGCCTGGGCCGGCGCTGCCCCGAGCCTCAGTTTCCCTATCTTGGCCAGCTCGCGCAAGCGACCCCCACCCCGGCCGCGGCCTCGGCCTTGCCTCAGGCCTGTGGCACAGACCCTGTCGCCCGTCGCCCTGGCCCGGGCCTCACCGGCAGGCGCGGGACGATCTCCACGGAGCAGCAGTGGCAGAAGTACCGTCCGGGCTGCGGCGACGCCTCGGCCATGGCCGCCGCCGCCTACTCCGCGCCGCCCGCCCCCCGCGCGGCGCCCGCCGCCGGCCGTTTGCTGCTCCCTCGCCGGCCGACGCGCCCGCGCACGCTCACGCACGGCACGCACGGCACGCGGGGCGGAGAGCGGACGCGGGAGCGGCGTAGGCTGCGCACTCGGCCGGCCGCGGACAGGGCGACGGTGGCCGCTGAGAGACAAAATAGGCCCGGCCGTTGGGCGGGGCTCCGGGCGGGGGCGGGGTTCCAGCGGGGGTGGGGCTTCCGACGGGGGCGGGGCCAAGTCCAGGCGGCGGAAGAG
Source organism: Macaca fascicularis (assembly GCF_037993035.2). Lineage (NCBI taxonomy): Eukaryota > Metazoa > Chordata > Mammalia > Primates > Cercopithecidae > Macaca > Macaca fascicularis. The sequence goes on from NC_088393.1 coordinate 1,230,372, forward strand.
ACGAGGAGCGGGGCCTGCGCGAGATGGAGCCGAGGCCCTCCTAGTCTCCCGAAGCTGCCAGGGTCCTCGTGTCCCTCAGTGCTTCCCTACCTCATCGCCTTCTCCCTTCATGGTGCTTCAGCCCACTGTCCCCACTGTTCCTGGGGCTCGCCAGGCGCCCTCTCCCCGCCCCCTCCCGGTGCAGCGCTCCCCCAACCCCCACGTGGCTTTCTTCCAGGTCTTTGCTCAAATGTCAGCTTACAAGGGCTCCTCTGCTGCCCTCCTGCCCCGTGGCACCGTCAGGTCAGCTGCGCAGCGAAGGGATTGTTGGACCCACAGCAGCGCCTGACACACAGCAGGCATTCCCTCAGCGCTGCGGAATACAGGCAGACGGGGGCTCAGGGCGCTGCCTGGGCCTGGCTGGGACCCGTGGGGTCAGATAGAGGCTGAGGTCCGTGGCTTGTGGCCCTGTTTCCAAGATGCTCCGGAGGCTAACGGCCCAGGAGCCTCCCGGGTGCGGAGAGGGCAGGAAACCTAATCCCCACTTCCAAATTTAATCAGTAGACACGGTATCAACACCCAGCGCAGGCCAGGATCATGTCTGAGGTTCGTTCTGGCCCAATCATGGCATGTATTTGTTTTTTTTTTTTTTTAGACAGAGTCTGACTCTGTCACCCAGGCTGCAGTGCAATGGCACAGCTTCGGCTCACTGCAACCTCCACCTCCTGGGTTCAAGCGATTCTCCCGCCTCAGCCTCCCGAGTAGCTGGGACTAAAGGTGTGTGCCATCACACTGGCTAATTTTTGTATTTTTAGTAGAAACGGGGTTTCACTATATTTAGCCAGGCTGGTCTCGAACTCCTGAATCATGATCCGCCCACCTCGGCCTCCCAAAGTGCTGAGATTACAGGCGTGAGCCACCGCACCCGGCCTCATGCATGTATTTCTTTATTCACTCAACGCTCATTGAGCACCTACTGCATACCAGACCCTATGCTGAAGGCACGCAGAGACCCCCGGCCCCATGAGATTGGACCGGAGTATGGGACTCAGGGGTGACCCCAGCTCTGCCTCGGGAGAGAGAAAGGGCTTCCGAGGGGAAAGGACATTGGAACCAGGGTTTTGAGGGATGAACAGGATTTGATTGGAGTTGGACTTCCTGCAAAATGAGGCATTGGAGCCAGACTGTTGAGGAATTAAGAGTTGGAGCCTGTGCATTGAAGGGTTTTTTTGTTTGTTTGTTTGTTTTGTTGTTGTTTGGTTTTTAGAGATGGAGTCTGGCTCTGTCGCCCAGGCTGGAGTGCAATGGCACGATCTCGGCTCACTGCAACCTCCGCCTCCCGGGTTCAAGTGATTCTCCTGCCTAAGCTTCCCCAGTAGCTGGGATTACAGGGCGGGCACCACCACGCCTGGCTAATTTTTGTATTTTTAGTAAAGAAGGGATTTCGCCATGTTGGCCAGGCTGACCTCAAACTCCTGACCTCAGGTGATCTGCCCGCTTCGGCCTCCCAAAGTGCTGGCATTACAGGCGTGAATCACCAAGCCCGTCCTGCATTTAGGGTTTTTTTTGTTTTTGTTTTTGTTTTGTTTTGTTTTTTTTTGAGACGGAGTCTCGCTCTGTCGCCCAGGCTGGAGTGCAGTGGCGCGATCTCGGCTCACTGCAAGCTCCGCCTCCCGGGTTCACGCCATTCTCCTGCCTCAGCCTCCCAAGTAGCTGGGACTACAGGCGCCCACAACCGCGCCCGGCTAATTTTTTGTATTTTTAGTAGAGACGGGGTTTCACCGTGGTCTCGATCTCCTGACCTTGTGATCCGCCCGCCTCGGCCTCCCAAAGTGCTGGGATTACAGGCGTGAGCCACCGCGCCCGGCCCTGCATTTAGGGTTTTGAATGTCGGAGGTTGGGGACGGGCTTGAGCCTCCTTCCTGTCCGTCTTTTCAGCAGCGAGAATCCAGTCATTCCTGCTCTGACCACCAGAGAGCGCACGGGCCCCGTCCCTGGGAATCCAGGAAAACCCCAGGCCGGGGAGGAGCAAGGCTTGCAGATTCAACACCAGGCCTCCCAGACCCAGCCCCCGCACCAGCCTTCGCGCTGCAGAAGTGTAGGAGCAGCAGGCCTGGTTCAAAACGACACCAAACCCCGAACTGGCTGTGTGTCCCTGGGCAAGTGGCTTAACCTCTCTGAGCAGGCGGCAGAACCTGAGGGTTTTCCGTTGGCTCGGGGCAGACGTGAGGACCCCTTGCACCTCCTCAGCCCTCCCTGTGCTCTGCTGCCTGCCCTGAGTCACCTGCCCCTCGCTGACCCCTCCCCAGCCTCACTGGCCGCCTTGGGTGGGTTGAGCAGTTTCCCACCTTGGGACCTTGCAAGGCCATTCCCTCTGCGGGTAGTCCTTCCCCAAGTCCCCTCTCCTGCCCCTGCTTTTCTTTTCTTTTTTTTTTTTTTTTTTTTTTGAGATGGAGCCCAGGCTGGAGTGCCATGGTGCGATCTCAGCTCACTGCAACCTCCGCCTCCTGGGTTCAAGCGATTCTCCTGCCTCAGCCTCCCGAGTAGCTGGGATTACAGGCATGTGCCACCACGCCCGGCTAATGTTGTATTTTTAGTAGAGACGGGGTTTCACCATGTTGGCCAGGCTGATCTCGAACTCCGAACCTCAGGTGATCCGCCCACCTTGGCCTCCCAAAGTGCTGGGATTACAGGCATGAGCCACCGCACCCGGCCCATCTGTGGGTTATTAATGGCGTCTCCCCGTATGTGAGGCCAATGCCCAGCGCACAGTAGGTGTTCAGTAGATTCCCAAATGCATGAACAGTTGGTGAGTGTCTACTGTGTGCTGGGCCCAGGCAGGTGCTGGAAACACAGTGGGATGAGAAGGAACGTAGGGATTTTGTATCAAACTAAGCAGAGCGAAGTGGCTCACGCCTGAGACCAGGAGTTCAAGACCAACCTGAGCAACATAGTGAGACCCTGTCTCTACACAAATAGAATTAGGCTGGGCACAGTGGCCCATGCCTGTAATCCCAGCACCTTGGGAGGCTGAGGTGGGAGGATTGCTTGAGCTCAGGAGTTGAAGACCAGCCTGGGCAACACGGTGAAACTGTCTCTACTAAAAATAAAAAAATGAGCTGGGTGTGGTGACAGGCGCCTGTAATCCCAGTAACTCAGGAGGCTGAGGCAGGAGGATCACTTGACTGGGAGGCAGAGGTTGCAGTGAGCCGAGGTCGCACCACTGCACTCCACCCTGGGCCACAGATGGAGACCCCCATCTTTTTTGTTTTGTTTTGTTTTGTTTTGTTTGAGATGGAGTCTCGCTCTGCCGCCCAGGCTGGAGCGCAGTGGTGTGATCTCAGTTCACTGCAACCTCCGCCTCCCGGGATCAAGCGATTCTCCTGCCTCAGCCTCCTGAGTAGCTGGGATTACAGGCACCCGCCACCACGCCCAGCAAATTTTTCTATTTTTAGTAGAGACAGGGTTTCTCCATGTTGGTCAGGCTGGTCTTGAACTCCCGACCTCAGGTCATCTGCCCGCCTCAGCTTCCAAAAGTGCTGGGATTACAGGTGTGAGCCACCGCGCCCAGCAGAGACCCCCATCTTTAAAAACAAAACAGAACAGAACAGAGGGCTCAGCACGTGCCAGGCCTGAAGTTTAATTCTCACAAAAGCTCCACGTCGTGGACACAATTTAACGGACAACACAACAACACATAGCACACCCAGGCCCCTCGGCCCCTCCTGCTGGCCACCCGGCCCCCGATCAGACCCAGGCCCCTCGGCCCCTCCTGCTGGCCACCCGGCCCCCGATCAGACCCAGGCCCCTCGGCCCCCTCCTGCTGGCCACCCGGCCCCCGATCAGACCCAGGACCCTCGGCCCCCTCCTGCTGGCCACCCGGCCCCCGATCAGACCCAGGACCCTCGGCCCCCTCCTGCTGGCCACCCGGCCCCCGATCAGACCCAGGACCCTCGGCCCCCTCCTGCTGGCCACCCGGCCCCCGATCAGACCCAGGACCCTCGGCCCCCTCCTGCTGGCCACCCGGCCCCCGATCAGACCCAGGCCCCTCGGCCCCTCCTGCTGGCCACCCGGCCCCCGATCAGACCCAGGACCCTCGGCCCCTCCTGCTGGCCACCCGGCCCCTGATCAGACCCAGGCCCCTGGGCTCTCCACCTGCTGGCCATCCGGCCCCAGTCTAACCGTGGAGTGCGGGCCGGAGCAACCCAAGTGCCAGGCCAGTGTCTGTGTGCAACCCAGTGGCCCTGGGCTTCCAGGGCACTCCAGTGTCCATTTGCGACCAAGTGGTCACCTTGCTGCTGCCGGCGATGGGACAGACCTGGGAGCGGGACGCTGGACACCCCCAGGCCCCTCTGAGGCTCTGAGAGACCCCCGAAGTCTCACCGGGTGCTGTGAGATGGGGGTGCTGTTTCCCAGTTTCTCAGCACTTCCTTGGAACAGCTATGAAAGCAGATGCTTGGCTGGGCGCGGTGGCTCACATCTGTAAGCAGAGATCTCCCGACTCTCCTCTCTCCTGATCAGTTGTTTGGGTGTTGCTAACTTTGTTTTATTTTATTATTATATTTTTTTGAGACAGTGTCTAGGTCTGTCACCCAGGCCGGAGTGCAGTGGCACGATCTTGACTCACTGCAGCCTCTGCCTCCTGGGTTCAAGTGATTCTCCTGCCCCAGCCTCCTGAGTAGCTGGGATTACAGGCACCTGTCACCACGCCCAGCTAACTTTTTTTATTTATGTATTTTTTGTAGAGACGGGGTCTCACCGTGTTGGCCAGGCTGGTCTTGAACTCCTGACCTCAAATGATCTGCCCGCCTCAGCCTCCCACAGTGCTGGGATTACAGGCGTGAGCACCGTGCCCGGCCACTAACTTTATTTTAAATAATTTCCAAGATGCAGAAAAGCTACAGGCGTACCACAAAGGGACCTGTGTGCCCTGAACCCTGACCCCATTATTCACAATTTGCCTCATTTATTTATTTTTGAGATGGAGTCTCACTTTTTTGCCCAGGCTGGAGTGCAGTGGTACAATCTTGGCTCACTGCAGCCTCTGCCTCCTGGGTTCAAGGGATTAACCTGGCTCAGCCTCCCGAGTAGCTGGGATTACAGGCGTGCGCCACCACACCCGGCTAATTTTTGTCTTTCTAGTTGAGACGGGGTTTCTCCATGTTGGTTAGGCTGGTCTCGAACTCCTGACCTCAGGTGATCTGCCCACCTCAGCCTCCCAAAGTGCTGGGATCACAGGCGTGAGGCTAATTTGTTTTTAAATTTTTATTTTGTAGAGATAAAAACTTGCTATGTTGCCGAGAGTGATCTCCAACTCCTGGGCTCATGGGATCCTCCCACCTTGGCCTCCCAAAGTGCGGGGAGTACAGGTGTGAGCCACAGTACTTGGCCCCACCTTTATCCCAAACACACCAAAAAGCAGCCTGCTGTTCCCTGAAGGCAGTAACACGTTGATCAGATTGACCAGCGGGCACCAACACCACCGCACACAAACGCACAGACTCACACCCTGCCCCGGGCCCCGCTGGCCACCCCTGGTTCCACACACATGGCACCCTGTTTCTCCCATTTCCTCTCACCAGGGACCTCAACAGATGTGGGCTTGGTTCCATGAGCTCTCCTGGCCCCTTTTTCAATTCAGGATCCCGTCCCCATGAACCCTGGGGGCCTTGGCCAACACGAACTGAGAGGACTCAAAGGAATGACATGGGCCACGCCTGACATTCTCAAAGGAATGTCAACACGGCTCATTCTCACGTCCCAGGCAGACCAAGCCCAGGTAGACCACGTCCCAGGCAGACCAAGCCCAGGTAGACCACGTCCCAGGCCGACCAAGCCCAGATAGACCAAGCCCAGGTAGACCACGTCCCAGGCCGACCAAGCCCAGATAGACCAAGCCCAGGTAGACCACGTCCCAGGTAGACCAAGCCCAGGTAGACCACGTCCCAGGCAGACCAAGCCCAGGTAGACCACGTCCCAGGCAGACCAAGCCCAGATAGACCAAGCCCAGGTAGACCACGTCCCAGGCAGACCAAGCCCAGGCAGACCAAGCCCAGGTAGACCACGTCCCAGGTAGACCAAGCCCAGGTAGACCACGTCCCAGGTAGACCAAGCCCAGGTAGACGATGTCCCAGGCAGACCAAGCCCAGGTAGACCAAGCCCAGGCAGACCAAGCCCAGGTAGACCACGTCCCAGGCAGACTAAGCCCAGGTAGACCACGTCCCAGGTAGACCACGTCCCAGGCAGACCAAGCCCAGGTAGACCAAGCCCAGGTAGACCACGTCCCAGGTAGACCAAAAGCCCAGGCAGACCACGTCCCAGGCAGACCAAGCCCAGGTAGACCACGTCCCAGGTAGACCATGTCCCAGGCAGACCAAGTGGCTGTGCATTCCCTTCTCCCAACCCCCTGGGCAGAAAGAACCACAACTGTCCCCATTGCACCGATGAGGAAACTGAGGCCTGGGGAGGAGGCCAACTGCCCGAGGTGGCAGCTTTGGGGCTGGACTGTGGCTGCCTCCTGGGGAAGGAAACAGTCCCTCTCTCCACTCCTCATCCTGGCAGGGATGGTTGGGCCACTGTTCCTTCATCAAACGTCGTGGAGCCTCCGCCGCGTGCCAGGAGCGGGGGGCCCGTGCCACAAACGTCTGCCGAAACCAGCCATCCACCCAACGGCATCGAGCACCATGATCAAAAGAATAAAGGCCCCAAACAAGGCCAGGAGCAGTGGCTCATGCCCATAATCCCAGCACTTTGGAAGGCCGAGGCAGGTGGATCATTTGAGGTCAGGAGTTCGAGGCCAGTCTGGCCAAAACGGTGAAACCCCATCTCTGCTAAAAATACAAACAAATATAAAAAGGCCTGGTGCAGTGGCTCACGTCTGTAATCCCAGCACTTTGGGAGGCCGAGGCGGGCGGATCACCTGAAGTTGGGAGTGTGAGACAGCCTGACCAACATGGAGAAACCCTGTCTCTACTAAAAATACAAAATTAACCAGGCGTGGTGGCAGGCGCCTGTAATCCTAGCTACTTGGGAAGCTGAGGCAGGGGAATCACTTGAACCTGGGAGGCGGAGGTTGCAGTGAGCCAAGATCACGCCATTGCACTCCTGCCTAGGCAGCAAGAGCAAAACATTGTCTCATTAAAAAAAAATAAAATAGGCCGGGCGCGGTGGCTCAAGCCTGTAATCCCAGCACTTTGGGAGGCCGAGGCGGGTGGATCACGAGGTCAGGAGATCGAGACTATCCTGGCTAACATGGTGAAACCCCGTCTCTACTAAAAATACAAAAAACTAGCCGGGCGTGGTGGGGGGCGCCTGTAGTCTCAGCTACTTGGGAGGCTGAGGCGGGAGAATGGCGTGAACCCGGGAGGTGGAGCTTGCAGTGAGCCGAGATCACGCCACTGCACTCCAGCCTGGGAGACACAGCGAGACTCCATCTCAAAAAAAAAAAACAAAAAAAAAAAAACAAAAAAAAAATAAAATAGCCAGGTGTGGTGGTGCCTCCATGTAATCCCAGGTGCTCAGGAGGCTGAGGCATGAAAATCACTCGAACCCAGGAGCACAGGTTGCAGTGAGCTGAGATTGCACCACTGCACTCCAGCCTGGGAGACAGAGTGAGTTAGACTCCATCTCAAAATAAATAAATAAAGTCCCCAAACACACTTGATTTTTGCCCAGCAAGACTCATGTCTGTGGTGGGAAGTCAGGGAGCCCGAACGGACGGACCGGCTGGAGACGCGGCAGAGGAACATAAATTGTGAAGATTTCATTTTAATACGGACATGTATCAGTTCCCAAATTAATACTTTTGTAATTTCTTTTTTTTGTTTGTTTTTTTTTGTTTTTGTTTTTGTTTTTTTTTTTGAGACGGAGTCTCGCTCTGTCGCCCAGGCTGGAGTGCAGTGGCGCGATCTTGGCTCATTGCAAGCTCCGCCTCTTGGGTTTACGCCATTCTCCTGCCTCAGCCTCCTGAGTAGCTGGGACTACAGGCGCCCGCCACCGCGCCCGGCTAATTTTTTGTATTTTTAGTAGAGACGGGGTTTCACTGTGGTCTCGATCCCCTGACCTTGTGATCCGCCCGCCTCGGCCTCCCAAAGTGCTGGGATTACAGGCGTGAGCCACCGCGCCTGGCCTACTTTTGTAATTTCTTATACCTGTCTTACTTGAATCTCTTAATCCTGTTATCTTTGTAAGCTGAGGATGTACGTCACCTCAGGACCACAGTGATAATTGTGTTAACTGTTGTAAAACGTGTGTTTGAACAATATGAAATCAGTGCACCTTGAAAAAGAACAGAATAACAGCGATTTTAGGGAACGAGGGAAGACAGCCATAAGGTCTGACTGCCTATGGGGTTGGGGCAAAAAGAGCCATATTTTTCTTCCTGCAGAGAGCCTATAAACGGACGTGCAAGTCGGGAAGATATCGCTATGTTCTTTTCCTAGCAAGGAATATTAATATTGATACCCTGGGAAAGAAATGAATTCCTTGGCAGAGGTCTACAAATGGCCACTCTGGGAATGTCCATCTATGTGGTTGTGATGAGGACTGAGATATGCCCTGGTCTCCTGCAGTATCCTCAGGCTTACTAGGGTTGAGAAATCCCACCCTGGTACATTTGTGGTCAGACCAGTTCTCTGCTCTCGAACCCTGTTTTCTGTTGTTTGAGATGTTTATCAAGACAATACGTGCACCGCTGAACATAGACCCTTAGTAGTTTGGTTTTGCCCTTTTGTCCTGTTCCCTCAGAAGCATGTGATCTTTGTTCTGCTTTTTGCCTTTTGAAGCATGTGATCTACTCCCTGTTCTTATACCCCCTTCCCTTTTGAAACCCTTCATAAAATCTCGCTGGTTTAAGGCTCAGGTGGGCATCATGGTCCTACCAATATGTGATGTCACCCCTGGCGGCCCAGCTGTAAAATTCCTCTCTTTGTACTCTTTCTCTTTATTTCTCAGCCAGCTGACACTTATGGAAAATAGAAAGAACCTACGTTGAAATATTGGTGGCGGGGCTGGACGCGGTGTCTCACGTCTGTAATCCCAGCACATTGGAAGGCCGAGGCAGGCAGATCATGAGGTCAGGAGATCGACACCATCCTGGCTAACACGGTGAAACCCCATCTCTACTAAAAAATACAAAAAATTAGCCAAGTGTGGTGGCAGGTGCCTGTAGTCCAGCTATGCAGGAGGCTGAGGCAGGAGAATGGCACGAACCTGGGATCAAGCCGAGATCACACCACTGCACTCCAGCCTGGGTCACAGAGTGAGACTCCGTCTCAAAAAAAAAAAAAAAAAGAAATATTGGGGGCAGGTTCCCCTGATACATGTCAGATTTCCGATCCCCAGAACCATCAGGTAATTCACCTGTGCTGTTTTCAGCTGCTACCTCTGGGTCCATTTGTTACAGCAGCAGATAGCATGCTCATACATCAAGCTATAATGAGTCGAGCCCAGTCAGTCTGGGTGTTTGTGGGTTTCCCAGAAGCCTCGAAGCTACAGGCGGCCCCTTCTGTCATTGGCCAGAGTGGGGTCACATGGTTGTGCCTGAACCAATGACTAGCAAGAGGAATGACTGACATCACTGTGATCTTTTTTGACCAATCAGTATTCACCTCTGGGGCTGAGGCAGGGCGCTCCCTTGTGAGAAATCTGGCTGCCTGAATCTCACACAAAATCAGGTCCCTCATCAGGGAGAGGGAACAGCCATTTATGGGGTGGGGATGCTTGGGGGCCAGCATGGAGAGATGCTGTGGGAAGAGGCCTGGACTGAGCAGGTTCAGCAGGAAGGAACCCAGGCCAATAAACCTCGACTGGTCCCATGGCCGTCGGGAGCCATGGGTGGTGTTTGAGCTGTGGAAGTACCTCTGAAGGGGGTGTTTTTTGTCTGTTTTGTTGTTTTTTTTTCTTTTTTGAGACAGTCTCACTATGTCACCCAGGCTGGAGTGCAGTGGTGTGATCTCGGCTCACCAAAACCTCTGCCTCCTGGCTTCAAGCAATTCTCCTGCCTCAGCCTCCTTAGTAGCTGGGGCTACAGGCACCTGGCACCACGCCCAGCTCATTTTTGTATTTTTAGTAGAGATGGGGTTTCACCATGTTGGCCAGGCTGGGTGTCAAACTCCTGACCTTAAGTGATTTGCCTGCCTCAGTCTCCCAAAGTGCTGGAATTACAGGCATGAGCCACCGCGCCTGGCCGTTTTGTTTTTTGAGATGAAGTCTCACTGTCGCCCAGGCTGGAGTGCAGTGGTGTGATCTTGGCTCATTGCAGCCTCCGCCTCCCAGGTTCAAGTGATTCTCCCGCCTCAGCCTCCTGAGTAGCTGGGATTACAGGCGTGCACCACCACGCCCGGCTAATTTTTTTGTATTTTTAGTAGGGAAAGGGTTTCACCATGTTGGCCAGGCTGGTCTCAAACTCCTGACCTCAAATGATCCGCCCACCTCAGCCTCCCAAAGTGCTGGGATGACAGACGTGAGCCACCGCACTCGGCCAGTGGGGTTGCTTTAGGCCCCGGCTCACACCGCACCCTGCCGATGGGGATATTTTAGGACTCAGCTCACTTCCCAGAGTTCCCACACCACCCACCAGGCCAGATCTTCAGGCCTGAGCCGTGGTTATCAGCATCACAGGCTCCAGAGAGGCCAGCAAGGCTTTGCTTCCTGGAGCCCAGGGGTTGGCAAGTTCTAGCTCAGAGGCTGCAGACAATGGACAATAAGTCAATGCCAAGTATCTTCAGGCTCAGGAAGGTGGGACCGGGTGTCCCTGAGTGTTCTGTACCAAGCCACGATCCACATCCCATCCTGGAGGCCGAAGGTGGTAGAGCAAAGTGACCCCCCCTAGAGCCCCACAGAACCTGCTGCTCTGGGTCCTAAAGGCTCCCCTTGAATAAATGCAAACCTACTAATTGCAAAGGTGGTTATTATTATCAGCTCCAAGGAACAGAAACTTGCTTTAAACTGGCTTCGTCTCCCTGTGGAGGAGGAGTTCAGGCACAGCTGGATCCAGCGACCTCCAGTGTCACTGAGAATTGTTGCTGTCCCTTGTGGCTCTGTGGCCCATGGGGCTGGCCTCTCCCTAGCCATCAGAAAGAGCCACTTGCAACTTCAGGCTCACACCCTTCCAGCCCCAGCAGGAAGCAGGTGTCCCTGTCCCTCTCCCAGCAAAATTCCAGGGCTGTTGGCCAGGCATGGTGGCTCACACCTGTAATCCCAGCACTTTGGGAGACTGAGGCAGGCAGATCATAAGATTAGGAGTTCGAGACCAGCCTGGCCAGTACGGTGAAACCCCATCTCTACTAAAAATACAAAAATTAGCCAGACGTGGTGGCGTACACCTATAGTCCCAGCTACTCAGAAGGCTAAGGCAGAAGAATAGATTGAACCTGGGAGGCGGAGGTTGCAGTGAGCTGAGATCACGCCACTGCACTCCAGCCTGGGCAACAGAGTGAGACTCCGCCTTGAAAAAAAAAAAAAATCCAGGGCTAACTCGTCCTGGTGGTTTTGTTTTGTTTTGTTTTTTCTTTTTCTTTTTTTTTTTTTTTGAGATGGAGTCTCGCTCTGTCACCCAGGCTGGAGTGCAGTGGCGCGATCTCACTGCAAGCTCCGCCTCCTGGGTTCAAGCGATTCTCCCGCCTCAGCCTCCTGAGTAGCTGGGACTACAGGCATGTGCCACCACGCTCGGTTAATTTTTGTATTTTAGTAGACACTGGGTTTCACCATGTTGGCCAGGGCGGTCTCGAACTCCTGATCTCAAGTGATCTGCCCGCCTCAGCCTCCCTAAGTGCTGGGATTATAGGCGTGAGCCACCGCACCCAGCCTGGTTTTCTGAGTGTCAGAGAAGCCTCACTCACTGGCTGGGCGTGCACAGGTGTCCACTCCTGGGGTCCCTTGTGCTGGGATGATTGGAGATGATTCCCCAGAGGAAAATACGGTGCTGGGAGCAGAAGGGGGGAACCAGCCCTGGGCCGGCCCTCGTCGTGCATGGGAGGTACACGGGTCCTGGAAGCTTGTGAACTCGGTGCTGACCCTAGTCCCGACTCTGCAGGGCTGTGTGACTCCAAGAAAGTCACTTCCCACCCTCCAACCTCATTTGCCGCCTATAAATGGGGTGCCTGCCTCACAGCCTCCCGGCAAGCAGCAAAGGGGACTCACCATGCTCCCATCCTGGGCGAGCATCTATTAACTAGGTGATTAACAGGAATCCACGCATGCGTGCTGTGGCCCTACTGTGCGCCCGGTACTGTCCACATCCCACCTGGAACCTGTAGCACTGGGGTCTGTGCCCATTTTACAGATAAGAAAACAGGCATAGGCCGGGTGCGGTGACTCACGCCTGTAATCCCAGCAATTTGGGAGGCCAAGGCGGCTGGATCACCTGAGGTCAGGAGTTCGAGACCAGCCTGGCCAACATGGTGAAACTCCGTCTCTACTAAAAATACAAAAAATTAGCTGGGTCCGGTGGTGCATGCCTGTAATCCCAGCTACTCGGGAGGGTGAGGCACGAGAATTGTTTGAACCCAGGAGGCAGATGTTGCAGTGAGCCGAGGTCGCACCACTGCACTCCAGCCTTGGCAACAAGAGCAAAACTCTGTCTCAAAAAAAAAAAAAGAAAAGAAAAAGAAAAGAAAACAAGCATAGAAGGGTCTCCGGGCCTGGCACACAGTGGGCACCCATAGTTGCTATAACAAATCTGTACAAACTTCCTGGTTTAAAGCAACACACGGGCGGGGTGTGGTGTCTCACACCTGTAATCCCAGCACTTTGTGAGGCCAAGGTGGGCAGATCACCTGAGGTCAGGAGTTTCAGACCAGCCTGGCCAACATGGCAAAATCCCATCTCTATAAAAAAAAAAAAAAAAAATTAGCCGGGTGCAGTGGGAGGCGCCTGTAATCCCAGTTAATCGGGAGGCTGAGGTTGCAGTGAGCCGAGATTTCACCTCTGCACTCCAGCCTGGACGACAGAGTGAGGCCCTGTCTCAAAAAGATAAAAATGGCCGGGTGTTGTACTAAAAATACAGAAATTAGCCAGGCGTGGTGGTGGGCACCTGTAATCTGAGCTACTTGGGAGGCTGAGGCAGGAGAATCGCTTGAATCTGGGAGGTGGAGGTTGCAGTGAGCCGAGATCGTGCTACTGCACTCCAGCCTGGGTGACAGAGTAAAGACTCTGTCTCAAATAAATAATAAATAAAATAAAAATAATAAATAGCCGGGCATGGTGGCTCACGCCTGTAATCCCAGCACTTTGGGAGGCTGAGGCAGGCGGATCACGAGGTCAGGAGATTGAGAACATCCCGGCCAACACGATGAAACCCTGTCTCTACTAAAAACACAAAAAATTAGCCGGGCGTAGTGGCGGCGCCTGTAGTCCCAGCTACTCAGGAGGCTGAGGCAGGAGAATGGTGTGAACCCGGGAGGCGGAGCTTGCAGTGAGCCGAGATCGCGCCACTGCACTCCAGCCTGGGCAACAGAGCCAGACCCCGTCTCAAAAATAATAATAATAATAATAATAATAATAATAGGCCGGGCACAGTGGCTCACGCCTGTAATCCCAGCACTTTGGGAGGCCGAGGTGGGCGGATCACAAGGTCAGGAGATCGAGACCCTGGTGAAACCCCATCTCTACTAAAAAAAAAAATACAAAAAAAAATTAGCCGGGCGCGGTGGTGGGTGCCTGTAGTCCCAGCTACTCAGGAGGCTGAGGCAGGAGAATGATGTGAACCCGGGAGGCGGAGCTTGTAGTGAGCCGAGATTGCGCCACTGCACTCTAGCCTGGGCAACAGAGCCAGACTCCGTCTCAAAAAAAAAATAAATAAATAATAATAATAAATAAGTAAAACACACAATTTTTTCTCTTGCACAAGTTCTGAAGGTCAGTAGTCCCACATGGGGGCCGGGCGCGGTGGCTCACGCCTGTAGTCCCAGCACTTTGGGAGGCCGAGGCGGGTGGATCACCTGAGGTCAGGAGTTCAAGACCAGCCTGGCCAACACAGTGAAACCCCGTCTCTACTAAGAATACAAAAATTAGCTAATATGGTGACGGGCGCCTGTAATTCTAGCTACTCGGGAAACTGAGGCAGAAGGATCGCTTGAACCCGGCAGGGCGGAGGTTGCAGTGAGCCGAGATCGCGCCATTGCACTCCAGCCTGGGCGACAGAACGAGACGACGTCTCAAAAAAAAATAAAAAAGAAGTTCCACACGGGTCTTGCTGGGGGAAGATCGAGGTGCTGGCAGACCCGCGTTCCTTCTGGCAGCTCCAAGGAGAATCTGCGCCTTTCCAGGCTCCTAGAGGCCGCCCACATTCCCTGGCTCGAGCCCCCTTCCTCCATCTCCGAATCCCGCAATGGCAGCCAAGTCCTTCTCTTATCCCATCTCTAACCATAGAGGGCAGGCGTCTCCTTTTCTTTCTTTTTATTTTTATTTTTATTTATTTATTTATTTATTTATTTTTTTTTTTGAGACGGAGTCTCGCTCTGTTGCCCAGGCTGGAGTGCAGTGGCGCGATCTCGGCTCACTGCAAGCTCCACCTGCCGGGTTCACGCCATTCTCCTGCCTCAGCCTCCCGAGTAGCTGGGACTACAGGCGCCCACAACCGCGCCCGGCTAATTTTTTGTAATTTTTTGGTAGAGACGGGGTTTCACTGTGGTCTCGATCTCCTGACCTTGTGATCCGCCCGCCTCGGCCTCCCAAAGTGCTGGGATTACAGGCGTGAGCCACCGCGCCCGGCTATTTTTATTTTTGAGATGGAGTCTCACTGTGTTGCCCAGGCTGGAGCACGATCTCAGCTCACTGCAACCTCCGCCTCCCGGGTTCAAGCGATTCTCCTGCTTCAGCCTCCCAAGTAGCTGGGATTACAGGCACACGCCGCCATGCGCACCTTTTTCTTTTTTGTATGTTTAGTAGAGACAGGGTTTTACCATGTTGGCTAGTCTAGTCTCGAACTCCTGACCTCAAGTGATCTGCCCATCTCAGCCTCCTAATGTGCTGGGATTCCACCGCGCCCGGCCAGGCATCTCCTCTTCTACGGACGCTTCAAAGACAGTGGGCCATCTGTATAACCCAGGATGAGCCCCTGTGTGAAAGTCCTCAACTCAGTCCCCCCTGCAGAGCCCCTTTGGCCGGGAAGGGTGGGACACCCACAGGTTCCAGGGATGAGGGCCCCGTGGTCTCTGGGGCCGCCGTTCTGCTGACCACCCCCAATTGCACTTCCACTCACTCACAGCACAAGCGTCTGTTTCCAGCGCCCACCCCTGCCGTTCCAACCAACGTTCGTCTCAACCTGAACATCCCTTTCCTCTGGGAAGCCCTCCTCAGTCTCCCCCAGGCCTGGGTGTGGCCTGGGGCACCTCTGCTATCTGGGCATCCTCTACCACAGAACAACACTGGATTGTTACTGTTTTTTTTTTTTTTTTGAGACGGAGTCTGGCTCTGTCGCCCGGGCTGGAGTGCAGTGGCCGGATCTCAGCTCACTGCAAGCTCCGCCCCCCGGGTTTACGCCATTCTCCTGCCTCAGCCTCCCGAGTAGCTGGGACTACAGGCGCCCGCCGCCTCGCCCGGCTAGTTTTTTGTATTTTTTAGTAGAGACGGGGTTTCACCGTGTTCGCCAGGATGGTCTCGATCTCCTGACCTAGTGATCCGCCCATCTCGGCCTCCCAAAGTGCTGGGATTACAGGCTTGAGCCACCGCGCCTGGCCGATTGTTACTGTTTACCTGTCAGGATTTACCTCGAGGGAGACAGCAGCCTGGGGGGGTGAGCAGAGGCCACGGCACCCACGGTGGGTGTCTGAGCCAGGGAGAAGTATAATGGCAGCTGGGGTACGAAGTGGCCACGGGGGCCAGGCTGCGGGTGGAGGTCCTAGGATGGGCCTCGGGGCTGGAAAGGGTAGGAAGAGGGGCAGAGCCGGGAGGTCGTCACTGGGGTCTCAGGAGGAGGCAGTGCCCCAGAAAAGGCCAGTGACCTGTTTGAGGTCACCCCACAGAGCCTCTGGGTTAGGGAGGAAGACAGAGCCGGGAGCAGGAGGCCACTGGCAGCTGGCCTCGGTTTCCCCGGAGAGGGCCGGAACCCACGCCAGCCAGACAATGACCCTTTGATTCGCACAGCCCAGGCCGGAGTGGCTGAGCCACAGCGGGGTCAGGTCTTGGCCAAGGTCACACTGTCCAGCCCCCGCACACCCTCAGTGAGAACACAGGGTCCTGTCCCTGCCCCGCTCCCCAACCCGGGGAGATTCCCAGGGGAATGCCAGAGGCCAAGGCCAGGTCAAGACGGCGGGGTGTCCCCCTCACGGCCACTAGGGCAGGAACTTGGCCCCTGGCCACTGGCTGCGAGGGGACACAGTCAGGCTGGGCAGCTGAGGTGGAGGAAAAGGTACAGGTGCGTCGTCCGTGGGCGCAGGTCTCACTTACGCCAGAGAAGGGGCTGTGCCGTGGGGCTGCTGGACGCCTCCGTTTCCACACCTGGGGGGTGGGCAACGCCGGAACAGCCAGCGGCCAGACACAGGCATCCCCAGGAGACACCCAACTGCTCTCCATCTCCTCAACCTTCTTTATTTTCCTGAAAGCATTTACCAGTCTTTGAAGTTACAGATTAATTTGTCTCTGCATTTTGCTGTCTATGGCCCCTCCAAACCAGGAGCTCTGTGAGCGTGTGATGGGGTCTGCCTTGGTCACCACGGCACCCCAGCACCCTGCAGGGCCCCTCTGGCCAACAAGAGATGTTCACTGATGGTTCCTTAGAAGCGGGAACAGAGGGGCTCCGCAGAACCCTTGAGCTCGCCACGGGCGCCCTGACAGATCCGGAGGCCTCCACCGCAGCATCAGTCCCAAGTAGAAAATGTGTCTGGCTGCAGCAAAGCCCCCCGGACACAGCGCCTCCAGGCCCACGCAGATGTCGCTGTCATAAATTGTGGGAAACGCCTCTGCTGGAAACAGTGTTTGAAACAGTGTTTGCTGAATCTCGGAGGGAGAGGAAAAAACCTAGTAAACATTCTTGTTGATATGACCTGGGGGAACCTTCCCAAAGGCTTGGAAGGCTGTTGGGGGCAGAGTTGCCCAGGGGCCCAGGACAAAGGCCTGGCGTGCACGCACACACGCACACACACAGACAGTGGCCTCCCTGGGGACCTTGGCTGGGCGAGGCCTGCTGTTGTCCACGATGCTGGAAGGAGCTGTGTCTCTGGGTCTGTCCCGGCCGCACCCCGTTCTGTCCCACACCCAACCTCTCCCCACCCACAGGCCGGCTCCAGCGGCCAGGTGGACGGGTGGGCGGCCTGCGCCATGAGCAGGGAACCATATCCAGCTGAGGTTTTGGGTGTGTGGGGCAGGTCGGGACCAAGGAGGCCGGGTTGGGGGGCTCAGACTATGAAAGTGACCACATGCAAATCACAGAAACGGGGTGCAGGGATCCACAGACGTGCTCCTCGTGGGTCCCCGCTAGCTCACCACCACCCCTGCAACTGAAGATCCCCACACCCACTTTGACTCCTGGAGACCGCCCCTCCATCCACCCAAAAGGCTGCCACCACCTCGAACCCACACCCCGGTCCCAGTTCCGCCCTGGGTCCAGCCACATCTCCCCAGATGCATTCTCTGGCTCCGGGAGGGGACCCGGGCGCGCGCCCCCAGCTGCCCCCCGCAGCGGCCGGGCCCGGCGCCTGCCCACCCCGCGCGGGACACGGCCTCGCCCCCGCCACTCCCGCGCCGCGCCCCGCCCCGTGCCCCGCCCCGCCCGCGGCCCGCGGGACCTTTATAGGGAGCGCCGGCCGCGCGCTAGGAAGTCGGTGCCGCTGCCGTCTCTGCGTTCGCCATGCGTCCCGGGGCGCCAGGGCCACTCTGGCCTCTGCCCTGGGGGGCCCTGGCTTGGGCCGTGGGCTTCGTGGGCTCCATGGGCTCGGGGGATCCCGCGCCCGGTGAGTGGGGCGGCCAGAGGGGCGGGCGGGGCGGGCCACCCACGTGGGGCTGCCCGGAATGCGGCCGGGGGGACGTCGGGGGGCGCGGCGGCGGTGGGGGCGAGGGCGGTGTCCGGCGCAAGCTGGAGCCGGGAGGGTCTGAAGGGGGGTCACCAGGAGGTCAACAGAGCAGAGGTTCCTAATCACAATGACCGCTGACATTTATTGAGCGCTTAGTGTCTACCTCTCCCCTCCCTGAACCCGTGCCATCCCAGTAGTGCCGGAGCTCTCTTCATCTCTCTTCCAGATGGGGAAACTGAGGCTCAGGGTCACACAGACTGTAGGCGGCAAAGCCAGGGTTCTAGCCGCGACCGTCTGGGTCGGTCCTGGTGCCCTGAGAGGCAGCGCTGGGTGTCTGGAGCCAGGCCCTCCAGCTGGGGCTGAGAGCTTCCCCGGATCCTGGGTAGACCAGGCATGGAGACTCACACCTGGGACTTGCCGGGAGGCGCCAGGCAGGAGACGGCCCCACTCCTGGCCTCAGTTTCCCCTATGATGGGTGCCAAGGTGCTGCATTCCCCAAACTGGTCCCTGGCAGTGTCTGTGAACCACCGAGCACTCTGGGAAGGGGGCTGTGGCCGTTCCTGCCCCCAGGGACAGGGGAAGAAACTGGGGGCTCTCTGGCTCCCCACCCCCCATCCCTGCAGCCCCACCCCACCCCAGCCCCGCGCCAAAGGGAGAGCAGAGCCCCCTCCCCGAAGGCCACGTCCCTGGGGAGACAGTGAGCTCATGCAAGGGGAATGTTCCCAAGTTGGAGTGAGTAAGAGGCGGGCCAGGCGGTGGGGGGGCTGCCAGGCGCGGGGCTCCACGTGCCCTCGCCCTCGGGTGCTGTCTAGACAGAGGGCAGAGGCGGGAGAAGCGGTTCCAGGGCCCGCTGACCCTGACATGCCCAGTGCCTGGCGTTGGGTGGTGTTTGACGGGTTGGGCAGGGTGCCAGCCCCCGGCCTGGGGGCTCGGAGGGAACGAGGGGGGACCTCCTGGGATGGGTGAGGGTTGGTGGTGAGGGTGTTGGGGGGGGCATAGAGCTAGAGGGGAGGAGGTATCTCCAGGGACCCGGAGCCAGGGTGGGGACCCCCATGTGGTTTTCTGCCCCTCTTCCTGGGTTGGGGTAGATCATCCCATGCGTAACTACTGAGCACCACCTGCATGCATCTGTGGGCGGGCCAGAAGCTGGGTGTCAGGAGTGGCCCAGGAGAGCACCCCATCCCCTGGCCCGCAGGTGGTGTTTGTTGGCTCCAGCAGGGCCAGGAGGCCACCTGCAGCCTGGTGCTCCGGACTGACGTCACCCGGGCCGAGTGCTGTGCCTCTGGCAACATTGACACCGCCTGGTCCAACCTCACTCACCCGGGGAACAAGATCAACCTCCTTGGCTTCTTGGGCCTTGTCCACTGCCTTCCCTGCAAAGGTGAGACCCCAGGCCAGAAGCAGGGCAGGCATCTCAGCTCAGGACCAGCCAAAAACAGTCACGGTGGTCGAGGGCAAAACATGCGGGGCTGAGCCTGTCACAGGGGTTGCAGGGGGGATCCTGGTCTCAGAGAGGGACTGGGGGCACCTCCCAGTTCCCAGGCTTCAGTCTCTTGCAGTTTAGGACTCAGGAAGAGGCCCTGAGGACTCCCCACGTGGCTGAGCCTTTGCTGGGGCTGAGCTCTCTGCCTGGGTGGCTCTTCGATAAATGTCTGGCTTACACCTAGCTCCTGGGAAGGTGGGTTTGCCATTCTGGCCTGTGACCCCAAATGTCCACACCAGGGACCTTCACTGCAGACTCCAGGGTCTGTGGTGGGGTTACAGCTGCATGATTAACAAGCATTTGCCTCGGGACCCAGTTTTTTTTTTTTTTTTTTTTTTTTTTGAGATGGAGTTTCATTCTTGTTGCCTAGGCGGGAGTGAAATGGCACGATCTCGGCTCACCGCGACCTCCACCCCCCAGGTTCAAGCGATTCTCCTGCCTCAGCCTCCCTAGTAGCTGGGATTATAGGCGTGCGCCACCACACCCGGCTAATTTTTTGTATTTTTAGTAGAGACGGGGTTTCTCCATGTTGGTCAGGCTGGTCTCAAACGCCCGACCTCAGGTGATCTGCCTGCCTCGGCCTCCCAAAGTGCTGGATTACAGGCGTGAGCCACCGCGCCCAGCCACTCGGGACCCTCTTCTGAGACAATGCCTTCCCCATCAAACTAGGGGCTCTTGGGTGGCAGAGAACGAATGAATGAGTTAAGATATATTCTCCGCACTGGAGGATGAATTTTTTTTTTTTTTTTTTAAAGACAGAGCCTTGCTCTGTCACCCAGGCTGGAGTGCAGTGGTGCGATCTCGGCTCACTGCAACCTCGGCCTCCTGGGTTCAAGCGATTCTCTTTCCGCAGCCTCCTCAGCGGCCG
The DNA here is from genome assembly GCF_037993035.2 of Macaca fascicularis. Lineage (NCBI taxonomy): Eukaryota > Metazoa > Chordata > Mammalia > Primates > Cercopithecidae > Macaca > Macaca fascicularis. The sequence goes on from NC_088393.1 coordinate 1,250,653, forward strand.
GGACTACAGGTGTGCGCTGCCACGCCTGGCTAAGTTTTATATTTTTGGTAGAGACGGGGTTTCATCACATTGGCCAGGCTGGTCTCAAACTCCTGACCTCAAGTGATCTGCCAGCCTTGGCCTCCCAAAGTGCTGGGATTACAGGCATGAGCCACCATGCCTTTGTTGGGGCACAACTTGAAGGAGGTGGGCATTAGAGCTGGGGTGTTGGGGGATGTCTAGGAGTTTGCCAGATGGAGTCAGTATGGGAGTGGGGATCAGGAGAGAACATGGCTTGAGGTTAGGTCCTGGTGGGTGGGGTGAGTCAGAGGAGCCAGGGGGAGGCTGGAGCTGAGGGGTGCAGACCCGAAGGCCAGGCTGAGGAACTCTGTTGGCCTCTGAGATGTGATTAATCCCAGATCAGCCTGGCTGGGTGGTCCTGAACTCATTGCCACATACCCCTGGCTCCCTCCAGACCCCCCTCTGGCTTCTGGGAGAAGGACAGACTTCAAAAAGTGCCTGGCCTGGGCATGAGTCGGCCCAGGACCCCCCACCCCCAACCTCATCTGGCCGCCCTGGGGACGGGAACTCAGGCCCCCTTCCGTTCTCGCTTGTATGAAAGCCATCCTGGCCAAGCATTTCCAGATGTGCCTGTGAGCCGCTGTGCGGGGGCCGCCCAGGTGTGGCCCACATGCCCTGCAGGGCTGCGTGGGGGGCGCTGGCCATCCTCTAAGGAGTGCCTGACTGCCTTGTAAGTGGGGCTCCCCCGTCAGCCCCGCTTTACACACAGAGAAACTGAGGCTGACACATAAACAACAGCTGTGTTCAGAGGCCCCACCAGACCCACAGACAACAGAAAGGGGATCGGTCATCTGGGTCCTGCTGCAGCTTTCAAGCTGAGGTGCTTGGGTCCCCTGCACTCATAGCTGCGACCCGGCCTCAGTTTCCCCATCTGTAAAATGATGACTTGGGAGGATGCAATGAGCCTAGGTGGCGATGAACATCACATGAAAAGCGGGGGCGGGGACCCCAGAGAGAGTTTCCCTAGCAGGACCTCAGTATCCCTGCCTGAGCAGTGGGGCTGCGGGGCAACTCCTGGTTCAGAGGCCTAGGGCTGTGGGCGGCGCCCTCCCCTGGAATCGCTCCCCAGGCCAGGAGGGGTGTCCAGAGCCCCGCCCTCCCCGACGCCTCCTGGGGGAAGATTCCGGCAGCCCCAGACTCGCGCCTGGCAAGGGCGGAACACCCCAGGCTGACGCAGCTGGGGCCCCTCCGGCCTTCCCAGAAAAGCGCGTGCATCGGGGGCAGACGTCAGCCAGCTACAAGGAGGAGCGGCCCGAGGCTGCGTAGCTCCGCCGGACCCCGATTCCGGGCAGAGACCCCGCGGCCTGCGCGCACCGAGCCCAGCCCCCGCCCCCAGCCCCACCGGTCCCGCGCCCCGACCCGTAGCCCTGCCCCTGGGAACCCGAACGCCCCGACTCCGACTGACCCTGACCTGGGACGGCGCCCCCGCCTCCGCCCTGCAGAGGGGGCGCAGGGAGGGGCCCCGAGGCCTTCGCGCGGCCCCACGCCCGGGAACCTCCCATGCCCGGCCCCACGCGCGTGTCCTGTGTCCGCAGATTCGTGCGACGGCGTGGAGTGCGGCCCGGGCAAGGCGTGCCGCATGCTGGGGGGCCGCCCGCGCTGCGAGTGCGCGCCCGACTGCTCTGGGCTCCCGGCGCGGCTGCAGGTCTGCGGCTCAGACGGCGCCACCTACCGCGACGAGTGCGAGCTGCGAGCCGCGCGCTGCCGCGGCCACCCGGACCTGCGCGTCATGTACCGGGGCCGCTGCCGCAGTACGTGGGGGCGGGGTCTGTGGAGGGGCGGGGCGGGCCTGGGGCGGGGCGGGACCTACCAGACCTGCGCATCACGTATCGAGGCTGCTGCCGCAGTACGTGGGGGCGGGGCCTGGGGCGGGGCCACCCGGACCTGAGCGTCACGTTACGGAGCTGCTGCTGCAATGCGTGAGGGAGAGGCCTACGTGACGGCCCGGCCTCTGGGGGCGGGGCCTGCTGGAGGGGAGGGGCCGTTGCCGCAGTACGTGGGGGCGGGGCCTCCAGCCCACTATATGTCACGTGGGTCGCGGTGGGGCCTAATTAAGGGCGCGTTTACACTTCCGAGGGAGTATTACGGGGTGGGGTCTTTTGTAGGGTTGGGATTTGGAAAGTAGTGGGCCTCCGGGGCTCACATTGGGCGAGAGGTATGTGGCATGGTCAGAGCGGGAGTGTGACGCAGCGAGGGGCTTGTGGGTGTAACCAGAAGGGCATGATGGAACCAGGGGGTGAGACTTTGGGTCATGGAAGGGGCGGGGCTCTTGACTGGGGCGTGGTTCCTGGGTGGAGATGGGCGGGGATTTGTGGGTGGAGCTTGGGTGGGCGGCCCCGCAGTCGCGGAGGGGCGGGGCTTTGGGTAACAAGGGTGAGGGCTTACGAGGAGGTGTGGCTCCTGGGTACAATGGGAGGGGCAAGGCTTGTGGGTGGAGCCTGAGGGGGTTGGTTGGGCTCGTGGAGGGGCGGGGCTTTGTGGGTGGTAAGAGGGTGGGGCTTATGGCTAAAGCAAGAGGTGGGGCTTCTGGAAGGGGAGAAACTCCTGGGTAGAATCGGAGGGGCAGGGCTTGTGAGTTCTATGGGGGGTTGGACTTCTGGGTAACAAGGGGCGAGGCTCGTGGGAGGAGCAGGGTTTCTGGGTGGAGCCTGATTGTGGGCGGGGCTTTGTGGTGGTAAGGGGGTGGGGCTTATGGCTAATGTAAGGGGTGGGGCTTCTGGAAGGGGAGTGACTTCTGGGTACAATCGGGGGGTGGGGCTTGTGGGAGCTTTAGGGGGTGGGACTTTTGGGTAACGTAAGGGGCGGGGTTCCTGGAAGGGGTGTGGCTCCTGGGTACAATTGGAGGGGCAGGGCTTGTGGGTGGAGCTCAAGGGGTGGGATGGAGAGGGGGGCTCATGGGGAGGTGCGGGGGGCTTGTGTCCTACCAGAGGGTTTTCTCAACTTGGGGGTTAAGGGCAGGTCTTGGGGCCAAGAGCCCTGCGGGGTTCTCAGCGAGATGTCTCCTGAACTGTCCCTGGCACCTGGCCTGCAGAGTCCTGTGAGCGCGTGGTGTGCCCGCGGCCACAGTCGTGCGTCGTGGACCAGACGGGCAGCGCCCACTGTGTGGTGTGTCGGGCGGCGCCCTGCCCTGTGCCCTCCAGCCCCGGCCAGGAGCTTTGCGGCAACAACAACGTCACCTACATCTCCTCGTGCCACCTGCGCCAGGCCACCTGCTTCCTGGGCCGCTCCATCGGTGTGCGCCACGCGGGCAGCTGCGCAGGTGCAAACGCAGGGCGAGGGCACAGACCTGTCCTGGGGGCCGGAGAACCCCCTGCCCTGCGCCCTCAATGCTCTTATCCACCCTTGCAGGCACCCCTGAGGAGCCGCCAGATGGTGAGTCGGAGGAAGAGGAAGAGAACTTCGTGTGAGCCTGCAGGACAGGCCTGGGCCTGGTGCCCGAGGCCGCGCCCCACCCCGTTATTTATTGCCACAGCAGAGTCTAATTTATATCCCACGGACACTCCCTAGGGCCTGGATTCGGACCACTTGGGGATCCCAGAACCCCCCTGGAAGGACTGAGGAAAGGAGGCCTGGGGGCCGGCTGGTGGGTGGGGTAGACCTGCATTCCGGACACTGAGCGCCTGATTTAGGGCCTTTCTCTAAGAAGCTCCAGCCCCTACCCTAAGACCTATTGCTGGGGAGGACTCCACACTTCTGCTCTGCTCCTTTGGGGATAAACCTGTTAATTATTGCTACCATTAAGAGGGCTGGGCATTCCCTGCTGGTAATTCCTGAAGAGGCATGACTGCTTTTCTCAGCCCCAACCATCCTAGAACAGGGGCCTTGGGCTTAGGCCAGGAGGAGCAGAGGAGGTCTAGCCTGGGTGAATACGGAGGGTCTAGCCTGGGTGTGTAAGGAAGGTCTAGCCTGGGTGAGTACGGAGGGTCTAGCCTGGGTGAGTACGGAGGGTCTAGCCTGGGTGTGTAAGGTAGGTCTAGCCTGGGTGAGTACGGAGGGTCTAGCCTGGGTGAGTACGGAGGGTCTAGCCTGGGTGTGTAAGGAAGGTCTAGCCTGGGTGAGTACGGAGGGTCTAGCCTGGGTGTGTACGGAGGGTCTAGCCTGGGTGTGTACGGAGGGTCTAGCCTGGGTGAGTACGGAGGGTCTAGCCTGGGTGAGTACGGAGGGTCTAGCCTGGGTGTGTACGGAGGGTCTAGCCTGGGTGAGTAGGGAGGGTCTAGCCTGGGTGAGTACGGAGGGTCTAGCCTGGGTGTGTACGGAGGGTCTAGCCTGGGTGAGTACGGAGGGTCTAGCCTGGGTGTGTACGGAGGGTCTAGCCTGGGTGTGTACGGAGGGTCTAGCCTGGGTGTGTACGGAGGGTCTAGCCTGGGTGAGTACGGAGGGTCTAGCCTGGGTGAGTACGGAGGGTCTAGCCTGGGTGTGTAGGAGGGTCTAGCCTGGGTGTGTACGGAGGGTCTAGTCTGAGTGCGTGTGGGGACCTCAGAACACTGTGACCTCAGTCCAGCAAGCCAGGCCCTTCATGAAGGCCAAGAAGGCTGCCACTGTTCCCTGCCAGCCCAAGAACTCCAGGTTCCCCACTGCCTCTGTATGCCCCTTCCCATCCTGCGAAGGCCGTTGAGAAATGCCCAGTGTGACCCATGGGAAAGGGCACGGCCTGTCCTCCTGACACGGGCCGTGCTCAGCCACAGAACTGCCCAGCGCCTCCCCTGCTGCCGTCCACGGTCAGTTTCCTAGGCGACATCACATGGTCTCAGGCATGCGGCAGCCAGCGGCAGTTCAGCGCAGGGCACTGTGTCCAGCGGAGCCCAGTCCACTTTGGGGGGACTCCGGCAGGGACCACGGACCCCTGCTCACCCACTGGCCCCGAGGGGGGTGTAGACACCAAGACTCACGGATGTGTGACATCTGGAGTCCTGGAGCCGGGTGTCCCAGCAGCACCACTAGGTGCCTGCTGCCTCCACGGTGGGGTTCACACCCAGAGCTTCTCGGTCCCCTACATGTAGCCCGCCCCGGCTACATGCCAGACCTGCCTCACCCACCAGCACAGCCGGAGCTGGCGACACCAGCCAGGTGCTGGTCTTGGGCCAGTTGTCCCACGACGGCTCACCCTCCCCTCCATCTGGGTTGTCACTCAGAATTGCCTACCTGTGCCTGCGTGTAAACCAGAGCCTCAGACCAGCTATGGGGAGGGGGACAATGTGGAGGAAATCCAGCTTCCCCGGTCTGGGGTGAGGAGTGCCGGGAGCTTGGGCATCCTCCTCCAGCCCCCAGGTAGTGCCTTACCTGTGGTGCCCAGAAAAGTGCCCCTGGGCTGGTGGGTCTACGGGGGCCTCAACCAGGCAGCCCTCCCCACTCTGGGGCCCTGCCTCACCAAAGAAATAAAGACTCAAGCTATTTTGGGGTGTCCAGGCCTCAGTTTGTCTCGTCTCTCAGGGCTTCAGGCCACCCCCTCGGCCATGGGATTGGCAGCCTGGGGCCTGGGGTGCTGTGTGGGGGCTCTGGAGGCACCAGAAGAGAGACCCAGCATTAGTCCTTGGGCAGCCTCTGGCCACCTCTGGGCCTCAGTGCCTCTCCAGGCAGTGGACAAGCCCAGGAGGGGCTGAGGCAGTGCGGGAGGGGAGGGAGAGGAAATTGGCCTTTTGGGAGGGCACACAGGATAGACAAGATGGCTTAGGGCACCCCTAAGACACCAGCTGGCTTGGGGCCCAGAAATGGAGGCCCAGCCTTGAAGGACTTGGGTGAACAATAGCAGTAATAACAATAACAGGATTAGGGCCGGGGCAGGGTAGCTCACCCCTGTAATCCCAGCGCTTTGAGAGGCCAAAGTGGGTGGATCACTTGAGGCCAGGAGTTTCAGACCAGCCTGGGCAATATAGTGAGACCCCCGTGTATCTACATTAAAAAAAAAAAAAGGTCAAGTGCCCCTGTAGTCCCAGCTACTCAGGAGGCTGAGGTGGGAAGATGGCTCGAGCCCAGGTTGTCAAGGCTGCAGTGAGCTACGATGGCACCACTGCACTCCAGCCTGGTGACACAGTGAGACACTGTTTCTAAAATAATAATAATAGCAAAATCAGCCAGCAGTGGTGGTTCATGCCTGTAATCCCAGCAGTTTGGGAGGCCGAGGCAGGTGAATCACAAGGTCAGGAGTTCGAGACCAGCCTGGCCAACATGGTGAAACCCTGTCTCTACTAAAAATACAAAAATTAGCCAGGTGTAGTGGCGGGTGCCTGTAATCCCAGCTACTCAGGAAACTGAGACAGGAGAATTGCTTGAACCTGGGAGGCAGAGGTTGCAGTGAGCCAAGATCGTGCCGCTGTACTCCAGCCTGGGTGACAGAGCAAGACTCTATCTTGAAAAAAAAAAGAAAAATTAGCCAGCTGTGGTGTCACGTGCATGTAATCCCAGCTACGTGGGAGGGTGAGGCGAGAGAATCGCTTTAACTCAGGAGGAGGAGGTTGCAGTGAGCCGAGATCGCACCTCTGCACTCCAGCCTGGGTGACAGAAGGAGACTCTGTTTCAAAATAATAATAATAAAAAAAAGGCCGGGCGCGTTGGCTCACGCCTGTAATTCCAGCACTTTGGGAGGCCGAGGCGGGTGGATCACGAGGTCCGGAGATGGAGACCATCCTGGCTAACACAGTGGAACCCCGTCTCTACTAAAAAATACAAAAAAAATTAGCTGGGCGTGGTGGCGGGTGCTGTGGTCCCAGCCTCCGGAGGCTGAGGCAGGAGAATCGCATGAACCCGGGAGGCAGAGCTTGCAGTGAGCCGAGATTGCGCCACTGCACTCCAGCCTGGGCGACAGAGCGAGACTCCGTCTCAAAAAAATAAATAAAAATAAAAATTAGGCCGGGCACGGTGGCTCACGCCTGTAATCCCAGCACTTTGGGAGGCCGAGGCGGGCGGATCACAAGGTCAGGAGATGGAGACCACGGTGAAACCCCGTTTCTACTAAAAATACAAAAAACTAGCCGGGCGCGGTGGCGGGCGCCTGTAGTCCCAGCTACTCAGGAGGCTGAGGCAGGAGAATGGCGTGAACCCGGGAGGCGGAGCTTGCAGTGAGCCGAGATTGCGCCACTGCACTCCAGCCTGGGCGACAGAGCGAGACTCTGTCTCAAAAAAATAAAAAAATAAAAATTAATAATTAATAAGAAAGAAATAAATAAAATTTAAAAATAAAAAATAACACAATAACAAGCTGTGACAGTAACATCAGCTGGGACTTGCCGTGCACCTGGCGCTATTCTCCGTGGTTTTCAGAGGATGAACGCCAGGCTGGATGGGAGGCCAGACCCTCTTGGGATTCTATGGTGTGGCCGGTGCAAGCCCGCACTGGTGTCCAGCGGCCCCCACGCCCTGCAGAGGGAGCTCAGGGCTTCCTAGCCTCCGTTTCCCAGCCTACTCATCTGTGCTGTGGTTAGCCGGCTGGAGGGAGGTGGAGGCACAGCGTTCCAGGTGGGAGGCTGCAGGAGTGTGGGTTGCAGGCCTGCGGAGGTGGACCCAGAGGGGTTCACGGTGGGGGGCATGGGAAGGTGGAAAGGGGCTGCGGACAAGGAGCCGTGACACAAACACAGGTGGACCCTGCCGCTGACCGCCCGTGGGTGAGGCTGGAAGTCAGTTAACATTTTACTGGGTTAGATTCTGCCTTTGCATATGGAACGGGTGTCCCCCGCCGCTGGCCGTCCCACCCCAACCCTGCACATCAGGCTTCCCGGTGTCTGGGGCCCCAGGGACCCCCTGCCCCAGCCATGGAACATTCCAGGCCTGGAGCAGCAACCTCATTTGCATGCCGCAAGGCTGTGGCTCAGGCGACTCCTCCTGGGGGCCTGGTGGTCCCACGCAGGGGTCCGGGCTGGGGGCTGCTCCGCCGAACCACGTCCCAGATCCAGGCCACAAAGGAGGACACCTGCGTGTACACATCGGGGGTCTTCGGGTCGCCGCACCAGAGGCCGGAGAACGACACGAGGCCGTGAGCCCGGTTCCTGCACACCAGGGGCCCCCCGGAGTCGGCCTGGAGTAAAAGGAGAGGTGAGGTCAGGGCCTCTGGGAGCTGCGGCAGGCACATCTCACCACCTCCCTCCCTGCCTCAGAACCCTCTGTGACTCCCTACTGCTCTCCAAGGAAAAAGTAAACTCATCTCTGCCATCCAGGCCCTGAGGACCCGGCCCCCACCCACTTCTCTGCCCGCCTCCCCCACCAGCCTCCTCGGTGCTCCAGCCTTTGCACAGCCTGGAGGCCTGTTCCTGGCCTGTGCTGGATGCTACGTGTGTAAACATTCGAGTCTGCAGTGCTCTGGGCAGTGCACAACCTGCACAGCTGTACGCGGCCGCCCTCCAGTAATGGGTCTCTCTGCCTTGCATGTGTTTCCTCCAATCTTCTAAGGATTCCTTCAAGTCTCAGCTCAAAGGTGCTCTCCTTGGAGAGGGCTCCCCGAATACTCACCCTAAAATCCCTCATCCTACCCTCCTAACTGCCATCTGGAATCCACTCTGACACCAGAAACTATTCGGGTGGCAGTTTTACAGATGGAGAAGAAGAGGCCCAGAGAAATCAAGTGACTTTTCCAAGGTCACACATTGGGAAAGTGGACAGTCTCGTTTCTCCTGGGCTTGGGCTTCCGGGCTCCAGAGTGTGTGTCCTGAACCAAGTCGCTCTCTTGCCTGCAAAAGACCTTCCAGGCCCCGTGTCTCCCTTAGCACCAGGGGATTCGTTTATCCGACAAGATTTTAGGAGTGGGAGCTGCTTCCTCTCAATCTGTTACTACCTTCTACTGAACACTGCTTGTACAAATACACAAGTGTGTGGCTCTTTGTGCAGTGCACAACCTGCGCAACTGAACATGACAGCCCTGCGTGACCCTTGCCAACTCCCTGCCTTTCCTGGGCCTCAACTTCTCCATCTGGTCCAATATCAATGGGACTCAGTTCCCAAGGCCCTTCCTGGCCCTGACTGTCTCTGTGGGCCTTGGTTTCCCCATACAGTAAGTGGGTGGAGCAGGGAGGGGATCTTACCGAGCAGAAGCCTCGCCTGTGCCTGTCCCCACTGCGGGTGCAGAGCATCGTACGGCTCAGGTGGCCCTTCCAGGAGCTGTTGCAGACGTCCAGGTCCAGCACTCGGACCTCGGCCTCCATCAGTCCAGGCGGCAGATCCTCAAAGTCAGACACGAAGCCCCAGCCAGCCACCCGGCACCGTGTCCCGGCTGTGGGGGGCCTGGCCCGTCTCCCTGGCAGCCTCAGCAGCCCCACTGCAGGGCCCAGGACAGCAGAGCTGTTCAGCTGCAGGGAAAGCATGAGTTCAGGCCACCAGGCTCCCTCCCCACCCCCCGCTCCTGCCTCGGTTTATCCATGGGACCCCTGGTTCTGCCTTTGTGAAGCGAAATCAATGGTGGCCACCATGAGGCCGGGTCAGAAGGCCCCGTTCCTTCTGCCAACATAAACCCCTACCCCTTGGGTCTCCAGTGTCACCGTCAGTTGCCCAAAGGGTCTTTCTTTTTTTCTTTTTTTTTGAGAGAGAGTCTCACTCTGTTGTCCAGGCTGGACTGTAGTGGTATAATCTCAGCTCACTGCAATCTCCGCCTCCTGGGTTCAACCCATTCTCCTGCCTCAGCCTCCCAAGTAGCTGGGATTACAGGCGTTCACCACCACACCTGGCTAATTCTAGTATTTTAGCAGGAATGGGGTTTCACCACGTTGGCCAGGCTGGTCTCCAACTCCTGACCTCAGGTGATCCACCCGCCTCGGCCTCCCAAAGTGCTGGGATTACAGAGTGAGCCACCGCGCCCGGTCTCAAAGAGTCTTTCAAACCCCATCTCCTTCCTTGCTCTAAGCCCTCCCTTGGCTCCCCAGTGCCCTCAGGACAAAACCTCTTCGCTCACCAGCCAGGGCCTCTGAGGGCTCTCCAGCCTCAGCCTCCCCTCTGGCCGGACAGGATGAATTTACAGCCACTCCCTGGGCCTGCCACGCACCTCTGCTCACATCGGACCCCCAGCCTGGACCCTTTTCCTGTTCAGCCTCCACATCTCAGCGCGGACGCCACCTCTCCCAGGAAGTCTTCCCAGATTGCCAGGCTAGGACGTGAGTCTCCTCTGGGCTCCCTGCAGCCCGACAAGGCTGGTTTACCAAGTGAAGATTGTGTGACACTCTGGGCTCTGTGCACCGGGCCTCTGGCCCTGGCCCTGGCGCCTGGCACGTGGCTGATACTCAGTTAACAGGCCTGGGAAGGATGGCTCTAATCCCTGGCTCTGGTTCTCTGACTCGTGCATCTTGGGTACATCCCTGACATTCCTGATGTCTCCTCCAGCCTCAGTTTCCCCATCTGTACAATGGCCTGGGTGAACCAGAGCAGGTTCCAGGCTTTAGGGTTTAACGAATGAGAAAAATTCACCCAAAAGCTTCGGCCACTGGCGCTTGCTGCCTCCTTTTATCTTATTTTTTTTCAGACGGAGTCTCGCTCTGTCCCCCAGGCTGGAGTGCAGTGGCCCGATCTCGGCTCACTGCAAGCTCCACCTCCCGGGCTCACATCATTCTCCTGCCTCAGCCGAGTAGCTGGGACTACAGGCGCCCGCCACCTCTTCCAGCTAGTTTTTTGTATTTTTTTTAGTAGAGACGGGGTTTCACCGTGTTAGCCAGGATGGTCTCGATCTCCTGACCTCGTGATCCACCCGCCTCAGCCTCCCAAAGTGCTGGGATTACAGGCTTGAGCCACCATGCCCGGGCTTTTTTTTTTTTTTTTTTTTTGAGACTGAGTGTTGCTCTGTCGCCCAGCCTGGAGTGCAATGGCACGATCTCGGCTCACTGCAGCCTCTCTGCTTCCCAGGTTCAAGCAGTTCTCCTGCCTCAGCCTCCAGAATTTAATTCGGGGACTCTGGGTAGAAGCTTCAGGGACGGGGGTCGTCCCTCAAGCAGGAGGGGGCCAGGCGGGTCTGCATGGATGCACCACGTGTGGCAAAAGCAGCTTCCCACCTGGAAAACTCCACCCAGGGATTTTTTTCTTCTTCTTTTTTTTTTTTTTTTTTGAGACGAAGTCTTGCTCTGTCGCCCAGGCTGGAGTACAGGGGCGCAATCTCGGCTCACTGCAAGCTCCGCCTCCCGGGTTCCCGCCATTCTCTTGCCTCAGCTTCCCGAGTAGCTGGGACTACAGGCGCCCACCACCACGCCCAGCTAATTTTTTGTATTTTTAGTAGAGACGGGGTTTCACCGTGTTAGCCAGGATGGTCTCGATCTCCTGACCTCGTGATCCGCCCGCCTCGGCCTCCCAAAGTGCTGGCATTACAGGCATGAGCCACCGCACCCGGCGGTGAAACCTCATTTCTACCAAAAATATAAAAATTAGCCGGGCGTGGTGGAGGTGCCTGTGATCCCAGCTACTCGGGAGGCTGAGGCGGGAGAATCGCCTGAGCCCGGGGGGTTGAGCTTTCGGTGAGCCGAGATCGCGCCACTGCACTCCAGCCTGGGCGACAGAGTGAGACTCTGTCTCAAAAACCAAACATGTGTCAGATACTCCTACGGGCCACCCCCCCACCCCAGGCTCACCCGCAGCAGGCAGATGTCGTTGACGTGGGTCACAGGGTGGAAGTCGGGGTGGTTGGTGATAGCACTGATACCAAACACCTGCTGGGTGGGCTCTGCGGTACGCAGGGCATGGGCGCCCAGCACCACCAGGCCAGTGCGGAGGTCTCTGCGGGGAGGAAGGGGTAGGCGAGACAGGGGTGAGAGGCTGCCTGTCCTGGGCCTGTCCTGGGCCTCAGTCTACTCATCTATGAAACAGAGGCCCAGGCCGGGCGCGGTGGCTCACGCCTATCATCCCAGCACTTTGGGAGGCCGAGGCGGGCGGATCACGAGGCCAGGAGTTCGAGACCAGCCTGGCCAACGTGGTGAAACCCTGTCTTTACCAAAAATACAAAATTAGCCGAGCGTGGTGGCAGGCGCCTGTAATCCCAGCTACTCAGGAGGCTGAGGCAGGAGAATCGCTTGAACCCGGGAGGAAGAGGTTGCAGTGAACTGAGATCACCCTACTGCACTCCAGTCTGGGTGACAGAGCAAAACTCTGTCTCAAAAAAAATTACTTTGCCAGGCGCGGTGGCTCACGCCTGTCATCCCAGCACTTTAGGAGGCCGAGGCGGGCGGATCACGAGGTCAGGAGATCGAGAGCATCCTGGCTAACACGGTGAAACCCCGTCTCTACTAAAAATACAAAAAATTAGCCGGGCGAGGTGGCAGCCGCCTGTAGTCCCAGCTACACGGGAGGCTGAGGCAGGAGAATGGTGGGAACCCGGGAGGCAGAGCTTGCAGTGAACTGTGATCGCGCCGCTCACTCCAGCCTGGGCGACAGAGCGAGACTCCGTCTCAAAACAACAACAACAACAAAACAACAACAACCCCGTCTCTACTAAAAAATACAAAAAACTAGCCGGGCGAGGTGGCGGGCGCCTGTAGTCCCAGCTACTGGGGAGGCTGAGGCAGGAGAATGGCGTGAACCCGGGAGGCGGAGCTTGCAGTGAGCTGAGATCCGGCCACTGCACTCCAGCCTGGGCAGCAGAGCGAGACTCCGTCTCAAAAAAAAAAAAAAAACAACAACAACAACAACAAAAAACAATTACTTTTACACCAACTTTATATTCTTTTTCTTTTTTTTCTTTTTTAGACAGAGTCTCACTCTGTCCCCCCAGGCTGGAGTGTGATCTTGGCTCACCGCACCCCGGGTTCCAGTGATTCTCTTGCCTCAGCCCTTCAAGCAGCTGGGACTACAGGCACGCACCACCACACCCGGCTAATTTTTGTATTTTTAGTAGAGACGAGGTTTCAGCATGTTGGCCAGGCTGGTCTCGAACTCCTGAGTAGCTGGGACCACAGAAGCACACCACTACTCCTGACTAATTTTTGTATTTTTTGTAGAGACGGGGGGTTTCATTTTGTTGCCCAGGCTGATCTTGAACTCCTGGAGGCAAGTGATCCTCCTGCCTTGGCCTCCTGCCAGATGTGACTGTCTGCGCCCAGCCCCAATATTCCTTTCTTTTTTTCTTCCTTTGAGACAGAGTCTGGCTCTGCCACTCAGGCTGGAGGGCAGTGGCACCATCTCAGCTCACTGCAACCTCCGCCTCCCGGGTTCAAGTGATTCTCCTGTCTCAGCCTCCCGAGTAGCTGGGGTTACAGCCACTCACCACCACGCCTGACTAATTTTTGTATTTTTAGTACAGACAGAATTTCACCATGTTGGCCAGGCTGGTCTCGAACTCCTGACCTCAAACAACCCACCATGTCCCAACGTGAGGGGACTCCAGGCTGGCGGGGGAGCTGGGGACACCGCAGTCCAGGACCAACCCATCTCTTGCCTGGTGGGGGCTCCGGCAGGAGGGGGCCCACCGACCTTGGCCCCAATATTCATCTTAATAGTTATTATAACAGCATATTTAAAATGAGGCCGGGCGCGGTGGCTCCCACCTGCAATCCCAGCACTTTGGGAGGCAGAGGCAGGTGAATCATTTGAGGTCAGGAGTTCCAGACCAGCCTGGCCAACATGGTGAAATCCCGTCTCTACTAAAAATAACAAAAATTCACCAGGCGTGGTGACAGATGTCTGTAATCCCAGCTACTCGGGAGGCTGAGGCAGGAGAATCGCTTGAACCCGAGAGGCAGAGGCTGCAGTGAGCTGAGATTGCACCATTGCACTCCAGCCTGGGGAACAGAGACTGTCTCAAAAAAAAAAAAAAAAAAAAGAACATAGTAACAGTTACAGTCACAGAATATATACTTGTTGCCCCTGGTGCTTCTTTTGTGCTTCCTCTGCCTCCCTGACTTCTCCTCCTGTTTTCCCTTTGTTGCCCCTTAAATCTGACCCCCACTGAGACGCCCCCTCCTACAGGAGCCCCCACAGGCAAGGGATGGGTCCGTCCCGGGTTGCCGCGCCTCCAGCCCCCCCACCAGCCTGGAGTTCCCCTCATGTTGGGACACGGTGTCCAGAGAGAAGGGGCCCGACAGGTGAGCTCACCTGTGGCTGAAGCAGTGGGCGGCCGAGACCACCCAGCGGGCTCGCAGCAGGAAGCCTCCACAGTGATGTTGGCCCCCGAAGCGCACGGATGCCATGTAGGGCCTGGAGTGGGGGGTCACTTCATGGCCGCCGATGATCTGGGCCCCCCAGGAGCCTGCTGGAGGGACAGCCCGAGTCAGGGACGAGGCAGGAGGAAGGGCTGACAGGCTGGGGTCAGGGCAGGGGGAGAAGGAGCGGCCGAGACACAGACGGGTGAGATGCGAGACAGACACAGAGAGCTGGAGACACAGCCCAGACAAGCCCCCCAGTTGTGCTGGGAGGGGCTCCCGAGACCGGGAGATCTAGGGCGGGGCGGGCCGGCCCGAGACCCCCGTCGGATTTGCACCCATTTCCAGCAGAGGCAGTCACGGGCGCTTGGCAGATGGAGCAGGTGGAGTTCTCCCCAGGGTTCTCCAGGGACTGGGGGCTCCTGGGTGTGGCCGCCCTACGGGGACTTGGCGGGGGCCTGGGTGGGGATCCGGGGGGCTCCTCACCGGGGGGCTTCATGGGCAGCATCAGGGCAGTGGCCACGGTCAGCAGCGGACGTCCCCAGGCCCCCGACCCAGGCCCCATGGCGGATATGGGCTGGTGTCTCCCTGCAGAGGTCTCCGGGCCGTGGCTCCCACCCTCAGCCAACGGCCGGAAAGGGGGAGCCCGACTGTGGCCTGTGGTCAGGAGGCCCCACCAGCAACGCCTGAACCCCAGCCGGTCGTTTCTGGGAAATCGATGGTCTCAGGTGGTGGCTGATAATAATCATGTTGATAATAATCACCGCCGCCTGGGCCGGAAACGGGGGTGGGGGAGACAGCTCTGGGGCTGCAAGTGACCTCAGCAAGGCGCTCGACCCCTCTGTGCCTCAGTTTACCCAGCCTCAACACAGCTCAGCATGTGTGGGGAGCTTTCTGAAGAGCCGAGGTCACAGCGGCACTGGAGACCCTGCAGCTCCCCTCCGGCCCCCACCCCCCCAAACCCCAGTCTTCCCATCTCCAACCCCAGTGCCCACCTCAGGACTGTGGGGACAGTGAGGAAGGCTGGTCTCCTGGGAAGCTCTGATGATTTCTGCTTTTATTTTATTATTATTATTTTTTTGAGACAGAGTCTCACTCTGTCGCCCAGGCTGGAGTGCAGTGGTGTGATCTCGGCTCACTGCAAGCTCCGCCTCCCGGGTTCACGCCGTTCTCCTGCCTCAGCCTCCCGAGTAGCTGGGACTACAGGCGCCCTCCACCACGCCCGGCTAGTTTTTTGTATTTTTTAGTAAAGACGGGGTTTCACCGTGTTAGCCAGGTCTCGATCTCCTGACCTCAAGATCCGCCCGCCTCAGCCTCCCAAAGTGCTGGGATTACAGACGTGAGCCACCACTCCATGCTTGGCCTCTTTTTCTTTTTTTTTGGAAGGAGTCTCGCTCTTGTTGCCCAAGCTGGAGTGTAATGGCATGATCTCAGCTCACTGCAACCTCTGCCTCCTGGGTTCAAGCGATTCTCCTTCCTCAGCCTCCCTAGTAGCTGGCATTACCAGCGCCTGACACCACGCCTGGCTAATTTTGTGTTTAGTAGAGACGGGGTTTCACCATGTTGGTCAGGCTGGTCTCGAACTCCCGACCTCAGGTGATCCACCCGCCTCAGCCTCCCAAAGTGCTGGGATGACAGGCGTGAGCCGCCGCGCCCGGCCTGGCAGGTCTTCACCTTTCAGTGGGAGTGTTGTTAGTGGCGAAGCTCAGGCCGTAAAGTGCAGCTCACACAGCTGGGTGATGGCGTTCACAGTGGTGGCTGGCAGTGCGGTGCTCGTCAGCGTTTAACAGTGGACAGGCTGGGGCAGGCGCGGTGGCTCACACCTGTAATCTCAGCACTTTGGGAGGTCGAGGTGAGTGGATCACCTGAGGTCGGGAGTTTTAGACCAGCCTGGCTAACATGGTGAAACCCCATCTCTACTAAAAATACAAAAATTAGCTGGGCGTGGTGGTGGGCGCCTGTAATCCCAGCTACTTGGGAGGCTGAGGCAGGAGAATCGCTTGAACCGGGAGATGGAGGTGGCAGTGAGCCGAGATCGTGCTTCTGCACTCCAGCCTGGGAAACAGAGTCTCAAAAAAAAGGTGGATCACCTGAGGTCCATCTCAAAAAAAAATAAAAAGAAGTCACCGGTGAACGCTCCAGACCTGTGTTTTACCAAATGTAAAGTGTTCCCAATAAAGAAGGAAGTGAAATGAAGCAACAGGAAACGCATCGAAAGGAAGGTATATAAAGGTCCCACAAAGAACTCGGGATCTGTGAGATGCAGGCAGAAGAGTTTTCCCCTGGAGCCTCCGGGAAAAGCCGGACCTACTGATGCCTTCACCAGCTCAGCGAGGCCTGTGCGGGCTTCTGACCTCCAGCACTGTCAGAGAATAAACTGGTGCCATTTCTTTTTTTTTTTTTGAGACGGAGTCTCGCTCTGTCACCCAGGCTGGAGTGCAGTGGCCGGATCTCAGCTCACTGCAAGCTCCGCCTCCCAGGTTCACGCCATTCTCCTGCCTCAGCCTCCCGAGTAGCTGGGACTACAGGCGCCCGCCACCTCGCCTGGCTAATTTTTTTTTGTATTTTTAGTAGAGACGGGGTTTCACCGTGTTGGCCAGGCTGGTCTCGATCTCCTGACCTCATGATCCGCCTGCCTTAGCCTCCCAAAGTGCTGGAACTACAGATGTGAGCCACCGCGCCCCTCCTAATACTGGTTTTTGTTTCCTTTTTTTTTTTTTTCTTTTTGTTTATTTATTTATTTATTTATTTTTGAGATGGAGTATCGCTCTGTTGCCCAGGCTGGAGTGCAGTGGTGCGATCTCGGCTCATGGCAAGCTCCACCTCCCGGGTTCACACCATTGTCTTGCCTCAGCCTCCTAAGTGGCTGGGACTACAGGCGCCTGCCACCATGCCTGGCTAATTTTTTGTATTTTTGGTAGAGACGGGGTTTCACCGTGTTAGCCAGGATGGTCTCGATCTCCTGACCTCGTGATCCACCAGCCTCGGCCTCCCAAAGTGCTGGGATTACAGGTGTGAGCCACCACGCCCGACCTAATTTTTGTACTTTTTAGTAGAGTCAGAGTTTCGCCATGTTGGCCAGGCTGGTCTTGAACTCCTGATCTCAGGTGATTCATCTGCCTCAGCCTGCCAAAGTGCTGGGATTACAGGTGTGAGCCACTGCGCCTGGCCCTGTTTTTATCTTTTAGAGACAGAGTCTCGTTCTGTCGCCCAGGCTGGAGTGCAGTGGTTCGACCTCAGCTCACTGAAGCCTCTGCCTCCTGGATTAAAGTGATTCCTTCTGCCTCAGCCTTCTGAGTAGCTGGGATTACAGGTGCCTGCCACCCCGCCCGGCTAATTTTTGTGTTGTTTGGTTTTGTTGGCAGAGATGGGGTTTTATCATATTGCCCAGGCTGGTCTCAAACTCCTGAGCTCAAGTGATCTGCCTGCCTCGGCCTCCCAAAGTGCTCGGATTACAGGCATGAGCCACCGCGCCCGGCCGTCCGTCAATACGGTTGAAGGACTGGACAACGGGCACTCTGGTCTCCAGGTCATCACGTCAGCACTAGTGGGTCCCCTGGGCTTGCTCCTACCTCTCCTGCTGCCCTCCGTTGGGGAGCACCAAGGCAGAGACCTGGAAAACGGCCCCAGCTCCAGGGGCCTCAGAAGGAGAATTGCCCGAAGCTGCAGGAGTGTGGAACTTCATGCCCCCAGGGTGCTGTCCCTCTCCTGGTCGCTGACGGGACACGGTACAGAGAGGGTAAGCGCCTTAGCCCCTCCACACAGTCAGGAGCCAGGGGGCCAGGGCTGCAGCCTCAGAGGAGCTCCCACTGCCTGTCACGGCCGATTCTACCCAGAGCTGGGCCGTTTCCTTCCCTTTTGGTGAACAGTTGTGAAATAAATAACCGTCCTCCGGCATCTCAGAAAACCGAGCTCCTGGCAGCTCTGAGGAGGAGCTGAGTGGGGGTCGTTGTTCCCACTTACCAAACTGAGGCCCAGAGAGGGGAGCCGGTTTGTCTGGGGCCGCACAGCACAGGGTATTGGTGCATGAACTGCTGGACTGCGATTTTCCCGGAGGGCCTCTCCATGGCGGATTTGGGGGACTCTTTTTTTTTTTTTTTTTTTTTTTTTTTTGAGACGGAGTCTTGCTCTGTCGCCCAGGCTGGAGTGCAGTGGCCGGATCTCAGCTCACTGCAAGCTCCGCCTCCCGGGTTTACGCCATTCTCCTGCCTCAGCCTCCCGAGTAGCTGGGACTACAGGCGCCCGCCACCTCGCCCGGCTAGTTTTTTGTATTTTTAGTAGAGACGGGGTTTCACCGTGTTAGCCAGGATGGTCTCGATCTCCTGACCTCGTGATCCGCCCTTCTCGGCCTCCCAAAGTGCTGGGATTACAGGCTTGAGCCACCGCGCCCGGCAATGGGGGACTCTTCAGGAGTTCAGACACCAGCCACTGCAAGGAGTCAACAGCAGTGCTGACAATGGCTTCATTTATTGTATTTAATTTTAAATATTTATTTTATTTTATTTTATTTTTATTTTTATTTCTTTTTGAGTTGGAGTCTCGCTCTGTCGCCCAGGCTGGAGTGTGGTGGCCCGATCTCGGCTCACTGCAAGCTTCGCCTCAAGGGTTCACGCCATTCTCCTGCCTCCCGAGTAGCTGGGATTACAGGCGCCCGCCACCACACCCGGCTAATTTTTCGTATTTTTAGTAGAGATGGGGTTTCACCGTGTGAGCCAGGATGGTCTCTATCTCCCGACCTCGTGATCCACCCGCCTCGGCCTCCCAAAGTGCTGGGATTACAGGCGTGAGCCACTGCGCCCGGCCTATTTTATTTTTTTGAGACGGAATCTCGCTCTGTCACCCAGGATGGAGTGCAGTGGCACCATCTCAACTTACTGCAAGCTCCGCCTCCCAGGTTCAAATGATTCTCCTGCCTCAACCTCCCAAGTACCTGGGATTGCAGGTGCCTGCCACCATGCCCGGCTAATTTTTTGTATTTTTAGTAGAGATGGGGTTTCACCATGTTGGTCAGGCTGGTCTTGAACTCCTGACGGCAGGCGATCCACCTGCCTCGGCCTCCGAAAGTGCTGGGGTGACAGACGTGAGCCGCCGCACCTGGCCCCTCCCCTGCAAAAAATTGTTTTTCAAGAAAAGATATTGCCTGGTCGCTGAGACCGAAATGCAGTGGTGCAATCACAGCTCACTGCAGCCTCTCCCTCCTGCCTCCGCCTTCCCCATAGCTGGGACCACAGGCTCACAAAACCACCAGGGTAATTAAAAAAAAAAAAAAAGCAAAAGCAGGACGCGGTGGCTCACGTCTGTAATCCCAGCACTTTGGGAGGCCAAGACGGGCAGATCACGAGGTCAGGAGATCGAGACCATCCTGCCTAACATGGTGAAACCCCGTCTCTACCAAAAATACCAAAAATTAGCTAGGCGTGGTGGCGGGCGCCTGTAGTCCCAGCTACTAGGGAGGCTGAGGCAGGAGAATGGCATAAACCCGGGAGGCGGAGCTTGCAGTGAGCTGAGATCCGGCCACTGCATTCCAGCCTGGGGGACAGAGCGAGAGTCCGTCTCAAAAAAAAAAAAAGAATACACATAGCACTGCTGGGCACGGTGGCTCACGCCTGTAATCGCAGCACTTTGGGAGACCAAGGCAGGCGGATACCAAGAGGTCAGGAGTTCGATTCTGTCTTAAAAAAAAAAAAAAAAATACACATAGCACAACCCAACACCGCCTTCCAGCCAGACTGAAGAGGGCTGGCTTGGCCGGGCGCGGTGGCTCAAGCCTGTAACCCCAGCACTTTGGGAGGCCGAGACGGGCGGATCACAAGGTCAGGAGATCGAGACCATCCTGGCGAACCCGGTGAAACCCCGTCTCTACTAAAAAATACAAAAAACTAGCCGGGCGAGGTGGCGGGCGCCTGTAGTCCCAGCTACTCGGGAGGCTGAGGCAGGAGAATGGCGTGAACCCGGGAGGCGGAGCTTGCAGTGAGCTGAGATCCGGCCACTGCACTCCAGCCTGGGTGACAGAGCAAGACCCCGTCTCAAAAAAAAAAAAAAAAAGAGGGCTGGCTTGGCCGCTGTTGGGGGTCCCTGAGCTGCCTAAAGGCCCTGCTTCCCAGAGCTCTCTGACCTTGGTTTTCCCATCTAGGGAACGGGTGGCCCTGGGGCAACACTGAGACTGCTGGTGAGAATTCAGCAAGGCTGGCCGGGCATGGTGGCTCACGCCTGTAATCCCAGCACCTTGGGAGGTCGAGGCAGGCAGATCACCTGAGATCAGGAGCTCCAGACCAGCCTGGCCAACATGGTGAAACCCCGTCTCTACTAAAAGTACAAAAATTAGCCAGACGTGGTGGTGGGCGCCTGTAATCCCAGCTACTCGGGAGGCTAAGGTGGAAGGATGGCTTAAACCCAGGAGGTGGAGGTTGCAGTGAGCCAAGATCGTGCCACCGAACTCCAGCCTGGGCAACAGAGCAAGACTCTATCTAAAAAAAAAAAATTGGCCACGTGTGGTGGTGCATGCCTGTAGTCCCAGATACTCAGGAGGCTGGGGTGGGAGGATTACCTGATGTGGGAGGTCGAGGCTGCAGTGAGCCAAGATCACGTCACTGCACTCCAGATTGGGTGACAGAGTGAGACCCTATCTTATTCAAAAAACTAAAAATAAAAAGGTACTGAGGGAACCCAGTGACAATGGGGAAGCTGGGGAAGTTCTTCCCAGAGGAACACACAAGGCGTCTAACAGCAGGTGTCTGGACGGTTGAAGCCCAAGCTGGTTGTGGGGCAAGGAGAGGTGAACAGGGAAGAGACGGGATTGTCTGGTCTCAGCTCTGCCTTGTGGGGCTGCAGGGCACTGGGGAGCCATAGATGGTGTTTGAGCTGGGGCAGGCCAGGGCATATTTCTCTGGAGAAAGAGTGGAGTGGGGAGAGGAGGTGGGGAGACCTGGAGGTGACACGGCTCAGGGTTGGGGTGGGGGCCACAAGGCCTCAGCTAAAGTCACAACTGGGGAGAGGAGAGGGGGTCTCTGACTCAGGGACAGGGGCGGAGTGAGGTTTTGGGGCCCCCCTAGAGCTTCCGGTCGTCCAAGCCTCCAGAGGGTGGCCAGATCTGCCAGGAGTGGGGGAGTGTGGGGGCCGGAGCCCTGGGGTGGAGCTCTAGGGAAGTAGGAAGGGCAGGGGCGCCCTCCGGGAAACCTCAATCTTCCCCTGTCCCTGAGTCCAGGAAGGGGTCGGGTCAACAACACCCTGGAAGCCTGGAGGCGGGGCCGAGGTGCAGGGGCGGGGCCTACATTGCCTGGGAGGCGGGGCCGAGGTGCAGGGGCGGGGCCTACATTGCCTGGGAGGCGGAGCCGAGGCGCAGGGGGCGGGGCCGACATTGCCTGGGATGCTGGGAGGTGGAGCCGATGTCGGGGGCGAGGCCATGGTGCATGGGGCGGGGTCGGGGCGGGGCCGAGATGGCCTAGGCGGCTGGGAGGCGGGACCAGGGTGCAGAGGGCGGGGCCCGGGGCCGGGTGCGGAGCCGAGATTGCCCGGGCTGCGGGTCCGAGGTTCAGGGGCGGGGCCAGCGTCCTGGGGGCGGGGCCAACATTGCTTCGGAAGCTGGGTGGGGCGTCCGAGGTGCAGGGGACTGAGCCTCAGTGCAGTGACTGCTCCCCCCAGGACGCGGATGGGCGCTGCAGTGCCTGTGGGTGGGTGAGCGCAGTGAGGCGGTGGAAGTGAGGGTGTGAAGGTCAACTCAAGGCAGCTTCTCTCGGGTCCACTACACACCTCACCTTGTCCCACCTGCACACCCCACCTTGTCCCACCTCCACACCCCACCTTGTCCCACCTCCAGGCCTCTTTGTCCAGGCCGTTCCGGCCACCCGGAATGCCTCCCTCCCCACCTCCAGGCCTCTGTGTGCTTGAGTCTGGAGGTGTGGGCGGCGCGTGTTTTTCGTGCTGGGCCTTGAGAGTGGCAGGAGGAATTTGGCTTTTGCTTGGAGGGAGGTGTGAGCCCCGGAGGTTTAGAGCTGGGATGGTGGGAGAAATGATCCCAGCAGTCCCTTTGCCTCCCCACGGCCTCCTCCACGTCCTCTTATTTTTACACAAAATGCATCCACCACCTTCAAACCCTGAATCATTTATTTTATTTTTAATTTTTTAAAATTTTATTTTTTATTTTATTTTTTATTTATTTATTTTTTTGAGACGGAGTCTCGCTCTGTCACCCAGGCTGGAGTGCAGTGGCCGGATCTCAGCTCACTGCAAGCTCCGTCTCCCGAGTTCACGCCATTCTCCTGCCTCAGCCTCCCAAGTAGCTGGGACTGCAGGCGCCCGCCACCTCGCCCGGCTAGTTTTTTGTATTTTTTAGTAGAGACGGGGTTTCACCGTGTTAACCAGGATGGTCTCGATCTCCTGACCTCGTGATCCGCCCGCCTCGGCCTCCCAAAGTGCTGGGATTACAGGCTTGAGCCACCGCGCCCGGCCTAAATTTTATTTTTGAGATAGGGTCTAGCTCTGTCACCCAGGCTGGGGTGCAGTGGTGCTATCACAGCTCACTGCAGCCTCGATCTCCTGGGTTCAACTGATCTTCCTACCTCAGCCTGTGAGAAACTGGAACTATAGGTGTATGACACCTCACCTGGCTAATTTTTTAAAAATTTTTGTAGAGATGGGGTCTTGCTATGATGCCCAGACTGATCTCAAAGTCCTGGGCTCAAGTGATCCTCCCTTCTCAGCCTCCAAAGTGCTGGGATTACAGGTGTAAGCCACTGTGCCTGGCCCTGAATCATTTATTTTATTTTGAGCCAGGATCTGGCTCTGTTGCCCAGGCTGGAGTGCAGTGGCATGATCATGGCTCACTGGAGCCTCAACCTCCCAGGCTCATGCGATCCTCCCACCTTAGCTTCCCAAGTAGCTGGGACCACAGGCGCACACCACCATGCCCAACTAATTTTTAATCTTTTGTAGAAATGGGAGTCTCACTATGTAGCCCAGGGTCTTGAACTCCTGGATTCAAGTGATCCTCCTGCTTCAGTCTCCTGAAGTGTTGGGATTACAGGTAAGAGTCACTTCATTCACCCTGAATCATTTATGTAGGGGACAAAAAACACTGTTTCTCCAAGGACAGAACTTTTTTTTTTTTTTTTTTTTTTTGAGATGGCGTCTTGTTCCGTCGCCCAGGCTGGAGTGCAGTGGCGCAATCTCTGCTCACTGCAACTTCTGCCTCCTGGCTTCAAGCCATTCTCCTGCCTTAGCCTCCCGAGTAGCTGGGATTACAGGTGCGCACAACCATGCCCAGCTAAATTTTGTATTTTGAGTAGAGAAGGGGTTTTGCTCCCTGGGCGCGATGGCTCATTCTGTAATCCCAGCACTTTGGGAGGCTGAGGCGGGGCGATCACCTGAGGTCGGGAGTTTGAGACCAGCCTGACCAACTTGGAGAAACCCCATCTGTACTAAAAATACAAAAGTAGCCGAGCATGGTGGTGCATGCCTATAATCCCAGCTACCGGGGAGGCTGAGGCAGGACAATCGCTTGAACTTAGGAGATGGAGGTTGCAGTGAGCTGAGATCGCGCCACTGCACTCCAACCTAGGCAACAAGAGTGAAACTCTGTCCCCCACCCCTCCCCCCCAAAAAAAGAAAGAAGGGGTTTGCCATGTTAGCCAGGCTGGTCTCAAACTTTTGACTTTGTGATCCACCCACCTCAGCCTCCCAAAGAGCTGGGATTATAGGCGTGAGCCACAGCGCCCGGCCACAAAAACAGAATTTCTGCATCCCAGGTGACTAACGGTGCCAGGCATACAGTAGATGTTCAATAAATCACTTTGGACTAAAAGAACACAGAGGCCAAGGGGCAGTGAAGAAATGATTCACAGGTCAGTTTTATTGGGTGCCTAGTTTAGGAGTCAGTCAACTATGGCCCTCGGATCAGCTCTGGCCCACTGCCTGTTTTTGTAAATAAAGTTTTATGGGTACACAGCCGTGCCCATGGTTTTACATATTGCCTCTGGCTACTTTCTCACTGCAATGGCAGAGCACAGTCATTGCCGCAGAGACTGTGGCCTGCAATGCTGAAAATATTTACTCTCTGGCCCTTTACAGAAAAAGTTTGCCAAGCCCTGAGCGAGTGTGTGCTGGGCCCTGTGCCAAGCCCTTTGTGTGTACTCACTCAGTTAACCCTCCCAC
The DNA here is from genome assembly GCF_037993035.2 of Macaca fascicularis. NCBI lineage: Eukaryota > Metazoa > Chordata > Mammalia > Primates > Cercopithecidae > Macaca > Macaca fascicularis. Next base: position 1,274,892 of record NC_088393.1, read on the forward strand.
AGTCCTAAGTGGGGGGCGGGAAATGAGGCTCTGAGAGGTTAAGAAACAGACTCAGGGTCACACAGCTTGGAGGTGGGTGAGCTGAGAATCAGACCCAGGACCCCTGATATTCCATAGGATCTTTGCTTTGTTTACCTTTGCTAATTTATTGTCTTAAATGCTAAAAGGAATACACATTCACTGTAAAAAGGGAGGACTATAGAAAAGGTGTTGATGGCCCTCTTCAGCCTGGGGTACATCCTTCTCCACAGCTCATCAGGGTTACTTTCCTTTAAATCTACAGCCATTCAGCAAACATCGGCAGAGGACAACCGTTTTATAAGAAAACTAAGGAGTTTTCTTAGTTGGCCAGCCTGGACCCCCAGGAGTAGGTGTGCTGGGGCAGGGCTGCAGTGTTCTCATGGGAAACCGGGAAGCTGGGCCCACGACCTACATGTTGGGGAAGACAGGTCCTGCCTGTCTCCTGCTGTGGCTCCCCAGTGCTCTGAGGACAAAGCCGGAGCTCTCCCTGATCCTCCATCGTGCGTCTCACTCACTCTGGTGGTCTGGTCGCTGGGCCTTCACTGAGTGTGCCATGGGAGCCCTGGGGCCGATTAAATTCATCGGCCTACTTCCAGCCCCGGACCAGGCTCAGCTCCCAGCCGGGGCCCAGACACATCAGTACCTGCGGTTGTCTCCATCCCAACCGCCGGCCTCTGCAGGCACAGCGCCCTCCACCAGATACTCCCGCAAAGGAGGCCTGGGGACCCTGCGGGCGGGGCCTGGGGTGCAGGGAGCTGTCAGGACCCCCCGATCACCTCGCTCGCCCTGAAATGTGTGTCCCCCTCGGCACCTGGGCTCTCGGGAAAGGCCTTTGCTTGTTGTCTGACTTCGCGAGGGTCCCGGCTCGGGCCCGGGAGCTGGGGAGGGGCGGGACTTGGTGACAGCCGGGTCCCAGCGCCGCGCCCAGACCTAGGCCCTTCTCAGGGGTGCCCCGGGGCGGGGCGCGCGGGGCGGGGGGCGGTGGCACGGCCGGCAGGAGGCGCAGCGCCCGCTCGCAGCGCGGGGAGGTGGGAGGGGAGCGGGGCGGGGAGCGGGGCGGGCGGGAGGGAGAGGGGAGCGCGCCGGAGACGCGCGCGCCCAGCCCACCCCCTGCGCCCGCCGCCGCCCGGACAATAAACAGCCGCTTTGCGCGGGGCGATGCCCGAGCCGGTGCCGCCGCCCCCGCGCCGCGCAGCCCCGGCCGCCAGGCCTTAGCCCTCCCCGGCCCCCGCCCGGCCGCGTCCCCCTCCCCTCCCCTCCCCTCCCCCGCGCGCCTCCCGCGCCCGCCCCCGCCCGGCACCGCGGACCCACCCGGACCTCGGCGGGGAGATGGAGTGAGTAGGCGCGCTCGGGTCGCGGGGCTGGGGGCCCGGAGCGCCGGGAGCCGGGGAGGGGGGAGGCCCCCTCTCTCGCGCCCCTACTGGGGGCGTCGCGGCCCCCGCGAGGAGCAGGAGGCGGCGCGGAGCTGCTGGGGCCGCAGCTCAGCCGGGAAGAGACTCGGGCTGGGCCGCGCCTGCCGGGAGGCCTCCCCGCTCTCCGACCCCGGCTGCCCACCCACCGGCGCGTGGGGACCCGGGCAACGGCGGCTCGGGCCAGTCCAGGACTCGGGGAGGGGGAGGCTCGAGTCTCCGCCCGCGCCCCGCCCGCGTCTCCAGGGCGAGCCTCGGCTCTCGGCCACCTGTGGGTGGCCCCGGGGAGATGGAGCGACCCCTCCCCGGATTGCAGCGGTCCGGCCTCGCGCTCACGCACCCTTCCCCCGCCCCAGCCTGAGCGCACCGCTCCTGGCGCCCTGGACGCGCGCGCGGGCCGGTGCTCCCCCACCCCCGCCCTTCCCAAAGGCCTCCAGGGGTGTCCCGAGCCCCCCGCCACTGCCCAGGTCCCGAGTTACCGCTGGCGGGAGAGGGGCTGCCCTCGGCTTCCCGGGTCTCCGGGATGTGAGAGGGGAGAGGAACCGGCGCTTTCCAGCGGGGCGCCTGGGTCGGATGCCCTGTCGGGGAAGTGTCTCGGAGCTGGGGCTCCAATGGTGTAGCTCCACGAGTGGGCTGGCCCCGGGCTGGGATCCCTGGACCCCCGCATGCCTGCGCCTGTGTGGGGTCGGGAGTGCTGGGCAGTGGAGGGTTCCTTTGCACAGCAGGTACCAAGCGAGGGCGCATGGTCATTTCGGGGACTGGTCCCCTCCTCCCGGTGCTCGGGTGCCCCCCTGCCCCTCACTCCCACAGGTGGGCACTGCACGGGCAGGGGTCAGGAGGCGCCTCCTGGGGTCACCCACCTGCCCACTTCAGGACAGGGGGGCCAGCTGCCCTGCTGGGGCCCGGGTCCCCACCCCAGCCCGAGGACAGAAGACCGGATCTGGAGGCCGCCTGTGGCCCCCTGCCCTTCCCACTGGGCGTGTTTTCTAAGCCGCCAACTTTCCCCGGGGGACTCACCCCTGACCCGCCACGCCCGCGGCTGGGTGGGGGCCGCTGCCTCCCTCCCTCCCTGGGAAAGCGAGACACCCAGTGTCCTCCGCTTTTGAAAACCCAGACAAAGGCCTGACCCCGCTCCCAGTCACCCCGCCCCGGGAGCTCAGCCAGGGGCTCAGGGGAGCCAGGGCCCAGACTTGCCTGGTCCACACCCCCACCCCACAGCCTTGTTTATCTGCCCTGCTCTCCAGGCCCCGGGGGAGCCTCTGGGCCTCCCACAGCCAGGCCTGGGCAGGGTGTGGCTGTGGGGAAGGGGCTGCCTAGGAGGACTTCGGAGCTCTCCCACCCAGAGGAGGGGTGTCAAGGAACACTCCGAGTCGGGCCCATTGTTTCCTTCCTGCCACCCCTTCCTTTTCCCACGGGGGATACTGAGGCCTAGAAAGGAGCTGCTGCCCCCCTCACCCCCCCCAGTCACACAGCACCTGGTGGTGGGGGGCTCGGTGCCTCCTGCTCTGCCCCACGACTTCTCCGTCCTGCGTCAGAGGTGGCCCACAGGTCCCCATTGGGTCATCACTGCTTTCGGGGACACACATATGGGACAGGCACCCAGCATTAACCGGCTGTGAGCCGCCATGCGAGGACGCTTCTCTCCCCGGTTCCCGGGCTGACAATGGGTGGGGACAGGCCCATCTGGTGCTGGCCCGTCTTGGACACCTGCCCCTTCGTTCTTCTCCCGAGCGGGCTTCAGGCACGAAGGCCCCGTCCGCTAGAACGTGGTCGCTTGCCTCCTCCCGTTTCCACAGATTTTCCAGTCGAAGACACGGGAGCTGGCTGTGGTTTATGGTGGTGCCTGTCTCGCTGGAAAGTTTCACAAATGAATTTAAGAATTTAAAGAATTGTAAATGTCATTCAAGAACAGGTTAAATAATTTTTTGTTAAAGTGAGGGTTTAAGGAAAACTAGCGGGTTGCTAACAGCTGCCAGGGTGCTGGGGTGAGGAGACCGTCTGGGAAGGAGTTGGGGAGAATCTCTGTGGTCTGGGAGGGTTTGTGTGGCCCCTGAGTGACACATGGTCTGGCTGGTAAAATAAAGATAATTGGGCTTGGAGCAGCCATTCTCCAGCACCCACAGACCCGTCCTGGGTAAAGGCAAGGCTCAAACCTCCAGGATGGGGAGACCAGACTTGGGCCTGGACAGATGGTCAAGACCGACCCAGACTCCTCCCTGCTCGCAGACCTGGAAATTTTCAAGAGGAAACTCTCCGTGTTGGGTGCTAACAGGGTCCTTAATGCTCCTTCAGACTTGCTAATCCCCCTTTTGATTGAGAGGCAGAGCCTGTTAAAAGGTAACAGTATCTAGTGATAATTGAATTTAACAGCAAGCTTTTATTTTCATTGTATCTGTTTCTTCCTCCGTGTTCTCTTGTTTATGGACGTGGCTTCTGGTTCTGGTTTGCTCAGTCTTGATCACAGTATAATGTTTCTTTCTAAAACAAGGTGATCTGATTTAAATTTCAGTGGCTTTGAAGGCAAGGAATAGACAGATGCTGTCCGGGAGGCAGTGGAACTTGGGAAGGTGGTTTCTTTCTTTTTTTCCATGTTGCCCAGGCCGGTCTGGAACTCCTGGCCTCAAGGGACTTCCCGGCCTCAGCCTCCCAAGTAGCTGGGACGACAGGTGCGCGTCATTGCACAGGAAGGCGGTTTGAGAAGTGTAGGCATAATTTATGTAATTTATTCACTCAGCAACCATTAAGTGGGTACCTGCCTTTTCCACAGCTCTGTTCTGAGTGCTCTACGTGTGAATTCCTTTGATGCTTTTTTTTTTTTCTTTTGGAGACAGAGTATCTCTCTGTTGTCCACGCTGGAGTGCAGCGGTAGGATCTCCAGTCACTGCAACCTCCGCCTCCTGGGTTCAAGCAATTCTCCTGCCTCAGCCTCCCGAGTAGCCATGACTACAGGCGCCCGCCACCACGCCCGGCTAATTTTTGTATTTTTAGTAGAGGCAGGGTTTCACCATGTTGCCCAGGATGGTCTTGAACTCCTGACCTAAGTGATCCGCCCGCCTGGGCCTCCCCAAAGTGCTGGGATGACAGACGTGAGCCACGTGCCCGGCCGGCACTTGCTTTTTCCACGGCCCTGTTCCGAGTGCTTTATGTGTGAAAGCTCCCTTGACCCTTGATCCTTTTTTTTGAGACGGAGTCTCGCTCTGTCGCCCAGGCTGGAGTGAGCGGCGCGATCTCGGCTCACTGCAACATCTGCCTCCCGGGTTCCCGCCATTCTCCTGCCTCAGCCTCCCGAGTAGCTGGGACTACAGGTTCATGCCATCATGCCCAGCTAATTTTTTTTTTTTTTTTTAGACGGAGTCTCGCTCTGTCGCCCAGGCTGGAGTGCAGTGGCCGGATCTCAGTTCACTGCAAGCTCCGCCTCCCGGGTTCACGCCATTCTCCTGCCTCAGCCTCCCGAGTAGCTGGGACTACAGGCGCCGCCACCTCGCCCGGCTAGTTTTTTGTATTTTTTAGTAGAGACGGGGTTTCACCGGGTTAGCCAGGATGGTCTCGATTTCCTGACCTCGTGATCCGCCCGTCTCGGCCTCCCAAAGTGCTGGGATTACAGGCTTGAGCCACCGCACCCGGCCTGTATTTTTGGTAGAGACGAGGTTTCACCGTGTTAGCCAGGATGGTCTCGATCTCCTGACCATGTGATCCGCCCACCTTGGCCTCCCAAAATGCTGGGATTACAGGCGTGAGCCACCACGCCTTTTTTTTTTTTTTTTTTTTTTTTTTTGAGACAGAGTCTCTTTCTGTTTTTTTTTTTTTTTTTTTTTTTGAGACGAGTCTCGCTCTGTCGCCCAGGCTGGAGTGCAGTGGCCGGATCTCAGCTCACTGCAAGCTCCGCCTCCCGGGTTCGGGCCATTCTCCTGTCTCAGCCTCCTGAGTAGCTGGGACTACAGGCGCCCGCCACCTCGCCCGGCTAGTTTTTTGTATTTTTTAGTAGAGACGGGGTTTCACCGTGTTAGCCAGGATGGTCTCGATCTCCTGACCTAGTGATCCGCCCGTCTCGGCCTCCCAAAGTGCTGGGATTACAGGCTTGAGCCACCGCGCCCGGCCGAGACAGAGTCTCTTTCTGTCGACCAGGCTGAAGTGCAGTGGTGCGATCTCAGCTCACTGCAACCTCCACTTCCTGGGTTCGAGCGATTCTCCTGACTCAGCCTCCTGAGTAGCTGGGACTACAGGCTCCCGCTAACATGCCCAGCTAACCTCTGTATTTTTAGTAGAGATGAGGTTTTGCCATGTTGGGCAGGTGGGTCTCAAACTCCTGACCTCAGGTGATCCGCCCACCTGGGCCTCCCAAAATGCTGGGATTACAAGTGTGAGGCACCGTGCACAGCCACTCCCTTGATCCTTACGGAAGCCCTGTGCGAGAGGGAAACTGAGGTACCGGGCGGTCCAGTGGCACGTGTAAGGACACACAGCTGCAGAGGCGTGGATGGGAGTTCGCTGCTGGGTGGTCCGAGCGTGCTCCCTCTAAGCCGCCGAGGTCGGGGATGAGGGAGGGTTTTGGGTACCTGTGTCTGGGGGTTGTGGTCTTGTGGGGCGTGGTTCTGGATATCAGACATCCTGGTGTCGGCTTTCGTTCGTGGTGTGTTTACTGAGAAACACAGACGTTGGCCTTGTCAGTGGTCTTGGCTCCTGGGGCATCTGCCCTGCTTCTGTGCCCACCCACACCGTTCTGTGATTTGGGAGAGGAGTGTGGAGAGGGGGTCTCCCGACTCCCCGTCGCGCCCTGGCATGTCTCTCTCCTCTGGGCCTCACTATTCTCATCTGGCGAATGGGGACGTGACTGCCATTCTTGGGGGAGGCAGGGTTAGAGGAGGGGCAGGTGCTTATGGGCCTGGACCCTCTGAGCACCACGTAGTGGGGGCGTCTCTGCCTCTACCCCATTAGCCAGGTTCGTCCTCAAGGGCCTCGGATTTTGAAGCTTGAAAATGGGCTTATGTTCTTTTTGTTTGTTTGTTTGAGACGGAGTCTCACTGTCACCCAGGCTGGAGCACAGTGGTGCTATCTTGGCTCATTACAACCTCCGCCTCCTGGGTTCACACGATTCTCATGCCTCAGCCTCTCAAGTGGCTGGGACTCCAGGCATGCGCCACCACGCCTGGCTAATTTTTTGTATGTTTCTTAGTAGAGACGAGATTTCGCCATGTTGGCCGGGCTGGCCTCGAACTCCTGGCCTCAAGTGATCTGTCTGCCTCGGCCTCACAAAGTGCTGGGATTACAGGCACGAGCCACCGTGCCCAGCCTATGTTCGTTCATTCCTTCCTTCCTTCTTTCCTTCCTTTTCTTTCCTTCTTTCTTTCTTTTCTTTCTTTCATTCTTTCTTTCTTTCTTTGTCTCTCTCTCTCTCTTTCTTTCTTTCATTTTTGAGACAGCGTCTCACTCTGTCGCCTAGGCTGGAGTGCAGTGGCGCGATCTCAGCTCACTGCAATGTCTGCCTCCCTGGTTCAAGTGATTCTCCTGCCTCAGCCTCCTGAGTAGCTGAGACTACAGGCGTGCACCACGATGCCCAGCTAACTTTTGTATTTTTAGTAGAGATGGGGTTTCACTGTGTTAGCCAGGATGGTCTCAATCTCCTCACCTCATGATATGCCCTCCTCAGCCTCCCAAAGTGCTGGGATTAAATGTGTGAGCCACCGCACCCGGCCTTCTTCTTTTTTTTTTTTTTTTTTTTTGATACGGAGTCTCGCTCTGTCGCCCAGGCTGGAGTGCAGTGGCGTGATCTCGGCTCACTGCAAGCTCCGCCTCCTGAGTTCACGCCATTCTCCTGCCTCAGCCTCCCGAGTAGCTGGGAATACAGGCGCCCGCCACCACTCCCGGCTAATTTTTTTTGTGTGTTTTTAGTAGAGATAGGATTTCACCGTGTTAGCCAGGATAGTCTTGATCTTCTGACCTTGTGATCTGCCAGCCTCAGCCTCCCAAACTGCTGGGATTACAGGCGTGAGCCACTGCGCCTGGCCTTCTTTTTATTAGACTGAGTCTCCCTGTGTCCCCCAGGCTGGAGTGCAGAGGTGTGATCATAGCTCACTGCAGCCTCAACATCCCGGGCTCACGTGATGCTGCAGCCAGCATCTTGAGTAGCTGGGACTACAGGTGCCACCACCACACCCAGCTAATTATTTTGTTTTGTTTTTGTAGAGACAGGGTCTCCCTGTGTTGCCCAGGCTGGTCTCAAACTCCTGGGCTTAAGCAATTCTCCCACCTCAACCTCCCAGAGTGCTGGGATTACACACGTATGAGCCACTGCACCCAACCTGATGTTCTTTAAAAGCTTCATCTCGGCCGGGCGCGGTGGCTCATGCCTGTAATGCCAGCTCTTTGGGAGGCTGAGGTGGGAGGATCACAAGGTCAGGAGATCGAGACCATCTTGGCTAACATGGTGAAACCCCGTCTCTACTAAAAATACAAAAAATTAGCCGGGTGTGGTGGCAGGCGCCTGTAGTCCCAGCTACTCGGGAGGCCGAGGCAGGAGAATTGCTTCAACCCGGGAGGCAGAGATTTTGGTGAGCCAAGATTGCACCATTGCACTCCAGCCTGGGCGACAGAGCGAGACTGTCCCAAAAAAAAAAAAAAAAAAAAAAAAATTGTATCACTTTTTTCTGAGTGTGGGCCCCTGTTTCTTCTCATCCTTTCTTGATCTAGGAAACCAGTCATTTGTTTATCGAACAAATGCTCCCTCCTCACCATCCTCATGCTGTGCAGGATCAGAAGGGTCTGGAAGGCCATAGAGGGTCTTCCCTGACGTGTGAGAAGGGCTTCCTGATCCAGTCCGTGAACCTTTTCTGAGAAGGATGTTTCAGGGTTCATCCAGGCCGGCAGAAGGGTGCACCTTGTGGAGGGACTAGAGGTGGGAAAGTGTTGGAAGAAGAGAATATTCTTCGGTGTTTGTTCCTGCTGGGCCTTGAGTGCCAGGATGGGGAGTCATGGATAGTGTGTGGGCAGGGGAGGAGCAATGGCTGACCGGTGTTTGTTCCTGCTGGGCCTTGAGTGCCAGGATGGGGAGTCATGGATAGTGTGTGGGCAGGGGAGGAGCAATGGCTGACCTGGTCATCAAAAAAAGATTCTGGCAGCTGAGGGGTAAGACCAGGGAGGAGCAAGTCATGGCCAAGCCTTGATTGTGGCCACCGGGGCCGCATGGAGAGAAATGGCAGAGGCAGAGGGGGCAGGACCCCATGTCTAGGAGGGCGAACACAGGATTTCAGAACTGTGTGTGGTCAGCGATGCCCACAGGGACAGGGCACCCTGGCCAGGGAGAGGTGGCCTGGACCCTGGATACATGAGGGGATGGAGGGGGCCCTCTGGGAGGATGGCTGAGTGGACGTCTTGGTGTCTGAGGAGTGTAAAATCAGGCCAGAGTGGCCGTCTCCTGCCCCAGGGTTTTAAACAGGAATTCAGGGACAGTCAGAGCCGGTCACCGGGACAGAGCCTGGACTGGGTGGGGAGAGGAAAGGGGAGCCAGCCAGAGGAGCAGGCCTTGGGATGGGCAAGACTTAAATTAGGGCCAATTGCGGTGGCTCACACCTGTAATCCCAGGACTTTGGGAGGCCGAGGCAGGTGGATCACTTGAGGTCAGGGGTTGGAGACCAGCCTGGCCAACATGGTGAAACCCTGTCTCTACTAAAAATAACAAAAATTAGCCGGGCGTGGTAGTGGGCGCCTGTAGTCCCAGCTACTTGGGAGGCTGAGGCAGGGGAATCGCTTGAACCCAGGAGGCAGAGGTTGCAGTGAGCCAAGATTGTGCCATTACACTCCAGCCTGGGTGACAGAGCAAGACTCTCTCTCTCAAAAAAAAAAAAAAAAAAAGACTTAGATTAGGACCAGAGTGAGGCCTGCTGAGCGGGAGGCACTGCATGGTCAACACTGGTGGTGGGACGGGGCCAGGCCTGGGAGCCCCGCCTGGGTGGGCAGAGGCTGTGGGCAATGGAGGCAGTGATGCGGGACCCTGGAGGCCAGGGTGGGACGGAGGCCTGGGGTGCTTCAGTAACTCCATCAGGGAGCAAGAAGCTGATGTCCTCATCAGTTTGTATTCAAATGCTTCCAACCATGGAAAGTCTCAGGGCAGGACCAGCAGGGGCTTCAACGCCCCATGGGGGTTGGGAAGGACCCCAGTCCCTGCCTTAGCCTGGCCCTTGTTGAGAAGGCTGGCGTTCCCATTACACACGCACACAGATATGTATACACATGTCTCTATGTATATAATTCTTAACAGCTTTATTAAAATATAATTTACATGCCACACAGTCTGGCTGTTTAGTGTACAGCTCAGTCGTTTTTAGTACGCTGCAGGGTTGTATATCTTTCTTTTTTTTTTTTTTTTTTTGAGATGGAGTCTCTCTCTGTCACCCAGGCTGGAGTGCAGTGGTGTCATCCTGGCTCACTGCAACCTCCACCTCCCGGGTTCAAGCCATTCTCCTGCCTCAGCCTCCTGAGTAGCTGAGATTACAGGTGCACGTGCCACCATGCTCAGCTAATTTTTGTATTTTTAGTAGAGACGGGGTTTCACCATATTGGCCAGGATAGTCTCGATCTCTTGACCTTGTGATCCACCTGCCTTGGCCTCCCAAAGTGCTGGGATTCCAGTGTGAGCCACCACGCCCAGCAGGGTTGTGTATCTTTCACCGCAATTTTAGAACGCTTTCATCACCCCCAAAACAAGCCCTGTCCCCATTACGTGTCCCTCCCATTCCCTTCCCCGGCCCCCGGGGAGCCAATCCCCTTCCTGTCTCTGGATCAGCAGGTCCTGGACATTCCATAGACATGGGATCACACACTGCGTGGCCTTGTGTGTCTGGCGTCTCTCACTGAGTGTGACGTCCTCAAGGTGCATCTGCGCCGTGGCCTGGGTCAGAGCCTCGCTCCTGTTCACGGCTGAGTTGTGTTCAAGTGTGTGGACAGCCACGTTGCGTTTACCAGAGCATCTGTGGATGGACACCCGGGTTGGTTTATCTGTGAATCTGTGGTTCCCCCCCCAAGGTGGTTGGAGCTTCTGCTCCGTTCACACTGAGGAGTCCGGGTCCTGCTTTACAGAAATGTAAGTCGTGACAGTCAGTTTCTTTAAAAAGAAGAGGAAGTGATCAGATGACAGGTGGCCCTGGGAGTGGCGGGAGTGTGAGAAGAGGGGGCTGGGGGCTTCCTCTGAAGATGGAAAGACCCTCATTGACTCCCTGGGGCAGCGAGCATTTATTGAGCACCTACTGTATGCCTGGTCCCAGGGATGTGGCAGGGACAAAAATGGCACAGTTGCTGTCCTGGTGGGAAGACAAGATCACACCTGTAATCCCAGCACTTTGGGAGGCTGAGGCGGGTGAATCACCTGAGGTCAGGAGTTCAAGACCAGCCTGGCCAACATGGTGAAACCCTGTCTCTACTAAAAATACAAAAATTAGCCGGGTGTGGTGGTGGGCTCCTGTAATCCCAGCTACTCAAGAGGCTGAGGCAGAAGAATCACTTCAACCCAGGAGGCGGAGGTTGCAGTGAGCCGAGATCGTGCCACCGCACTTCAGCCTGGGCGACAGAGAGAGGTCCATCTCAAAAAAAAGAAAAAGATAAGAAAAGTGGTCCGGGTGGAGATGGCTGCAGGGGGTGCTCGGGGCTGAAAATTAGGCCGGAAGAGGCCTAAATGAGGAGGTGACGTCTGCAGAAAGGCCTTGGGCGTGAGGCCTGTGGAGGTCTGGGTGACTGTGCACCAGGCCGGGGTGCAGCCAGCGCAGGGGCCCTGTGGTGGGAGCTCTGTGGGGTGTCTCAGCAGTGTGGCTGCAGTGCTGTCGGGTGGGGAAGGACCATGGGGCCCCTGCAGCAGGGTTTGCCCTGAGACCCTGCAGAAAGCCAGGGAAGGCCCAGTTCACGCCTCACTGCCCCATCTTCCTGTGAGGGCCCGGGCAGGGTCCAGCTTTTCTCCCTTCCTACCCCAGGTTAATAGGCAACAGGTCTGCTTCTGTACGTCTGTGGCCTGCTTTGACCTCCGTCTTCTCTCCCCACTGGGTGATGCATCTCTGCCTTAACCCATTTAGGGTTCTTGGTGTCCCAGAGACAGGGGTGGTCTCCGTGCTGTGTCCTGGGAGGGCTGGGAGGAGGTTCCTTCGTGGAAGGCTGCCTGGAGGAGGTGGCTGTGCTGGATCTGATCTTGGCAGTGGAGAAGGGAAAGGGGAAGCTGGGAGCTATTGAAGGGTGAGGGGCTGACACTAGGGCTTGGAGCAGGGCAGGGTGGTGGAGGAAACAGGACCGGGGGCGCCAGTACTCAGGGCAGACACAGGCTCTGAGGACCGAGGATCACCTGAACTGGGAAGCAGCTGAGGTCCAGACTCCCCGAACTCCATCCCCTGCCCAGTGGGGGAAGGGGCCGCCCTGCTCCCCCCTCACCCCACACCTTGCAGCCCCGCGTGACTCCCCCACCCCCCACCATGGCCAAGGTCACCGTCAGCTCTTTCCTTTCAATTAGCAGCAGGAATGTTCCCGGCGCTGGGCTCGGCGCCTGCCTGGGCAGGGACCCCCTCGTTCTGGCTGGAGCTGCCCGGGCTGGGTTCGGGAAGGACAAGTGCGACGCCCCCATCCCACACACGCCCCTCCCGCCCCGGACGGGGCCCGCCCTGCTCGCTGGGTGACCTTGGCCATTGCGTAACCTCTCTGGACCCCTCCAGCACCAACGCCCCGCACCGCGGAGGCCTCTGCGGGGCTCTCTCGTGCGGTTTGGGCCTCAGTAGCTCATCTCCTGGAGCCGGATTATCTCACGCGCTCCAGACGACGCCCTCGCCGGGCCCCGAGCCGCCCACACCGCCACGCGCCGTAAAAAGCATCGCGCGGACGGGAGGCCTGTGCGCGCCGGGGTGGGCGTCGGGCGGGGGGTGTGGCGCTCCAGGGGCTCTGCGCGGCTGCCGGGAGCCAGGGAGGCTCCGAGACCCAGCACCTGCCCCGGGACCCCCAGCAGCACCAGGACCGCCGCCGCCCCGAGCCTTTCCACGCCTTTGCCCCGGACTCAGCTCCTCCGCCCAGCATGTAAGACCTTTTGTGATCTGACCTCTGCTTCCCTCCGGGAGCCCAGGGGAGCCCGGGAAGCCCCTGCTCCGGGGTCCTGGTCCCGGCCTCGCTGATCAAACGGGAACGAGACTCCCCCGCGCCTGGCGGGCCCCGCCCGCAGGAGGATGAACGCCTGGCGAAGGCCATCTGCACACCGCCCTGCTCGGCCTCAGTTTCCCCGTCGGTGAAATGGGGCGGACCCGGCCGCAGGAGGGAGTGAGTGCTGGGGGAGGCGTTCTCGGTTTGTGGCCGTTTCCTCAGTTTCCCCATCTGTGAACTGGGCCGCAGGAGGGAGTGAGCGCCGGGGGAGGCGTTCTCGGTTTGTGGCCGTTTTGATCCGTGAGTCCTGGCCCTATTTCGCGTGATTTTTCGGATCTGTGACGTGGAGCGTTCTGCCGACCTGACCTTGGCTACCCGGCGTCGGGGGCGGGTCCACACCCCTCCCGGATGGAAGCCCCTTCCTGGGCGGGCGCCCCCCGGACGCCCAGACGGGACCCCTCTCCCCTCCCCCAGCCGCAGCGCGGGGGAGAAATGCCCGACCCCTCCCGCCCCTCTAGGCCGCCCCAGGCCCGAAGCCTCGGCCCCCCCAACCCCCCCAAGGGGCGGGGGCGGGAGATGCTGCGCCGGCCCCACCCCCGCGCGCCGGGCCTCGGCGTTGCCATGGGGACCGCGCGGTTGCCACGGCGACCGCCTCCCGCGGGCCCCGCCATCCATCACCCGGGGCGGCGGCGCCCGGGCCTGGGGAGGGGCGAGGGGGGCGCATCCTGCGTGTTCTGGGAAGGGGCGAGGGGGGCGCCCGGGCCTGGGGAGGGGCGAGGGGGGCGCATCCTGCGTGTTCTGGGAAGGGGCGAGGGGGGCGCCCGGGCCTGGGGAGGGGCGAGGGGGGCGCATCCTGCGTGTTCTGTGGCGGGGTGAGGGCGCCCGGGCCCGGGGAGGGGGGAGGAACGAGGGAGGTGTCCGGGCCTGGGGAGGAGCCAGGGGAGCGCCTGGGCCTGGGGAAGGGCGAGGGGGGTGCATCCTGTGCCTCCTGGGGAGGGGCCTGCGCCCTGAGGCTGCTTCCCGCGCGTCCCCTGCCCGCCCGCCTGACATTCCCCGCCCTGGCCGGCCCGGCAGGGACAAGCTGCCCGACGACAGACACTACCGCCTTGTCTCCAGCCTGGGAGGCGGCCACACAGCCACACTCTGTCCCCGGGTCTGGTCCGAGCGGCCACCTGCTTGCCGGATGGGGACGGATGGGGACAGGCCCTGGGCAGGCGGCGTCCAGCCTGATCCTAGGACCCAGGGGTCCCGCCGTTTTGCAGCCCTCCTGCCCCAGCTCTGCTCCCTCCGGGTTGGCCCCGAGCCCGCTTACAGCTGGAAACCAGGACTGTGGGGTGGCCCGGGGTTGGTCGGTTGTTCCAGTCTGTGCCCGTGCCCTCCCTGGACGTGGCTTACAGCCACGGGAAGAGGGTGCCGGGCAGGGGGAACCGTGTGTGAGAGGCCCTGGGGTAGAGGGGCTTGTGCACAGCCGGGGGGACCCTGCAGGAATAGACCGACCAAGGGGGAAGTGAAGGGGCCGACCTGGGGGTTCCTTCAAGGGCTGGTGGGAGCCAAGGAGCTTCTAGAGCAGGAGAGGGACAGGGTCTGACTGATTATCATTATTATTTTAAGATAGGGTTTCACTCTGATGAACAGGCTGGAGTGCACTGGCGTGATCTCGGCTGACTGCAACGTCTGCCTCCTGGGTTCAAGGAATTCTCCTGCCTCAGCCTCCCGAGTAGCTGAGATTACGAGCACGCGCCCCCACCCCCAGCTAATTTTTGTATTTTTAGTAGAGACAGAGTTTTGCCATGTTGGCCAGGCTGGTCTCGAACTCCTGACCTCAAGTGACCCACCCACCTTGGCCTCCCGAAGTGCTAGGATTACAGGCATGAGCCACCGTACCTGGCCTTCTTTTAAAAAATTTTTTAAAAATTTTTTGTTTTGTTTTTTGAGACGGAGTTTCTCTTGTGTTGCCCAGGCTGGAGTGCAATGGAGTGATCACGGCTCACCGCAACCTCCGCCTCCCGGGTTCAAGCGATTCTCCTGCCTTGGCCTCCTGAGTAGCTGGGATTACAGGTGCCTGTCACCACGCCCAGCTAATTTTGTATTTTTGGTAGAGACGGGGTTTCTCCGTGTTGGTCACGCTGGTCTCGAACTCCCAACTTCAGGTGATCCACCCACCTTGACCTCCCCAAGTGCTCGATTCCAGGTGTAAGCCACCATGCCTGGCCCATTTTTAAAAATATTTATTTATTTATTTTTATTTTATTTTATTTGTTTTTTGAGACGGAGTCTCGCTCTGTCGCCCGGGCTGGAGTGCAGTGGCACGATCCTGGCTCATTTCAAGCTCCGCCTCCCGGGTTCACGCCATTCTCCTGCCTCAGCCTCCTGAGTAGATGGGACTACAGGCGCCTGCCACCATGCCCAGCTAATTTTTTGTATTTTTAGTAGAGACGGGGTTTCACCATGTTGGCCAGGATGGTCTCGATCTCCTGACCTCGTGATCCACCTGCCTCAGCCTCCCAAAGTGCTGGGATTACAGGCGTGAGCCACCGCGCCCAGCCTTAAATTTTTATTTTTGAGACAAGGTCTTGCTCTATCACCCAGGCCAGAGACAGTGGCACAATCACGGCTTGACCCAGCTTCAATCTCCTGGGCTCAAGTGACCCTCCCACCTCAGCCTCCCAAGTAGCTCGGACCACAGGGACACACCTGGCATGCATTTATTTATTTATGTGGAGACAGGATCTTGCTATGTTGTCCAGGCTGGTCTCGAACTCCTGGGCTCAAGCAGTCCACTGGCCTTGGCCTCCCAAAGTGCTGGGATTACAGGCTTGAACCACCACACCTGGTCTAGGGTCTGATTCTCTTTTTGAGAAGCTGCCTCTGGCTGGCGGGTGGAGAGGGAGCTGTGAGGGGGCAGGGGGTTGTCAGGGAACACTGGATGCCTGGGCTAGGGTGGGGAATGTGGGGTGGGCAGGAAGCGAGGGCCCGGGCCTCAGGGGAACGCACAGTGGAGGGTTCACTGCCTGCTTCACCCGTTCATGTGGGACTGACCCAGAACTCCAGCTGATCTGGCCGTTCAGGAAGGACCCCAAGCCAGAAAGCTGGATCAAGCCTTTCCTGAACCCCACCCAGTGGACGCAGCTGAACCCAGCCTCCCTGAGGAGGGAGAAGGGGAAGCCAGAGAGGGCGCAGCTCATGCTCCTGGGCCCCTGGGAGGCACTGGGAAGGGTAGGTGTCACCTGCCAGGAAGGGAGGAGCCGGTGGGGTCGCCTCTGGGGCATGGGAGCTGGACAACTTCACAGGCCTCAGCAGGGCCAGGAAACCGAACCCGAGTGGGGTGGGCAGGTGGGGCGCCTCGGGCTCCAGGGAGGTCTTGACCTGGAGCAGCCTCCCGGGCCGGGGCTGGGTGGTGAGCTAGTGCTCTGTGCAGTTTCATTTTCTCTGCTGAACAGGGGGAGGGGACGGCAGCACAAGGAGGACGCCATAGGAGGCCTTGGAGCTGCAGGTATCTGTGCCTCCTGTTTGTGCGGATGGGGAAACTGAGGCCCAGAGAGGCATGGGGGCTCTTCGGAGGCAGGGCTGGCTCTGGGCCCTGACACCAGGCTGAGAGGGCTGTGGGTGGCGGCGGGCACAAAGGGCGGGCTGTAATTTCAGTCTCTGGGAAGATAAGACGGGGGACTGGGGGAACCTGTCTCCCACCCCCGCACCTCTGGTTCCCTCCAGTCCCTGCCCGTCAGCCCGGGCCTCCCGCTGTGGATGCTGCCCAGAGCCCTGGCATTGCTCGGGACATGGGGCTGATTCTCCAGAAATCCCCTACTTGAGTCTGGGACACCCACCGCCAACCCCTGCCGTCCTCTCCCTGCCCCACTGCACCAGCTCTGGAAGCCTGAGGGTCGCTGGCAGTCAAGGCTGAGCTCAGCCCCAGTCTAGGGCTTCGGTGCTGCTTGCGTTTTTGTTGTCGTCGTCGTTTTGCTTTCGGTGGAGTCTCGTTTTGTTGCCCTGGCTGGAGTACACTGGCGTGATCTCTGCTCACTGCAGCTGCCTCCTGGGTTCAATCAATTCTCCTGCCTTAGCTCAAGTAGCTGTTTTTTTTTTTTTGAGACGGAGTCTCACTCTGTCGCCCAGGCTGGAGTGCTGTGGCCGGATCTCAGCTCACTGCAAGCTCCGCCTCCCGGGTTCCCGCCATTCTCCTGCCTCAGCCTCCCAAGTAGCTGGGACTACAGGCGCCCGCCACCTCGCCCGGCTAATTTTTTGTATTTTTAGTAGAGACGGGGTTTCACCGTGTTAGCCAGGATGGTCTCGATCTCCTGACCTCGTGATCCGCCTGCCTCGGCCTCCCAAAGTGCTGGGATTACAGGCGTGAGCCACCGCGCCCGGCCGAGTAGCTCGTTTTACAGGTGCCTGCCATCACGCTCAGCTAATTTTTATATTTTTGGTAGAGGCAGGGTTTCACCATGCTGGCCAGGCTGGTCTTGAACTTCTGACCTCAGGTGATCCACCTGCCTCGGCCTCCTGAAGTGCTGGGATTACAGGCGTGAGCCACCGCGCCCGGCCTGCTCCTTGCATTTTACTAAGCACCTACTACTTTCCGAGGAGCTTTCGAGGGAAGCTTTCCAAAACTACTTTTGGAGCTTTCCGAGGGCCCACAGACCAGGGACGGGAGGGGTTGGGTGGCAAAGCTCCTCTTCTGGCAGGTGGGAGGGGAAGCGAGAAAGCAGGGGGGCAGGGTACCCTGAACTCGGGGTGTGGACCGCGGGCCTGCAGAGGGGTGAGGGGGATTGTGCTTCAGGTTTTGGAGCTGCAGGGTGAGGTTGCTGTGGGGAGGTCAGAGAACCACGGAATTCCTCGGTTCCTTCCGGGGCAAGTGAGCGTGTGGTGGGTGCCTGGTGGGGGTGGCCAGGGCTTCGGTTCCTGGATCTCCTTCCCACTCCGCAAAGGGCCCTGTATCTTTGAGGAGGGAAGCCCTGTCCCTTCAGGCGTATCCGGCAGCACTGGTATTCATTCATTCGTTTCGTTTGTTTGTTTGAGGCGGAGTCTCGCTCTGTCGCCCAGGCTGGAGTGCAGTGGCGCTATCTCAGCTCACTCCAACCTCCACTCCCCGGGTTCAAGCGATTCTCCTGTCTCGGCCTCCGAATACCTGGGACTACAGGCGCCCGCCACCACGCCCGGCTAATTTTTGTATTTTTAGTAGACACGGGATTTCACCATGTTGGCCTGGCTGGTCTAGAACTCCTGACCTCAGGTGATCCGCCCGCCTCGGCCTCCCAAAGTGTTGGGATTACAAGTGTTAGCCACCGTGCCCGGCAATTCATTCATTCATTTTTTGAGACAGAGTCTCGTGCTGCCGCCCAGGCTGGAGTACAGTGGTGGGGTCACAGCTCACTGCCCCCTGGACCTCCCAGGCTCAAGCGATCCTCCCGCCTTAGCCTTCCAAGTAGCTGGGACTACAGGCGCACACCGCCACACCTGGATAATTTACTTTTTTTATTTTTGGTAGAGATGGGGTCTTACCAGATTGCCTAGGCTGGTCGCAAACTCCTGGGCTGCAGAAATCCTCCCACCTTGGCCTCCCAAAGTGCTAAAATTACAGGCGTGAGCAGCCGTGGTTCTGATTTTGTTTTGATTTGTGACAGGGTCTAACTCTGTTACCCAGGCTGGAGTGCAGTGGCGTGATCTCGGCTCACTGCAGCCTCAACCTCCCAGGTTCAAGCAATTCTCCCACCTCAGCCTCCTGGGTAGCTGGGAGCAATTCTTGTGCCTCAGCCTCCATGCCCAGCTAATTTTTGTATTTCTTGGTAGAGACGGGGTTTCACCATGTTGGCCAGGCTGGTCTTGAACTCCTGACCTCAAGTGATTTGCCTGCCTCAGCTGCCCCTGATATTTGTTAAGTGCCTACCGCATACCAGCCCTGGGAGGTGAGGCTACAGCAGCACTGGGTGGGCTCTTGTCAAAAGACAATGATTGGGCCCGGCAGGGTGGCTCACGCCTGTAATCTCAGCACTTTGGGAGGCCCAGGCAGGTGGATCACCTGAGGTCAGGAGTTCGAGACCAGCCTGGCCAACATGGTGAAACCCCGTCTCTATTAAAAAAACAAAAACTGGCCGGGCGCGGTGGCTCACGCCTGTCATCCCAGCGCTTTGGGAGGCCGAGGCGGGCAGATCATGAGGTCAAGAGATCAAGACCATCCTGGCAAACACGGTGAAACCCTGTCTCTACTGAAAATACAAAAAAATTAGCCGGGCGTGGTGGCAGGCGCCTGCAGTCCCAGTTTCTAGGGAGGCTGAGGCAGGAGAATGGCGGGAACCTGGGAGGCGGCGGAGTTTGCAGTGAGTGGGGATCATGCCACTGTTCTCCAGCCTGGGCGACAGAGCGAGACTCTGTCTCAAAAAAACAAAAAACAGAAATTAGCTGGGCGTGGTGGCCGGTGCCTGTAATCCCAGCTACCCAGGAGGCTGAGGCAGGAGAGTCGCTTGAACCTGGGAAGCGAAGCCTGCAGTGAGCTGAGATCGCAGCTCTGCACTCCAGCCTGGCAACAGAGCGAGAGACTGTCTCAAAAAAACAAACAACAACGATTGGATGAGAGCGAGTCTGGGGTTGAATCCGGACTTGGCTTCTTTGCTGTGTGTCCTCAGGAGGCTTATCTCCCTCTCTGGGCTTTTGCAAGCCCAGGCTTAGGAGGTGGGGCTGGTGGGTCTTTCACCCCGTTTGGCCCTCCTGGGGCTGCAGAGTAGGTCTAGGTGGGCAGGAGGGTGCGGAGAGGACTGTCCCGCTCCGTCTTCTGGTCTGCGCCAGGAGGTAATACACTTCCTTCTTCCTGAAACACGCTTCTCTGGCCTTTGATGCCTGGTGAACGCCTGTGCATCCTCGGTGGCCCTGCCTCAGTGTCCCCTTCTCCCCAAACCCTTCCTGGTCGCTAGGCAGAGCCTCGTCCCCTCCTGTCCTGGCCTCTGAGGGGACAGGGAAGGTCCCACTTTACAGAAGGGGAAACTGGGGTTCAGAGATGAAATCACTTGCCCTGGTTACCCCTAGGGGAAGAGGCAGAGCTGGGATTTGAACCACGTTTGACGGGCGGCAGGGCTCAGTGAACCAGAGCTTGACCTTATCTCCCTCCCACAGGGTCCTGGTGGCAGAGACCACGTCCCAGCAGGAGCGGCTGCAGGCCATCGCAGTGAGTCCCCGCAGACAGTGTGGTCGGGGTGGGGGTTTGGGGGACCTGGGGTCTCAGGCCTGGGCCTGTCCTAGGACCTGGAACCAGGGCATGGGGGTGGTGAGTTATTTGCTTGGGAAACTTGAGTCCTGCTGACCCGCAGAGAATGAAAGTGGAGACCCCCTGAGTCCATAGCTCCTGGACCCCCGGCCTCCCTCTCCCTGATGGGTCAGCGGGGAAACTGAGCCTGGCCTTCCCTGGAGCCTTGTCCTCGTCCTGCAGGAAGATAAGCTTTGGTGGGGGGAGCACAGATGTGCTCTGGTGCCGTCTTGGTGGTCTCCAGCCCAAGAAGGCCCCCTCGGGGTCAGAAGACCCTCTCCGTGACCCAACCCTCCCGGGATGTGGCCTGTTTCCCAGCTTCAAGTCATTCTCCTGCCTCAGCCTCTCGAGTAGCTGGGATGACAGGCACCCGCCACCGCGCCCGGCTAATTTTTGTATTTTTAGTAGAGACGGGGTTTTACCATGTTGGCCAGGCTGGTCTCGATCTCCTGAACTCAAGTGATCCTCCCGCCTCGGCCTCCCAAAGTGTTAGGATGACAGGCGTGAGCCGCCGCGCCCGGCCAATCATTTGTTTTCAAGACAGGGTCTCGCGCTGCGGCCCCGGGCTGGAGTACAGTGGTGCGAACCGCTGTCACCTGGGAGCCGGTGGGCCACGCGGATCCACGGACGGAGGAAGCAGGGTCGGGCTGGGCAGAGCCTGGCGCGGGTGTTGGGGGATCTCCAGGGCCCCCACGCCCAGCCCCGACCCCACCCGGCCCTCCCCACAGGAGAAGCGGAAGCGGCAGGCGGAGATCGAGAACAAGCGCCGGCAGCTGGAGGACGAGCGGAGGCAGCTGCAGCATCTAAAGGTACGGGCAGGGCCCAGGGTTAGGGAGCGTGGCGGGGCCCAGGGTTAGGGAGCGCGGGCGGGACCCAGGGTTGGGGAGCAGGGTCGGCAGTGAGGCGGAGGTGACCCAGCCCCGGACCCCTGCCCAACCCTGGCCCCAACCCCAACCCTGACCCCGACTCCAAGCCTGACCCTGACCTCAACCCTGACCCCAAACCTGACGGTGACCCTGACCCCAAACCTGACCCTGACCTCAACCCTGACCCCGACGCCAACCCTGACCCTGACCTCAGTTCTGACTCTGACCCTGACCTGACCCCAACCCCGACCCTGATTCTGACCCTGATCCTCACCTCGATCTTCATCCCGACCCCAACCCTGACCCTGGTCCTGCCCCCGACTCTGACCTGGACCCCTGCTGCCCAGTCCAAGGCACTGCGGGAGCGCTGGCTGCTGGAGGGGACGCCGTCCTCGGCCTCGGAGGGGGACGAGGACCTGAGGAGGCAGATGCAGGAGGATGAGCAGAAGACACGGCTGCTGGAGGACTCGGTGTCCAGGTGAGGGCCGCAGCGTGGGTGCGACCGGGCTGGGCGGGGCCTCGGGGGCTGCTGGAGGACTCGGTGTCCAGGTGAGGGCCACAGCGTGGGTGCGACCGGGCTGGGCGGGGCCTCGGGGGCTGCTGGAGGACTCGGTGTCCAGGTGAGGGCCACAGCGTGGGTGCGACCGGGCTGGGCGGGGCCTCGGGGGCTGCTGGAGGACTCGGTGTCCAGGTGAGGGCCACAGCGTGGGTGCGACTGGCTTGAAGGGGCCTCGGGGGCCACAGGCTCCCGGGAGGGTATGGGAAGAGTCGTCAGTGTGCTTTGAGGGGGATGTGTGAACGGGGCAGGCCAGGACCCAACGTGCTTTGAGGGGGACGCAGGCCGGGGCAGGCCGGGGCATCCACCTGGGCCTGGGGCAGCTTGCTGGGGGCAGAGGTTGGCTGCGTGACCTCGGGCAGGGAGTCACCCCTTTCCCCTCCCGCCACCCCCATTCGAGCCAGCGAGGGATTCGGGATGGAGCTGGCGGGTCCCTGGGGCTGGGTGTTGCCGGCACTGGCCTCCCCGGGGGCTTCCTGGCGCCAGCCCAGCTGGCGGGCGAGCTCTCCCGCGGTGCGAACAGGGACACAGAGCAGCTGGGCCCGCAGGAAGCTCGGGCGGGGGCAGGATGGGGACAGGATGGGGAAAGGGGCCATCCCTGTGGGGGCTGGGACCAAAGGCCTGGAGTTTCCGGCGGGCAGGAGGCCCAGGCTCTGCTCGGGGCAGCAGGGTCAGGGCGGAGGGAAGTGACAACCAGGATTCCAGAGTCTGCCCTGGCCAGGGAAGGGCCCAGAGGCGGGAGGCCGGCAGGCCGGGTCACTCGGACCTCGCAGGCCCCGCCTGGACGCTGGGTTCTGACCCCCGTGGGGGCCCCTCCCTGCCCGGTTCTGCCCATTCGCTTTGAAGAAAGCATGTTGAGGGTGTTCGAGATGGAATTCCCTCCCTGGCAGGGCGTTCAAAGGCATGGACAGGCCGGGCACAGTGGCTCACGCCTGTAATCCCAGCACTTGGGAAGCCGAGGCGGGAGGATCACTTGAGATCAGGAGCTTGAGACCAGCCTGGAAAAACCCCGTCTCTACTAAAAATATAAAATTAGCCTGGCATGGTGGCACGCACCTGTAATCCCAGCTACTCGGGAGGCTGAGGCAGGAGAATCACTTGAACCCGGGAGGCAGAGGTTGCCTTGAGCCAAGATCTCGCCATTGCACTGCAGCCTGGGAGATAGAGCGAGACTCCATCTAAAAAAAAAAAAGAAAAAAGAAAAATGGAAGGTATGGACAGGGTGGGGCAGTTCTGGTGGGTTTGGGGCCTTGGAATGAGCTGAGTGTTACCGACTCCCTGGGCCTCAGTTTCCTCACCTGTGGACCAGGGAGGCAAAAAACCCACGGTGTGTCTTTTTTTTTTTTTTCTTTTTTTGAGATGGAGTCTCGCTCTGTCACCAAGGCTGGAGTGCAGTGGCGTGATCACGGCTCACTGCAGCCTCCGCTTCCTGGATTCAAGCGATTATCCTGCCTCAGCCTCCCAAGTAGCTGGGACTACAGGCGTCTGCCACCACCCCCCAGCTAATTTTGCATTTTTAGTAGAAACAGGGTTTCTCCATGTTGGTCAGGCTGGTCTCAAACTCCCGACCTTAGGTGATCTGCCCGCCTCGGCCTCCCAAAGTGCTGGGATTATAGGCGTGAGCCGCTGCAACCGGCCCCACTGTGCATCTTAATTCCAGCAAACATTAAGCACCAGCTGTGTCCCTGGGCTGAACGGGATGTTCAGACAGGTGGAGCTGAGACGGGCCTGGCCCTGTTTGCAGAGAGGTGGACGGTCAGACACCTGGGCGAATGCAGTGGGAGTTACTGGCCGTGGTGGCTGGGCACGTTGGGATTCTTTTCACACAGCCCTAGTGGGCACAGGCTCAGGCCCCTCGATGGAGGATGAAGACCTGGCTTGAGGCCTAGTTTGCTTTCAGAGGCCTCGGCTTCACCCCTCCCCGGGGAAACCCGCTTCTCAGGTGCTGAAACTGAGCTGCTCTGGGTCTCCACTACCTTCTGCCAGCTCGGGCTCTGCCCAGACACCTCCTACAGGAAGCCCTCCAGGCTGACTGTGGGCTGGACCCCTCTTCTTGTGTGGGGGGGACGCGGGTCTGGCTCTGTGTCCAGCCCGCCAGCCCGAGCCCACCTTGTTAGACCTATGGACTCAGCCTCCGTCTGCCCTGTCCTGGGGCTGGGGCTGAGCTGCTGTGAGTGCCGCCCGCCCTTGCCAAAGCCCGGGGCTGGGATTTCATATCCCGGTTTTGTTTTCCTGGATCTATTTGTCCCGTTATCTTCTAACACTTGGAAAGTGACATGGTTTTTCCAGTTTCCCGGTGAGATAAAGTTTCCTGTTAAAATACACAAATTTGAGCGGGAAAGAGTTCGTTTGATACAGATAGTGACATAAACGGCACAGGCCGGAGGTCAGGGGACACGGGGAGCCAGCCCTGGTTTGAATCCCGCCTCTGCTACCTGCTGGCTGTGAGGCTTTTGCACTCCGTGCCTCAGTTTCCCCCACCGTGAACACCATGGGGTTGCCTGGGAGCTTTGAATTCAGAGAGCTGGGCCAGGCGCGGTGGCTACGCCTGTAATCCCAGCATTTTGGGAGGACGAGGCGGGCAGATCACCTGAGGTCAGGAGTTCAAGACCAGCCTGGCCATCATAGTGAAACGCCATCTCTATTAAAAATACAAAAGATTAGCCGGGTGTAGTGGTGCATGCCTGTCATCCCAGCTACTCGGGAGGCTGAGGCAGGAGAATCCCTTAAACCCGGGAGGTGGAGGTTGCGGTGAGCCAAGATCAAGCCATTGCACTCCAGCCTGGGCAACAAGAGCAAGAATCTGTCTCAAAAAGAAGAAATTTGGGAGCTGTCGTACAAAAGGTGCCCAGAGCCCTGTGGGGATACAGGAGTCACCCTCACGCACACCCTCTCCCCAGGTTGGAGAAGGAAATTGAGGTGCTGGAGCATGGAGACTCCGCCCCAGCCGCGGCCAAGGAGAACGCAGTGGCCCCGAGCCCGGTCCGGGCCCCGGCCCCGAGTCCAGCCAAGGAGGAGCGCAAGACAGAGGTGGTGATGAATTCACAGCAGGTAAGGGGGTGACCGGGGGGCGGATCCCCAGGCCCCCACTCCCGTTGGCCCCAGAGCAAGACCCCAGCCCTTCCATGTCAGCGCGGCTGAGGGGAGAGGCACAGACTAGAGCCAGGCACTCGATTTCAAGCTCACCGGAGCCACTTCCCAGCTGTGTGAGCCGGGACATGTGGTTTTGCCTCGCTGGGCCTCGGTTTCCCCATCTGTAAGACGGGGGAGTAATGGGAGCAGCCACCACTGGGGGCATTGGAGGGCTCGGGGAACGGCGGGAGACCCGGTGCTGGTGGGTGCTGGTGGTTTTGGCCATGGTGTTTTTTGGTTTTTGTTTTTGTTGGTTTTTGAGACGGAGTCTCGTTCCGTTGCCCAGGCGGGAGTGCAGTGGTGCGGTCTCGCAACCTCCGCTCCCAGGCTCAAGCGATTCTCCTGCCTCAGCCTCCCGAGTAGCTGGGACCACAGGCGCCCGCCACCACACCCGGCTAATTTTTTTGTATTTTTAGTAGAGACAAAGTTTCCGCATGTTGGCCAGGCTGGTCCCAAACTCCTGACCTCAGGTGACCCGCCCCTCAGCCTCCCAAAGTGCTGGGATTACAGGCGGGAGCCACCTTACTTGGCCTGTTTTGTGTTGTTGTTGTTTTTGTTTTTGACACAGGGTCTCACTCTCACTCAGGCCAGAGTGTGGTGGCACAACCACAGTCCACTGCAGCCTCAACTTCCCCAGCTCCAGCGATCCTCCCGCCTCAGCCTCCCAAGTAGCTGGGACCACGGGTGCACGCCACCACACCCGGCTAATTTCTGTCTTTTTGGTAGAAACGGGGTCTCCCTCTGCTGCCTGGACTGGGGTTGTCATGGTTTCTGTTGAACCCCTGCATTGTTTCGTGTGGCTGAGCCTCCAGAAAGCCGTTCCCATGGGAACAGCATCTCCGTTTGATGGGAGTAAAACCCCGGCCCACAGAGGCTGGCTGGAGGCCACGCAGCTGAGTGGTCCTTAGTGGTCTCAGCTGTTGAATCTGGCATCTGCCATCTAAGCCAGACTATGTTAAAACCAGACCCTCGGCCGGGCTTGGCAGCTCACGCCTGTAATCCCAGCACTTTGGGAGGCCGAGACGGGTGGATCACAAGGTCAGGAGATCGAGACCATCCTGGCTAACACGGTGAAACCCCGTCTCTACTAAAAATACAAAAAATTAGCCGGGTGTGTTGGCGGGCGCCTATTGTCCCAGCTACTCAGGAGGCTGAGGCAGGAGAATGGCGGGAACCTGGGAGGCGGAGCTTGCAGTGAGCTGAGATCGCACCACTGCACTCCAGCCTGGGCGACTGAGCAAGACTCCGTCTCAAAAAAAAAAAACAGGCCGGGCGCGGTGGCTCAAGCCTGTAATCCCAGCACTTTGGGAGGCCGAGATGGGCGGATCACGAGGTCAGGAGATCGAGAGACGATCCCGGCTAACACGGTGAAACCCCGTCTCTACTAAAAAATACAAAAAAATAGCCGGGCGAGGTGGCGGGCGCCTGTAGTCCCAGCTAGTCGGGAGGCTGAGGCAGGAGAATGGCGTAAACCCGGGAGGCGGAGCTTGCAGTAAGCTGAGATCCGGCCACTGCACTCCAGCCTGGGTGACAGAGCAAGACTCCGTCTCAAAAAAAAAAACAAAACAACAAAAAAACAAACAAACAAACAAAAAAAACAGACCCTTGGCCGGGCTTGGCAGCTCACGCCTATAATCCCAGCACTTTGGGAGGCCGAGGTGGGCGCATCATTTGAGGTCAGGAGTTCAACAAGACCAGCCTGACCAACATGATGAAACCCCGTATCTACTAAAAATACAAAAATTCACCGGATGTCGTGGGGGCACCTGTGATCTCAGCTGGTCAGGAAACTGAGAATCGCTTGAACTCTGGAGGCAGAGGTTGCAGTGAGCTGAGATCCCGCCATGACACTCCAGCCTGGGTGACAGAACGAGATCCTGTCTCAAAAACAAAAAAAAAGACCTGGTTCTGGGCACAGTCCCGGACCTCACTGAGCTCATGTCAGGTGGGAAGATGGCCATGAGTCAGTAACCACCCAGGGAGCATGGTCAGGCTGAAGAGGTGGGAAGCCCAAGGCGCTGTGAAATCCCCAAGGAAGTTCCTCATTCGTGGGAGGGCTGGGCGGGTGTCCTGGAGGACGTGGGGTATTTTCTTTGTGGTTTTTTTTTTGAGACAGAGTTTCACTCTTGTTACCCAGGCTGGAGTGCAATGGCACGATCTCGGCTCACTGCAACCTCTGCCTCCCGGGTTCAAGTGATTCTCCTGCTTCAGCCTCCCAAGTATATGGGATTACAGGCATGTGCCACCACGCCTGGCTAATTTTAGTTTTTAGTAGAGACGGGGTTTCACCATGTTGGTCACACTGGTCTCGAACTCGTGACCTCAGGTGATCCGCCCACCTCAGCCTCCCAGAGTGCTGGGATTACAGGCATGAGCCACTGCACCTGGCCAAGGAAGTGGGTTTTGAAGTTTGAATAGGAGTTCTCCAGGCGCTTTTTTCCCTGAAGGGTGATTGAGCTGGTGTGGGAGGCCAGCAGTACACGTGCACGGTCCCTGCCTTCCTGAGGGGCACACCCGGTGACGTGATGGGGGAGAGTGGAGTGAGGGAACATCAGACACCACGGCCGTGAGTCAAGAGTGTGTCCCAGAAACAGCAGGAAGACCAGGGAGGCCAGGGCACCGTTCAGGGAGAAGGGCCTGTGTGCAGGGTCTGACCACGCAGGGCAGAACCGGCTCAGGCAGGAGACGCTAGACCCTGGGCCTTGCGCAGTGGCTCCCAGGAGGCCACGGCAGGAGGCTCACTTGAGAGCAGGAGTTCAAGACCGGACTGAAGGGGCACAGAGGAGCCGGCTGGATTCAGGGCGGCCTGTGGGAGCCACTGATGCGGGGGCAGGAGGGGAGGGAGAAAAGAAACGAGAAATGAGTGGTGGCTCACGCCTGTAATCCCAGCACTTTGGGAGGCCGAGGTGGGCGGATCACCTGAGGTCGGGGGATCAAAACCAGCCTGGCCAACGTGGAGAAACCCCGTCTCTACTAAAAATACAAAATTAGCCGGGTGTGGTGGCGCGTGCCTGTAATCCCAGCTACTGGGGAGGCTGAGGCACGAGAATCGCTTGAACCCGGGAGGCGGAGGCTGCAGTGAGCCGAGATTGCCCCGCTGCACTCCAGCCTGGGCGACAAGAGCAAAACTCCGTCTCAAAAAAAAGAAGAAAGAAAGATGACCTGGGTGTTTCTGGCCAGAGTCCCAAGAGGATGGGATGAGAAGCGGGCGCGTGTGACCTCATCCACCGTGCCAGCCCTTCCCAGGCTCCTGACCCCGGGGCTCCCCTCCCTCTGCCCGGGGATGCTGGCACCCCTCACCCCTCTCTCTTCTTTCTTGCAGACCCCGGTGGGCACACCCAAAGGTAGGGCTTCTGGAAGGAACTCGTGGGGCCTGGGCGCACTCTGGTGGCCAGAGAGGGGATGGCAGGGCGGGGAGTGCAGCTACAAAGTAACAGGTGCTGGGGCCTCAGGCCTGTGATCCCAGCGCTTTGGGAGGCCAAGGCGGGTGGATCACCTGAGGTCAGGAGTTCGAGACCAGCCTGGCCAACATGGCGAAACTCAGTGTCTAGTGAAAAAATACAAAAACAATTAGCCGGGTGCGGTGGCTCATGCCTGTAATTCCGGCACTTTGGGAGGCTGAGGCAGGAGGATCGCTTGAAACCAGGAGTTCAAGAACAGCCTGGGCAACACAGGGAGACCCTGTCTCTGCCAAACATAAAAAAATTAGCCACCGGCCGGGCCCAGTGCTTCAGGCCTGTGACCCCAGCGCTCTGGAAGGCTGAGACAGGTGGATCCCTTGAGGTCAGGAGTTCGAGACCAGCCTGGCCAATATAGTGAAACCCCATCTCTACTAAAAATACAAAAAAATTAGCCGGGTTGTGTTGCGCGCCTGTAGTCCCAGCTGCTGGGGAGGCTGAGGTGGGAGGATCGCTTGAGCCCAGGAGGTTGAGACGGCGGTCAGCTGTGATCGCACCACTGCACCCCAGCCTGGGTGACAGAGCGAGACCCTGTCTGTAAAATGCATTTCACGCTTCCATATCGATAGCGGGACAGTCGGCAGCCAGGGTTGACGCTGGCGTCTGAAGTGCCTCTGGCCTGGTTTGTGTGTGTTAATTATTCATAAGGAAGTGTCTCCTTGTCTTACTGTAGAATTAAAAATTAATCATTAAAAAAATCTAGGCAGGCCTCTCAGGGATTTTGTGAAAATCACTGGACTGAGGATGAGGAATGAACTACGGGGGTGGCTGTGGGATTTTCTAGGGGTCTGGAGGGGCCCAGGTGCCTGTGTCTGTGTGGGGTCTGGGGGTCTAGGGAGTCTAGGTGCCTGTGTCTGTGTGGGGTCTGGGGGTCTAGGGGGTCTAGGTGCCTGTGTCTGTGTGGGGTCTGGGTGTCAGGGGGGCCCAGGTACCTGTGTCTGTGTGGGGTCCGAGGGTCTGGGGGCCCAGGTGCCTGTGTCTGTGTGGGGTCTGGGTGGGGTCAGGGGCCCCGGTGCATGTGGGGGTCCAGATGCACTTGTGTGAAGGGGTGTTGGGCTGTCTAGGGGGTCCGTGTGACCTCTCCTCTGACCCCCGTCTCTCTCTCCACCTCCTCTCCTGTGCAGACAAGCGAGTCTCCAACACGCCCGTGAGGACGGTTGACGGCTCCCCCATGATGAAGGCAGGTGGGTTGGTCCCCCAGGCTCTGGGCCCCAGATCCAGCCACCATCGGGCCAAGTCTCAGTCCTGGAGGGCCGGGTGGGGTGGGGGCGACACCGACCTGCTCTCCGCAGCGTCTGGCCGGGCTGTGGTTGTGGGGGTGGCGGCTGGACCACGGCCGAGGCTCTGAGCCTGGGGTGGGGCCCCCTGTGCTTTGTGTCCTCGTCCCACGCCGGCCCATGCTTCCCTGAGAAGACGGGCCCCACGCATGGCGGCTCTAACCGACGCAACCCCACGGCTTTCATTCCACCCTAACCTCACGGCTCCCTCCTGGGGCCCACGGGGGGTGGTGCTCACGCCTGAACACGCTCGCTGCAAATCTTACCTGCTCCGGTCCTTGGGCAGTAGGACCGGCTGCCCTGGGAGAGTGAGCTTCCCGTCCCTGGAGGCAACCAAGCCAGGTCCCCGGCGCTGCTGCGCTTCCAAGAAGCAGGGGAAGCTCGGGGTTGACGCCGAGTGCCACACGGTGCTCAAGTCAGGCTCGAACCCCTGGTATGCCACGTGGTGCCGGTGTCTTGAATTTCTCCACTTGCCAGAGGGGTGGGACCTCGGTACGCCATTCTGGGGCCTGGCACAGGACAGGAGCCCAGTAATGGAAAATCATTGCAGTCGGCAAAACCACTGCGGTGTGAGTGAGCTGGAACAGCATAGGAGCAAGGCAGAGGGCCCGGCGCGGTGGCTCACACCTGTAACCGCAGCACTTTGGGAGGCCGGGGTGGGTGGATCGCCTGAAGTCAGGAGTTCAAAACCAGCCTGGCCAACATGGTGATACCCCGTCTCTGCTAAAATACAAAAATTAGCCTGGCGTGGTGGTGCACGCCTGTAATCCCAGCTACTCGGGAGGCTGAGGCAGGGGAATCGCTTGAACCCAGGAGGCAGAGTTTGTAGTGAGCTGAGATCGCCTCACTGCACTCCAGCCTGGGCGACACGAGCAAGACTCTGTCTCAGAAAAAGCAGGAAGGCAGGGAGGTGAAGAAGGACTCTGGGGTGGCTGGCCAGGACAGGACAGGGCTGGAAGGAAGGAGAGCCACCCAGAGGCCCAGGTCTCCAGCAGGTCCAGGGTGGGGGTTGCCCCAGGATGCAGGAGACAGAGGCATTAATGTGTCAGAGCAGGTGGTGCCTGTGGGCCTCTGTGCCAGTGAGACCAGCCCTGGCAGACACCGGGGACCAGGTCCCCCACTGGTCCCCATGGCCACTGACTTTGTGCAGTGCGCGACCTGCTCAACAGTGTGGGCAGCTCTGGACTAGCTGTCTGGGGTGGAGGGCTGAGGCTGTGCAGGGATATAGGGTTGAAAAACAGTCGTCCCTTCACCCGACATGCTTATCAAGCGCCTGCTGTATGCCAGGCATTAGGGGAGCAGGTGTTCTAATGAGGGCCACAGCCTCTACTACAGAAGAAAAGTGAGGCCAAAGACGTTGAGTTGGAGGAAGGAGGATTTGAACCACAGGGCTCGGGAGGGGAGCGTTCAACATTTGAGAGGTGACGTCTGAGTAAAGACCCAAAGGTGCTGGGGGAGCAAGGCACGCAGCTATCTGGAGGAAGGTGTTCCAAGCAGAGGGCACGGCCAGTACAGAGGCCCCGAGGCAGGACAGGGCCTGGGGTGTTGGAGGAACAGCCAGGAGGCCGGTGTGGCTGGAGCAGCGTGAGGAGGGGGAGAGGGCGGAGGGGAGAAGATGGAGAGATTGTTCAGGGCCCTGTGGCGGGATGGGAGAGGGAGGGAGGCGGGAACCATAGGGGGCTGTAGGCAAAGCCGGGACTGCCCCGACTCCGTGGTCACTCACGCCCTCTGGTGACCGCGGGGAGAACAGACCGCGGATGGTGCCAGGCGGAGGGGACAGGGCTGCTGGGGAAGGAGGCTGGGATGGGCGGTGGAGGGGCGAGCAGTGGGCGGTTCCCTGTGTTCTGAAGGTGGAGCCCCCAGGGTTTGAGGAGAAACGGGTGTGGGGGCATAAGAGGCAGGGAGGACCGGCCGGGCGCGGTAGCTCACGCCTGTAATCCCAGCACTTTGGGAGGCCGAGGCGGGCGGATCATGAGGTCAGGAGATCAAGACCATCCTGGCTAACACAGTGAAACCCCATCTCTACTAAAAATACAAAAAATTAGCTGGGCGTGGGGGCGGGTGCCTGTAGTCCCAGCTACTCGGGAGGCTGAGGCAGGAGAATCGGTTGAACCCAGGAGGCAGAGGTTGCAGCGAGCTGAGATCGCACCCCTGCACTCCAGCCTTGGCAACAAGAGCAAAACTTTGTCTCAAAAAAAAAAAAAAAAAAAAAAGTCAGGGAGGACTGAGCTGCCCCCAGCGGGTGGGAAGAGCCAGGCGTAGTGGGCAGGCGTAGGGGCAGATGGGGAGTGGTGTTACGGAATGTGAGAGTGGGGCTTTTGTGGATAGAGGCTGAATCCAGGCCAAGGTCCTGGTGGGGATGGGCGTGCAGGAGATTGGAGCCCGGTGCCTGGACGAGGTCCCCGGAGCAGAGTCCAGGGCCGCAGCCGGGCCTGAGCGTCGAGGTGGGGTGGGAGGAAGGAAACGAGGTGGCCGTGGGGGCCGAGGGGCTGGGCGATGGCAGGGCTGCCCACAGTGGGGACCGACGGGCGCTCAGAAGTGGCGAGGGAGCAGGTCACGTGGCTATCTGGGGGAAGGGTGTGCCAGGCATTGGGAACAGCCCGTGCAGAGGCCCTGAGGCCGGGCCGCACCTGGGGTGCAGTGTCACGGGTCAGGCCAGTAGTCCTGGCAGCCCTGTTCAGCTCCCACTGCGGGGCGGGGTCTCTGGGAGGTGCTTGATGACCCCCGGTGTTCGGCATCGTCGGGCAGCCACCAGTCGCTGTTAGGATGCAGGCTGTGTGTGGCTTCTGTGGGAATCACTTTTACAGAGCAGGGGACGGGGAGCTGAGTGTGGAGTCAGGGCCCTGATGAGTAGCGATGTTCAACTATCTCACGAGGGTCTCCTTCATTCTCTGAGTCTGAATAGATAATGGCACGTCCAACAGTCAGCTGGAAGGAGGCGGCCGGGCGCGGTGGCTCACGCCTGTAATCCCAGCACTTTGGGAGGCTGAGACGGGTGGATCACGAGGTCATGAGATCGAGACCATCCTGGCTAACACGGTGAAACCCCGTCTGTACTAAAAAATACAAAAAACTAGCCGGGCGAGGTGGCGGGCGCCTGTAGTCCCAGCTACTTGGGAGGCTGAGGCAGGAGAATGGCGTAAACCCGGGAGGCGGAGCTTGCAGTGAGCTGAGATCCGGCCACTGCACTCCAGCCTGGGCGACAGAGCGAGACTCCGTCTCAAAAAAAAAAAAAGAAAGGTCAGCTGGAAGGAGGCATTGAGTCCCGGGGGTTTGGGTGGTCGGGGCGGGGCACAGGTCAGGCTGGGGACTGTGGGTCTGCAGACTGAGCCCCAATCTTGGCCATGACCCCAGGCAAGGCAGGGTCTCCCTGCGACTCACCTGCCCCTCTGAGAATCCAGGAATGGCGGCGCTTGAGGGCTCACGTCTATAATCCCAGCGCTTTGGGAGGCCGAGGTGGGAGGATTGCTTGAGCCCAGGAGTTTGAGACCAGCCTGGGCAATATAGTGAGACCCCCATTTCCAGAAAAGATAAATTAGCCGGGCATGGTGGCACACACCTGTGGTGCCAACTACCCAGGAGGCTGAGGTGGGAGAATGACTTGAGCCAGTAAGGTCCTGACTGCCGTGAGCTGTGATCGGGGCACCGCACTCCAGCCTGGCCGACAGAGCGAGACCCTCTATCGATTTAAATAATAGGCCAGGCGCAGTGGCTCACACCTGTAATCCCAGCACTTTGGGAGGCCAAGGCAGGCGGATCACCTGAGGTCAGGAGTTTGAGACCAGCCTGACCAACATAGAGAAACCCCATCTCTACTAAAAATACAATAATTAGTCAGGCGTGGTGGTGCGTGCCTGTAATCCCAGCTACTCAGGAGGCTGAGGCAGGAGAATCACTTTAACCCGGGAGGTGGACCCAGATGACACCACTGTGCTCCGGCCTGGGCGACAGAGCGAGGCTCCATCTCAAAAAAAAATTAAAACGATCTGGGAACAGTGAAGCCTTTCCAAAGGGCTGGGCTGGAACTTGAGCTTGACAGACAAGAGTTTGGTGGCCAAACAGAGGACACAGTGCAGAGGACAGGGATGAGGACCATCTGGGCGGACAGCAGGATGGGGCCTCGAACACCAAGGAGAGGTGTTCAGACCGGGCGCCCCGGGTACTGGGGAGCTATGGAGGGATGTAGAACTGGGGAGGGCCGCGTCGAGAAGGTGCCCCGGCATCCCCAGCTCCTCCTGCCCCATCGCTGCTTGGCTCTGTGCTGCTAGCTCCCCCCTCCCTGGCTTGGCCGCAGCCCGGCGGGGGGCGCGGGGGCGGGCGGGCTGTGGCGTAACCCCGTGACTCTCGTGCCAGCCATGTACTCGGTTGAGATCACTGTGGAGAAGGACAAGGTGACAGGGGAGACCAGGGTGCTGTCCAGCACCACGCTGCTCCCTCGGCAGCCGCTCCCTCAGGGCATCAAAGTCTACGAGGACGAAACCAAAGGTACGCGCACCCCGGCCCCTGCCCTCCCTCCGCCCGGGCCGGAGCCCTGAACGAGTGTGCTCCTGGCGTGTGGGCCCAGCGTCACCCCGGAGTCGGGACGTGAAGCAGATGACGCTTTCAGGCCAGGGCGTCACCCCCTGCGGCCCACGGCTGGGCTCAGAGGTCGTTCAGCCCCGTGCCCACTGCCCAATCATTCGTCCACTCCAGAAAGCAGAGCCGGGTGCCAGGTACCCAGCCGGGCTCTGGAGGAAAATCTGGAGGTAGATTCAGCTTCTGTCCTCGCTGGGTGGCAAACCAGTCCCTTCCATCTGGAGCTCCAAATAATTCATTTAAATTACTGCTAGCACAGGGGCTCACGCCTTTAGTCCCAGCACTTTGGGAGGCTGAGGCAGGAGGATTGCTTGAGCCCAGAAGTTTGAGACCAGCCTGGGCAGCATAGCAAGGCCCTGTGTCTACCAAAAAAAAAAAAAAAAATTACCCTGGCATGGTGGTGCGTGCCTGTGGTCCCAGCTACTTGGGAGGCTGAGATGGGAGGATCCCTTGGGCCCAGGAGGTTGAGGCTGTAATGAGCCATGGTCACACCACTGCACTCCAACCTGGGCAACCGAGTGAGACCCTGTCTCTTAACAATATAAAAATAAAAAAAGAATTGCTAGTGTGATAAAAGCTACAGAAAATGCACATCCAGAGGGCTGTGAGAGGGTCTCACAGGGCGAGGATGGGGTGGGGGGAGGCTTCCCAGAGGAGGTAAGCAGGGGCTCATCAGAGGCACTCAGTGCATGGGAACCACACCTGGCAGAGCTGCAGCACCTGCAAAGGCCCTGAAGTAGGATGGAGTTTGCTGGACTGGAGGGGTGAGGGGAGCCGGGCTCCTGGGGTGAGAGGAGACAGGCTGCAGGGGTGAGAGGAGTCAGTCTGCAGGGGTGAAGGGAGACGGGTTGCAAGAGGAAAGGGAGATGGGCTGCAGGGATGAGGAGAATCGGGCTGCAGGGGTGAGAGGGGCCCATCTGCAGGGGTGAGGGGAGACGGGCTACAGGAGTGAGGAGAGGTGGGCTGCAGGGGTGAGGAGAACCGGGCTGCAGGGGCGAGGGGAACTGAGCTGCAGGGGTGAGGGGAGCCGGGCTGCAGAAGTGAGGGGAACTGAGCTGTAGGGGTGAGGGGAGCCAGGCTGCAGAAGTGAGGGGAACTGAGCTGCAGCGGTGAGGGGAGCTGGGCTGCAGGGGTGAGGGGAGCCGGGCTGCAGGGGTGAGGGGAGCCAGGTTGATCAGGGAGTTGAGGAACTGGTCTCATGCAGGAGAAGGGTGCTTTGCCTGGAGGCAGGGGGACAGGGACAGGCAGGGCCGTGTCCTGAGGGCTTTGGGAAGCCTTGGGTGGGTTCGGTCCTGACGGTGCTGAGGTCTGTGTTTTAAGGGCTCCTCCCGGTCAAGAGGCAAACAGGCTGTGGGAGATGCCAGGGATCCCAGGAGGAGGAGGGAAGCTCCGCACAAAACCCCAGTCTCTTTCGTTCTCTCTCTTTTCTTTTTATTGATTTATTTTCTGGAGGAAGAGTTTCACTCTGTCGCCCGGGCCGCAGTGCTGCAACGCCATCGCGGCTCACTGCAGCCTCCAGCTCCTGGGCTCAAGTGATCCTCCTGCCTCGGCCTCCCAAAATGCTGAGACCACAGGCGTGAGTCACCGCACCCAGCCTCTTTTTCTTTGTGAGATATAATTCGCAGACCATAAAATTCCACCTTACTGGGAGACTCACCTGGGCCCGGGACACTGCAATGAGCTGAGATGGCACCCCTGCACTCCAGCCTGGGCAACACACCAAGATCCTGTCTCAAAAAAAAGAGAGGACAGAAGCCCCGTCTCCATCAGCTATCACCCCCGTCCCCTCCCCAGCACTGGCGCCCACACATCCCCTCCTATCTCTCTGGATTGGCCTGTCCTCGACATTTCATAGAAATGGGATCACATGGCCGGGTACGGTGGCTCACGTCTGTAATCCCAGCACTTTGGGAGGCCGAGGTGGGTGGATCAACTGAGGTCAGGAGTTCGAGACCAGCCTGGCCAACATGGAGAAACCCTGTCTCTGCTAAAAATACAAAAAGTAGCCGGATGTGGTGGCACATGCCTGTAATCCCAGATACTTGGGAGGCTGAAGCAGGAGAATCACTTGAACCCAGGAGGCGGAGGTTGCAGTGAGCCGTGATCGTGCCATTGCCCTCCAGCCTGGGCGACAAGAGTGAAACTCTGTCTCAAAAAAAAAAAAAAGAAAAGAAATGGGGTCACACACTGTACGTGGCCTTCTGTGTCTGGCATGACATCCCCAAGGTGCATCGGCACTGTGGTCTGGGTTGGAGCTGGCTCCTTTTCATGGCTGAATACTATTCCACGGGTTGAGTGGACCTTCTTCCATCTGTAGACATTTGAGCTGTTGCTACCCTTTGGCTACTGTGAGTAGCATGCTAGGAAATTTGTGTGCAAGTATTTGTTTCCGCCCCTGCTTCCGAGGCCTTTGGGTGTACACCTAGGAGCGAACGTCTGGGTCCTGAGGTGACTGTGTTGAGCTCAGTGAGGACCTGCCATTTTCCACGGCAGCTGCACCGTCCCGTTCCCACAGGTCACAGACAAGGGTCCAGTTTCTCCACGTCCTCGCCAACGCCTGTAGCCCATTCTCGTGGCGTCCTGGTGGCGTGAACGGGGGCCTCCCTGTGGTTTGCATTCCCAAAGCCTTCTGTTCTCAGGCACCTTGGCCTCTGCGGTGCCCCAGATGCTGTCAGAGGAGCCCCCACAGCCCAGCTCTGGGGTGGCCTTGGGGTGTGGCCCTGGCGGCATCTCAGCTCCAGCCATCCCCAGCTGTGTGGCCTTGGGAAGTCCCCATGCCTCGTCTTCCAGACGAGGTCCTCACTCCCGGTCACTCCACCCTCCTCAGCCTGGCCCCTGGGGATTCCAGACCTGCCAGGCTGGACACTGGTTGCTTAGCCACAGGCAGGTGATCTGTTTCCATGGCAGCCGAGGGCTCCGATTCCTGTCTTGGGACAGCGGCCAGTGGGAGACACTGAATTCAGTTTCGCCTGATCCAGACACACCCCACCCTCCGGGCCTCCAGCCCAAAGTCACTGAGAGGCCTTGAAGCATGGACTCCCCTCCCTGGGGACTTCAAAACTGAAAGTGGAGAACACTTTCCTTCTGACCTGTAGCCAGGAACGGGAGCCCTGACCCTTGGCCGGGAGGAGGCGAGTCCCTGGGGCCCCCCATTGCGTCCCTTCCAACTCCCAGTGTGGCCCAGGCAGACATGATTCTAGAAGGAATTTGCAGGGCTGTGAGCTGGGGCTGGCATCAGATCATAGCAGGGAGTCGTGGGGTGCTGGACTCTGGCCCTTGGAGAGTCCAACAGAGCTGAAAAAGTGTCAAGTCAGACACAGATAAGGAAATTTGGAAAGACTTGGGAAGCACATTTAGCAAGAGTGATTATATATATAAAATGCTACCAGTGGAGAATACACGTTCTTTTCAAGCACGGAACACTGTCAGAAAGTGACCACCACGACCCAGGCTGCCAAGGAGGTTTTAGGATTGTTACAGAGTTTGTATCTTCTGTCTGTGTTCCTCTACTCCCTGAAATTTAAAAACACCCTCCTAAATAAATTGTGGCTTCCCATGGCAGTCAGTCAAACTGGGAATTAAAAACTATTTACACTTGAAAGTGACATCATCTAACTCGTAGGATACAGCCAAAGCAGAACTCAGAGGAAAATGCGTAGCCTTTAGGGCAGTTCCTAGAATACAAAAAATAAATGAATGAAACTTTAACTTAAGTTAAAATGAATGAAAATGTTAATTTAAGGTCAATCAAATACACCCATAGATGGAAAAAATCAGAATCCCTGTAAAGGCCGGGCACGGTGGCTCACACCTGTAATCCCAGCACCTTGGGAGGCCAAGGCAGGCAGATCACCTGAGGCCTGGAGTTCAAGACCAGCCTGGCCAACATGGTGAAACCCTATCTCTACTAAACATACAAGGATCAGCTGGGTGTAGTGGCAGGTACCTGTAATCCCAGCTACCCTAGAGACTGAGGCAGGAGGATTGCTTGAACCTGGGAGGTGGAGGTTGCAGTGAACTGAGATCACACCACTGCACTCCAGCCTGGGCAACAAGAGCAAAACTCTGTCTCAAAAAAAAAAAAAAAAAAAATGTTGGCGCGGTGGCTCATGCCTGTAATCCCAGCACTTTGGGAGGCCGAGGCGGGTGGATCACAAGGTCAGGAGTTCGAGACCAGTCTGGCCAACATAGTGAAACCCCATCTCTACTAAAAATACACAAAAAATTAGCCGGATGGGGTGGCGGGCACCTGTAAGCCCAGCTACTCAGGAGGCTGAGGCAGGAGAATTGCGTGAACTAGGGAGGTGGAGGTTGCAGTGAGCTGAGATTGTGCCACTGCGCTCCAGCCTGGGTGACAGAACGACACTCGTCTCAAATAAAGGAAAAAAAAAAAAAAAAGAAAAAGAATCCCTGTAACGTGTAACCTCCAGTTCCCCAGGGTGGGTAGTCCTGTCTTGTATAAGAGAAACAGGCCTCGACGCGGGGGAGGAACAGGGGTTTAGCTGTGTTAACTTGGCCCAGTCGTGCCCCTTCTTTGAACTTTCATTTTTGCTATCTTTACGATGGAAAAGAATCCTTACTTTTCAGGGTGATCACATGGGAGCTAGTTGGCTAAAGGATATGGAATTACAGGCCGGGCACGGTGGCTCACGCCTGTCATCCCAGCATTTTGGGAGGGGGAGGTGGGCAGATCACTTGAGGTCAGGAGTTTGAGACCAGCCTGTCTCTACTAAAAATACAAAAAATGAGCCAAGCATGTTGGCTCACGCCTGTAATCCCAGCTACTCAGGAGGCTGAGGCAGGAGAATTGCTTGAACTAGGGAGGTGGAGGTTGTGGTGAGATGAGATTGCGCCACTGCACTCCAGCCTGGGCAACTCCATCTCAGAAAATTAAAAAAAAATCCTAGGCCGGGCGCGGTGGCTCAAGCCTGTAATCCCAGCACTTTGGGAGGCCGAGACGGGCGGATCACGAGGTCAGGAGATCGAGACCATCCTGGCTAACACGGTGAAACCCCGTCTCTACTAAAAAATACAAAAAACTAGCCGGGCGTGGTGGCGGCGCCTGTAGTCCCAGCTACTCGGGAGGCTGAGGCAGGAGAATGGCGTAAACCCGGGAGGCGGAGCTTGCAGTGAGCCGAGATCGTGCCACTGCACTCCAGCCTGGGCAACAGAGTGAGACTCCGTCTCAAAAAAAAAAAAAAAAAAAAAAAATCCTAATTCATTCCTTTCCACTCTTTTTCTATTCCTAATAAATACTTTTGTGCCTATAAATTTTCCTTGTCATTGACTGGGTGCAGTGGCTCACACCTGTAATCCCAGCACTTTGGGAGGCTGAGATGGGTGGATCACCTAAGGTTAGGAGTTCAAGAACAGCCTGGCCAACATGGAGACAACCTGTCTCTACTAAAAATACAAAATTAGCCGGGCGTAGTGGCGGGCACCTGTAGTCCCAGCTACTTCGGAGGCTGAGGTAGGAGAATCGCTTGAACCCGGGAAGTGGAGCTTGCATCGAGCCAAGATTGCACCACTGCACTCCAGCCTGGCGACAGAGTGAGACTCTGTCCCAAAAAAAAAAATTTTTTTTCCTCATTTTACCGCTTTGGCTGCATCTACAGATGCCAGCAGGGGCTTTAATTGTTAGTTCTGAAGGTGTAATCTAGTTCGTGATTTCCTGTTTAGCCTCGAGGAGGATACAAGCCTTGCCCAGGTGTCCCTCCTGCCTCGAGCCAGGTCACTCTCTGTCCCTCCTGGCTCGAGCCAGGTCACTCTCTCTGTCCCTCCTGGCTCGAGCCAGGTCACTCTCTCTGTCCCTCCTGCCTCGAGCCAGGTCACTCTCTCTGTCCCTCCTGCCTCGAGCCAGGTCACTCTCTCTGTCCCTCCTGCCTCGAGCCAGGTCACTCTCTGTCCCTCCTGGCTCGAGCCAGGTCACTCTCTCTGTCCCTCCTGGCTCGAGCCAGGTCACTCTCTGTCCCTCCTGCCTCGAGCCAGGTCACTGTCTCTGTCTCTCCTTGTACAGTGGTCCATGCTGTGGACGGCACCGCCGAGAACGGGATCCACCCCCTGAGCTCCTCTGAGGTGGACGAACTCATCCACAAAGCAGACGAGGTCACGCTGAGCGAGGCAGGGTCCACAGCCGGGGCGGCAGAGACCCGGGGCGCTGTGGAGGAGGCAGCCCGGACCACGCCCTCCAGACGGGAGATCACCGGCGTGCAGGCACAGCCAGGCGAGGCCACGTCCGGCCCGCCGGGGATCCAGCCCGGCCAGGAGCCCCCGGTCACAATGATCTTCATGGGTTACCAGAACGTAGAGGATGAGGCCGAGACCAAGAAGGTGCTGGGCCTTCAAGACACCATCACGGCAGAGCTGGTGGTCATCGAAGACGCGGCCGAGCCCAAGGAGCCCGCGCCGCCCAACGGCAGTGCCGCCGAGCCTCCCGCAGAGGCTGGCTCCAGGGAAGAGAATCAGGCCGGGCCGGAGGCCACCACCAGCGACCCCCAGGACCTCGACATGAAGAAGCAGCGTTGCAAATGCTGCTTGATCATGTGAGCCGGCCCCCGAGACCCCGGCCCCCACCCCACACCACAGACACCCACCAGCCCGGCGCCTGCCCACCCTCCACCCACGGCCTCACGGGTCCAGGACTTGGCGTGTTGTTACATGTTCCTTCCGAGTTTTCTTTGACTGGAAAGAGGGACGGGGGCCCCCCACCCGTCACCACGCCCCAACGCTCCCCCCGAAACCAGAGCCGTGCACTCGTGCCTGGTAGGAGAGTCAGGACAGACCCGCTTATCCCGAGACAAGGACCCCCCCCATGTCACGGCAGCTTCACAGACGCGGCTCGCGCCCACCGGGGTCCTGGCGGGTGGGACCCGCGGCCTCCACGTGGCCCAGGCCAGCCTGCCACCCTCTGGGCCTCCCGCCTGTGCCTTTCTCTGAGGGGACACCCTGCCAGAGAGGGCCCCGGGAGCCGGGGGTGGGAAGTGGGGCTCCACGGGGTTCCCTAGCCAAGGCGCTGGCCCCCCAATCTCAGGCAGTTGGGGTGAGGCCGTGCCTCTTTGGGCCTCAAAGCGTTGGGTGGAGGACAGGCCCCTCTGCTGTGTCCCCCATGCCCTGTATGGGCCCAACCAGTGGACAGCGGAGTCTGGGGGAGGGGGAACCGGGGATATGCCCCCACCCGGGAGGGGCCGGCAAACCCTGGGCTGTGTTCTAGAGGGGGCGAACCAGGGGTCATCAACCTGTCCCCTGCACGGGGCAGGGACCGAGTGAGCCACTCCTTGTCCCGAGCTCCCGCCCCCACTGGGCCCTCCTTCCTCCTGGTGCTAATTTGGGGACCCCAGGGGCCGCCCCGGCCTCTTCTCCAACCTGCCTGGGCCAGGATCCTGGGTCTTCCCAACCACACCCCAGAGATCAGGCCCCACCTGCCAGCTCTGCTGGGCTTGGAGCATGTCTGGGCAGTGGAGAGAGGGACACAGCCTGGGACAGGAAGCCTCTTGGTTGGAGCAGGGGACCCTCATTTGCCACCCAGACCAATGTGAGCCTGCCCCCAGCCCCCTCTTACTGGAAATGGCAAGGGGCTTCCCTCCTGGGGGCAGCTACACCCGTCCCCAGAGGTGCAGTCATGCACATTCTCACAGACAACTTCTCACGCGTTGGCTTTGGACAACCAGGCCCCAACTTGGTCCCTCCCCCGGGGGCCTCCAGCCTGGTGCCCAGTGCTCAGGCCACCTCCAGGTACAGGGGCCACCTCGGATGGGAGCCTGGGTCCCTGCCTCCGCTCTGCCCCTGGGTGGC
Organism: Macaca fascicularis; assembly: GCF_037993035.2. NCBI lineage: Eukaryota > Metazoa > Chordata > Mammalia > Primates > Cercopithecidae > Macaca > Macaca fascicularis. The sequence goes on from NC_088393.1 coordinate 1,316,308, forward strand.
TGGGAGGAGAGGCCCTCTCAGGGGTGACCTGGGCGTCAGCCACGGGACCCCGTCCTCCTCCCTCGAGTCCGCCCGAGTCCCTCGAGCCGCGAGCCTTCGCTGAAGTGCCCTTGCTGCCCCCTCCGCTTTTGGTGTGTGACGAGGTCCCCGATGTTCTTGATTTTCCCAGAGAAGCAAATAAACAGCGTGAACAGCCCCAGTTCCTAGAGTTCTTGGCTTTCAACCCGGCGAGGAAGGCGTGACCAGGCCAGGGGGTGGGGCCTGCCGGCCTTTGAGCCATAAAGGGGAGGCTGAGCAGGGTTCTGGTGAGCTGGCTTCACCTGCCTGCACCTGCTCACCTGCTGGGCTCCCCCTGGGCGCTGGGGGTGGTGGTGGGAGGAGTTGGAATCCCCACTGTGCAGGTAAGGCCTGGCGGTAAGGGGCTGCTGTGGGGGGCAGGCTTGGCTTCCTGGGGAGCTCTTGGGTTCTGCGGCCGCCCCGTCCTGTCCTTTGGTTCCTTCCTTTACTGGGCTCACAGCCCCTGGGTGATGACAGAGGGTCCCCTGGACACCTACAAGCTCTGCAGAGAAGCCGGCCCCTGGGAAAGACACAGGAGGCCTGGGGAGGAGGTGTCTGTAGAGACCAGCGTCGTGCTCCGGGGAAGGTGTCCCCCACCCCAGCCCCACTCTGTGTCCCTCTGAGGTCTTGGAGAAGTCCCTGCCTCCTCCTCTGGGCCTCAATTTCTCCATCTGTAAAATAAGCCTTCATGGCCGGGCACGGTGGCTCACACCTGCAATCCCAGTACTGTGGGAGGCCGTGGTGGGCGGATCACAAGATCAAGAGATCGAGACCATCCTGGCCACATATTGAAACCCCATCTCTACTAAGAATACAAAAATTAGCCGGGCGTGGTGGCGGGCACCCGTAGTCCCAGCTACTCGGGAGGCTGAGGCAGGAGAATGGCGTGAACCCGGGAGGCGGAGGCTGCAGTGAGCTGAGATCACGCCACTGCGCTCCAGCCTGGGCGACAGAGCGAGACTCTGTCTCAAATAAAATAAAATAGGCCTTCGGAGCCCTGAGTGGGAGGCCAGCCTCAGCCTGGGTGTGGGACGTCTCCACAATGCCCCCAGCTCATGGGGGATCCAGCCTCCGCCCTGTTGAGGCCTCAGTTTTCCCCAATGAGGTGGTGAGTGTGGTGGAGGGTATGAATGAGGGAACTCAGGTTCCAATTGCAGCCTAACCCCGGGCCATTCCTGGGGCGCGATTTTAAGTGTTCTGTGCCTCAGTTTCCCTATCTACAAGCCAGGGAGGAAAAGACATGAAGGGGTCGTGGGAGGCGGTGGTGGGGGGCGGCGGTGGGAGGCCACACACCCTGGGCTTTCACACACCCAGCAGCATTAGGTGACATGCTGTCCTTTGGGGTGGGTCGTTTATCCAGATCTGTCCTTAAACACCCCCATCCTGGCTGGGCGCGGTGGCTCACACCTGTAATCCCAGCGCTTTGGGAGGCCAAGGCGGGCGGATCACCTGAGGCCAGGAGTTCGAGACCAGCCTGGCCAACATGGCAAAACCCCGTCTCCACTAAAAATACAAAATTGGCTGCACGTGGGGGCGGGTGCCTGTAATCTCCTGAGGCTGAGGCAGGAGAATCGCTTGAACAGGAGAGGTTGCAGTGAGCCGAGATCGGGCCACTGCACTCCAGCCTGGGTGACAAGAGCGAGAGTCCGTCTCAAAAACAAAACAAAACAAACAAAGCGTCCCCATCCAGCAGCCCTGCTGGATTCAGAGCTGGGGCCTTTTTACTGGAAGAAGAGACTGAGGTTCAGAGCAGCTCCACAAGCGGCCAGCGGGTAGGTCAGGACAGAGCCCCAGACTGGGGAACTGAGTCCCCCGTCCTCTCAGCTGTGTTCGCTGCCCTCACAGACGGCGCTAGGCCCAGTGGCCTGACTTCCCCACAGATGCTGGGCTCCCCACAGTCCCAGCAAGGCCTCTGCGCCTTGATCAAGAATCCAGGAGGACCACAGGCGCCTTGAGAGCTCCGCGTCCCCATCTCTCAGGGGGGCCTGCGTCTTTTGATGGCCTCGTGCGGTTCTTTTTTTTTTTTTTTTTTTTTTGAGTTGGAGTCTTACTCTATTGCCCAGGCTGGAGCGCAGTGGCGTGATCTCGGCTCACTGCAACCTCCACTTCCTGGGTTCAAGCGATTCTCCTGCCTCAGCCTCCTGAGTAGCTGGGATTACAGGCGCCCGCCACCACACCCTGCTAATTTTTGTATTTTTAGTAGAGACGGGGTTTCTCTGTGTTGGCCAGGCTGGTCTCGAACTCCTGACCTCAGGTGATCCGCCCGCCTCGGCCTCCCAAAGTGCTGGGATTACAGGCGTGAGTCACCGCACCCAGCCCCCTCGTAGTTTTTTATTTTTATGTCGATGGGGTCTGGGGAATTCCCCCCAGCAGCCGTGAGGGAGCCTGGACCTGATGTTCCCCCATGTCCCAGAGGAGGAAACGGCCAAGAGCGGTCAGGTGGGATCAGAACCCAGACCACACCGAGAATCTGCCTCCAGAGTCTGCCGAGCCTGGTTTATGCAGGAAGGAGGCGGCCGTCTAGGGGAGTTGCCCCAAGGGGTGGGCTGGGCCGGAAGGCACGGATGGGATCGGGACTCAGCCCCTCCGACCCTCCGGGAGACACAGGCCATTGTCGCCGCTGAGCTGCTGTGTGACCCTGGGCACCCGCTGACCCTCTCTGAGCGGTGCTGAGAGGCGGCGGGAGGGCCGGGCAGCCAAGGGAGGTTCGGCTGAGTTCTGGCTCCTCGGGGCCGTGTGGAGGCCCTGGGGGCGGAAGGGCAGCGGGCAGCGGGCACGGTACCCGCCCTCACCCAGACTGGTATCGTCTTTCTCCCTCCTCCTTCTCTGGACTTTGTTTCCTGAGCCCAGGTGGGGCTGGGGGGAGGGGGCACACCTGCCTTCCCTGGGTGGTGCCTCTGTCCCCTGGCAACCCGGCGGGCAGGGCGGAGCTGGGAGGGCTCTGTGCCCATCCAGGCCCCAGAGCTGAGGCTGCAGGCTGTGGAGCCAGGAGCCGGCGGGTGAGCCTGGGGGCGCCCTGGGCCAGGCCGGGCGGGGGTCCTGTGTGAGGTGCTTGGACCCACATTTGGCGTGGGGGCGTCGTGTGTCTGTGGGCGGGATCTGCCTGCCTGGGGGCACTTGGGGTCCAGAGAGGCCATCGCCCCTGGAGCCTCCCGGGGGTGCCTTCCCTCTGCTCCCCCCGCCAGGTGCTCTGGGGCCTCAAGGGCACCCACTGGGAGAGGAGAGGCCCTTGTCCCTGAACTCTGCTGGGGCTTTTGAACCCCAAATCCCAGAACCCTCCGAGGGAGGGGCCGAGTTGGCACCCCCATGGTCAGAGGTCAAAGGGGCCCCTGTATGGTTCTGGGAATTCCAGAAGCTTCTGGAGAGATGCTTATCCGTCCTGCCGGGCCCCTGACTGGAAGGATCTGGGCAGTAAACACCCCCCGTGGGGCCGGGGGCTGGTTTGGGGACACGGAGGAGGGGTGGCTGAGTGCAGGTGGAGGCAGCCTCAGGCTGGGGCTGGGGACTTGGCCTGGGTCCTTGAGTGGGGGCGAGGTTCTAGCCTGGAATCCCGGGCGGCCGGCAGGGACGCAGCCCAGCGTCTGCCGTGGAGCTCCGCCCAGGAGCCCAAGGAGCCGAGATGACTCACGGATGACTGCAACCCTGAGGGATGGGAAAGAGAAACCGCCCCTCCCTGCTGCAAGGCCTCTGTGCCTGAGTCCCGGCCCCGCAAGGGAACCTTTGCCCCTCGGATGGAGGCCAACTGGCTGATGAGGAGGGAGGTGCGGCACCAGGGTCCATAAACCCAGTTTCATTCTGGTATCAGCAGGGTGCGGGGTGGGGCTGGGAGGAGCAACTCGGGGGGCTTCCTGTAGGAGGAGGTGATTGGGAGCAAAGTCTGAACACTGGCTTCAGACACTTGCTGTGTCATCACTGTGTGACCTCAGATGAGCAGATTCTCCTCTCTGGGTCTCAGCTCCCTCTCCCGAAAACCGGAGTCAAAAACGGTTCCAAGATGTTGCAGGAGGAGTCGCAGGACGCCGAGGTCCTTAACCACCGCGGGGCCTTGCAGGGGCCGTCTTCCGTCCTGGGGCTTTTCCCCCGAATGGGCAGTGTCACTCCCCAAGGGCTTTCCCGCGGGGAATGCCGGCCACGAGAGCCACCGTGGAGCCAGGGTTTTTTTGGCCGACACGGTGAAACCCCATCTCTACTAAAAATACAAAAATTAGCGGGGCGTGCTGGCGGGCACCTGTAGTCCCAGCTACTCGGGAGGCTGAGGCAGGAGAATGGCGTGAACCCGGGAGGCGGAGGTTGCAGTGAACGGAGATCGCGCCATTGCACTCCAGCCTGGGCGACAGAGCAAGACTCTGTCTCAGAAAAAAGGAGGGGGGGTGGCACGGAGGCACAGGCAGCAGGGGAGTGGGCCCAGTGGCCTTGAACCCAAGAGCCGGACCCCAGGCCCCACCCGCTGGCTTCAGTGAATCACTGGGGAGGAATGAGCGGAGGATGCCGTGCCTTCATCCCCACCCCACCCCACCAGAAGACCCAGCACCTGCGCGAGGCTGGGCGGACAGCTCCCTTTCTCCTGGAGTTGACGTCTGATGTGGGTTATAAATCCCGCTGTGTAAACCTCTGTCCACTCACTCAGCAAACATTCCTGCACCCGCCCTGCCTGGGGAGTCCCAGGGTGCAGGGCATGGACCTGCCCCGCCCTTCAGGGCCAGAAGGCATGATGGGGCCGTTCTGCATTCCGCAGTGAGCCTGACCCCCGTGTCTGAGCAGCTGGGGTGAGTGGTGTTTGCTCAGCCGGTATTAGGCGCCTGCTGTATTCCAGGCTCTGGGCTGCAGGAAGGATGCTGACCTGTGACCACAGCAGGAGAGGGCGAGGCCTGGGCTGACGGTTTTGGGTGGGAGAAGGCGAGGCCTTCAGTGAGCCGAGCAGGCGGCGTCCATGGGGGAGGAGGCCTCAGGTCAGGGGAGCTGTCTGTGCGTCACGCTTTGGGAGGAAAGCCCAGTCCGTTTGTGTGGGATTTATTCACCAATGCTGCCTGGTTTTCAATGTTTCCCCTATTTTCGTTTCTGACATTTGATACGCGCGGGAGATTGCATGACACATTGCGTGTTGGTTAAAACACAGCTCCCCACAATCTCTCCACTTGATGCTGTTTGATGCCACTTTCCAGTTCAGAGAGGGGCTGAGTTTTTCGTTTTAGAACTACATCGAGGGGCCAGGCACGGTGGCTCACACCTGTAATCTCAGCAAACTTTGGGAGGCCAAGGTGGGAGGGCCACTTGAGCCCAGGAGTTCCAGACCAGCCTGGGCAACATAGTGAGACCCCCATCTTTACAAAAAACTAAAAAACGAGCCAGGCACAGTGGTGCATGCCTGTGGTCCCAGCTATGAGGGAGGTTGACACAGGAGGACTGCTTGAGCCCAGGGGGTCAAGGCTGCAGTGAGCCAAGATTATGCCACTGTACCCCAGCCTGGGCGACACAGCAAGCCCCTGTCTCTCTCTTTTTTTTTTTTTTTGAGACGGAGTCTTGCTCTGTCGCCCAGGCTGGAGGGCAGTGGCCAGATCTTGGCTCACTGCAAGCTCCGCCTCCCGGGTTCATGCCATTCTCCTGCCTCAGCCTCCCGAGTAGCTGGGACTACAGGCGCCGCCACCTCGCCTGGCTAATTTTTTTTGTCTTTTTAGTAGAGACGGGGTTTCACCATGTTAGCCAGGATGGTCTCGATCTCCTGACCTCGTGATCCGCCCGTCTCGGCCTCCCAAAGTGCTGGGATTACAGGTGTGAGCCACCGCGCCCGGCCGCCCTGTCTCTTAAAAAAAAAATGCTGCTGGTTGGTATAAAGGCAACCGATCGAAATAATAGCCTTGGTGGGCCTGGGAGCAACAGTCCTGCTTTTGGGGGGTTTGTTTGTTTTACTTCTGAGACAGGGTCTTGCTCCGTCGCCCAGGCTGGAGGGCAGTGGTACAATCTCGGCTCACTGCAACCTCCGCCTCCCAGGTTCAAGTGATTCTCCCACCTCAGCCTACCAAGTAGCTGGGATTACCAGTGCCCGCCACCATGCCCAGCTAATTTTTGTATTTTTGGTAGAGACTAAAATTCACCAAGTTGGTCAGGCTAGTCTCAAACTCCTGACCTCAGGTGATCCACCCACCTCGGCCTCCCAAAGTGCTGGGTTTACAGGCGTGAGCTGCTGTGCCTGGCCAACAGTGCTTTTTTTAAGTCAGGAGAAGCTCAAGCTTTTGAGGTCCCTGTGTCCTCAGGTGAGCCTTCCTTTCCTCAACTATAAAAGATGATGCCTGCTGGATGTAGTGACTCACGCCTGTAGTCCCTGCACTTTGGGAGGCCGAGGCAGGCAGATCACCTGAGGTCAGGAGTTCAAGACCAACCTGGCCAATATGGTGAAACCCGTATCTACTAAAAATACAAAAATTAGCCAGGTGCAGTGGCGGGCGCCTGTAGTCCCAGCTACTCAGGAGGCTGAGGCAGGAGAATTGCTTGAACCTGGGAGGTGGAGGTTGCAGTGAGCCGAGATCACATCACTGCACTCCAGCCTGGTTAGCAGAGTGAGTGAGACTCCGTCTCAAAAAAAGACGATGCCTAAGATGGGTGCTCCGTACAAGGCCTGACATGAAGGAGGTGCTCAGATGATGGCTCTGAGGGAGGGGCAATCTGGGTTACTTCCTGGAGGAGGTGTCCGTGGGCTTCAGCAGAGGAAGCTGTGGAGAAGCTGAAACAGGTGGCCTGGAAGCAGAGAGAGCTGCAGGTGGAGGAGGAGGGCGAGGTTTGGGGTGGAGGAAGAGGGCCTGGTTTGGGGTACGAGAGGAGGGTCTGGTTTCGGGTGGAGGTGCCCATAGAATTTGGGGTTTTGTGCTAAGGCCAGGAGCACAGTGTGAGAACTGTGCCCTGCAGATGCCAGGAGCCACAGAAGCGTGCGAGCAGTGTGTGACCTTCGGGAAGGCTCCTGGAACAGAGCCCCGCAGCAACCTGGACCCTTGGGAGAGGGCCGAGAGCCCGAGGGCACTGGGTCAGGGTGTCACCCGCAGGCTCTACGGCCCCACCTGGGCCCAGCAGGACAAGGTCCACGGCGTTCCTTTGCCCATCCTGGCTTTATGGCGATAATACCCAGGCGGGGGTGGTGTCTCAGATGGGACAAGGTGTCCAGCTGGGCAGGGCAGGGTGGAGAACCAGGATGTGGGAGTCGGGAAACTGGAGTTGCTGTCAGTCCTTCTCCTCTCTGGGCCTCAGTTTCTCCATTTGACATCCCTCAGCAAGGGACCATCTATCATTGTCAGACAGAAAAATCCCGCACCAGGAGTCTCAGAGTGAGCTCAGGGTGGAAAGGGTCTGTGGACAGGAGACGCAGATAAACATGGCACAGCCCAGGGAGGCTTCAGAGATTAAGGCTGAGGCCAGGCGCGGTGGCTCACGCCTGTCATCCCAGCACTTTGGGAGGCCGAGACGGGCAGATCACCTGAGGTCAGGAGTTCGAGACCAGCCTGGCCAACATGGTGAAACCCCGTGTCTACTAAAAATACAAAAAATTAGCCAGGCGTGGAGGTGGGCGCCTGTAATCCCAGCTACTCAGGAGGCTGAGGCACGAGAATTGCTTGAACCTGGGAAGCAGAGGTTGCAGTGAGCCAACATTGTGCCACTGCATCCAGCCTGTGCAACAGAGGGAGACCCTGTCTTTAAAAATAATAAATAAATAAAATAAATAAATAAATAAATAAATAAATAAATAAATAAAAATCAGGCCAGGCACTGTAGTTCACATCTGTAATCCCAGCACTTTGGGAGGCCAAGAAGGGTGGATCACCTGAGGTCAGCAGTTCAAGACCAGCCTGGTCAACATGGTAAGACCTCATCTCTACTCAAAATACAAAAATTAGCTAGGCGTGGTAGCAGGCACCTGTAATCCCAGCTCCTTGGGAGGCTGAGGTAGGAGAATCGGTTGAACTGGGAGGCAAAGGTTGCAGTGAGTTGAAATCGTGCCACTGCACTCCAGCCTGGGTGACAGAGCGAGACATCACCTCAAAAATAAATAAATAAAAATAAAAATCAGTCCGGCACAGTGGCTCATGCCTGTAATCTCAGCATTTTGGGAGGCTGAGGTGGGCGGATCACCTGAGGTCGGGAGTTTGAGACTAGCCTGACCAACATGGAGAAACGCTGTCTCTACTAAAAATACAAAATTATCAGGGTGTGGTGGCGCATGCCTGTAATCCCAGCTACTTGGGAGGCTGAGGCAGGAGCATTGCTTGAACCCAGGAGGTGGAGGTTGCAGTGAGCCGAGATCGTGCCACTGCACTCCAGCCTGGCAACAAGAGCAAAACTCGGTCTCTAAATAAAATAATAAATAAAAATTGTAAAAGTCTGGGTGCGGTGGCTCATGCCTGTAATCCCAACACTTTAGGAGGCCGAGGCAGGCGGATCACAAGGTCAGGAGTTCAAGACCAGCCTGGTCAACATGGTGAAACCCCATCTCTACTAAAAATACAAAAATTAGCCAGGTGTAGTGGCAGGTGCCTTCAGTCCCAGCTACTTGGGAGGCTGAGGCAGGAGAATCACTTGAACCCAGAAGGTGGAGGTTGCAGTGAGCCGGGATGGCACCACTGCACTCCAGCTGGGTGACAGGGGGAGACTCCTTCTCAAAAAAAAAAAAAAAAACTCAAGGCTGAGCTGGACTCCACATGGCAGGGGTGTGTGTCTGGGAGATAAGGTGGGCAGGGCACCCTGATTTTATTGGGCTGCAAATGTTAGATACATATAATGCGAGTTGTTGGGGTAGTAACAGGGCGTTCAGAGATTCAGGTACAGTCGGAATCAGGGAGCTTAAAAGTTTTCAGGATGCTTTGTTGGTGTTGGGCTTGCTCCCAAGCAAGCTGCACCCGTTGGGGGGACTTCTGCCCCCAGCAATTCACGGTCTCATCCCATCAGCCTAACAAGACCAGCGGCAAGACGATCCCATCTTCCGCATTAAGTGTAAAGTCTCAGGGTCTCATGTCATTGGCTAGACTGGGTCACGTGCTCATCTCTGAACCAATTACAGAGGCCAGAGGGTGAAATGTGCTCACTGGCTGGAGCAGGTGACTTACCCATCTTGGAACCAATCACAGAGGCCAGAGGGTGGGCTGCTCTGATTGGTCAGGAGGAGTCATTTATCCATCTTTGAACCAATCACAGAGGCCAGAAGGTGGGATGCTCCGATTGGCCAGGCTGGGCTACTTCCCCATCCCTGAGCCAATCACAGAGGTTAGAGAATGGGCGGGTGCGACTGGCTGGACTGTGTCACCCACCCCTGAACCAATCACAAAGGCCATTTGATGGACACTTTGCCCTTTGGGGGACTGGAAACTGTTCCTCTCCCCAGGTGCTCTGACTTGATGGCCATCATTTCCTTCTCCTCCCTCAGTGAGCCCAGAGGTCTCCAGCCCACGGGAGGAAGGTAGAGGCCAAGACCCTGGAGAAGATGGACCGCGTGACCAGATACCCCATCCTGGGCATCCCGCAGACACACCGTGCCACCGGCCTGGTGCTGGATGGAGACACCAGCTACACATACCATCTGGTGTGCACGGGCCCCGAGGCCAGCGGCTGGGGCCAGGATGAGCCGCAGACATGGTCCACTGACCACAAGGCCCAGCAGGGCGTGGGGAGGCGGGGGGTGTCCTACAGCGTGCATGCCTACCCTGGCCAGCCGTCCCCACGGGGACTCCACTCGGAGGACGGGGAGGATGAGGGTTCGAAGGTTCACCGCCTGGGCGCCAGGGATGCCCACCAGGGACGCTCAACACGGACCCTCCACCCGGAGGACGAGGAGGACGAGGAGATGAAGATGTACCACCTGGATGCTGGGGACACTGTCCCCAGGAGGCCACGCGACCTGGAGCGGGAGCGCTGGGCCGTCATCCAGGGCCAGGCAGTCAGGAAGAGTGGCACCGTGGCCACGCTCCAGGGCGCCCCTGACCACAGAGACCCCAGGACCCCCGGCCCACCTCGGTCCACGCCCCTGGAGGAGAACGCGGTTGACAGGGAGCAGATTGACTTCCTGGCAGCGAGACAGCAGTTCCTGAGTCTGGAGCAGGCGAACAAGGAGGTCCCTCATAGCTCCCCGGCCAGGGGGGCCCCCGCAGGCACATCCCCAGGGGTCAGCCAGGCCCCCAAGGCCTTCGACAAGCCCCACCTGGCCAACGGGCATGTAGTCCCCATCAAGCCCCAGGTGAAGGGGGTGGTCAGGGAAGAGAACAAGGTGCGTGCCGTGCCCACCTGGGCCAGTGTCCAAGTTGTGGATGACCCTGGCTCCCTGGCCCCAGTGGAGTCCCCGGAGACCCCCAAGGAGACGCCCATCGAGCGGGAGATCCGACTGGCTCAGGAGCGTGAGGCAGACCTGCGAGAGCAGAGGGGGCTTGGGCGGGGAACCGACCACCAGGAGCTGGTGGAAATCCCAGCCAGGCCACTGCTGACCAAGGTTAGCCTGATCACAACCCCACGGCGGGAGAGAGGGCGTCCGTCCCTCTACGTGCAGCGGGACATGGTACAGGAGACACAGCGCGAGGAGGACCACCGACGGGAGGGCCTGCAGGTGGGCCGGGCGTCCACACCCGACTGGGTCTCAGAGGATCCCCAGCCCGGACTCCGGAGAGCCCTCAGCTCGGACTCCATCCTCGGTCCGGCCCCAGATGCCCGTGCGGCTGACCCAGCTCCAGAAGCAAGGAAGGTAAACCGTATCCCACCTGATGCCTACCAGCCGTACCTGAGCCCCAGGAACCCCCAGCTAGAATTCTCGGCCTTCGGAGCATTCGGCAAGCCCAGCAGCTTCTCCACGGTGGAGGCCAAGGCTACAGCTTCACCGAAGGCCACGATGTCCCCCAGGCACCTCTCAGAGTCCTCCGGAAAACCCCTGAGCACAAAGCAGGAGCCATCGAAGCCTCCTCGGGGATCCCTGCAAGCCAACAGGGGTGTCGTGAGGTGGGAATACTTCCGCCTGCGTCCTCTGCGGTTCAGGGCCCCAGACGAGCCCCAGCAGGCCCAAGTTCCCCGTGGCTGGGGCCGGGAGGTGGCCGGGGCCCCGGCCTTGAGGCTGCAGAAGTCCCAGTCATCTGACCTGCTGGAAAGGGAGAGGGAGAGTGTCCTGCGCCGGGAGCGAGAGGTGGCAGAGGAGCGGAGGAATGCTCTCTTCCCAGAGGTCTTCTCCCCAACGCCAGATGAGAACTGTGACCAGGACTCCAGGAGTTCCTCCCAGGCATCTGGTGAGAAGGGGCTCCAGGGACTGGCTGCTTGGATCAGGGCGGCAGAGGCTGGAGCAGGGGAGGGTGGGGAGGTGGAGTTTGAGGCTGTCAGGAAGGGCTGGGGTTGGGGAGACAACGCCTCCTAACTGTTCATCCCCTGGGTCTGCTGGTTTGTCTATCTGTCTATTAAAAATGTAGATTTTGGCCGGGCGCGGTGGCTCAAGCCTGTAATCCCAGCACTTTGGGAGGCCGAGACGGGCGGATCACAAGGTCAGGAGATTGAGACCATCCTGGCTAACATGGTGAAACCCCGTCTCTACTAAAAATACAAAAAACTAGCCGGGCGAGGTGGCGGGCGCCTATAGTCCCAGCTACTCCGGAGGCTGAGGCAGGAGAATGGAGTGAACCCGGGAGGCGGAGCTTGCAGTGAGCTGAGACCTGGCCACTGCACTCCAGCCTGGGCTACAGAGCGAGACTCCGTCTCAAAAAAAAAAAAAAAAAAAAAAATGTAGATTTTGGGCCGGGCGCAGTGGCTCAAGCCTGTAATCCCAGCACTTTGGGAGGCCGAGACGGGCGGATCATGAGGTCAGGAGATCGAGACCATCTGGCCAACATGGTGAAACCCCGTCTCTACTAAAAAATACAAAAACCTAGCCGGGCAAGCTGGCGGGCGCCTGTAGTCCCAGCTACTCGGGAGGCTGAGGCAGGAGAATGGCATGAACCCAGGAGGCGGAGCTTGCAGTGAGCTGAGATTGCGCCACTGCACTCCAGCCTGGGCGACAGAGCGAGACTCCATCTCAAAAAAAAAAAAAAATGTAGATTTTGGAGAGAAGTGTCAACTTTACCTTAGGGCTTTTGCTTTATGGATTTGGATGCCTTGTTGTTAGGTGCATAAATGTTCATGTATGTTTTGTGGTTTGCTTTGTTTTGTTTTCGGATGGAGTCTCACTCTGTTGCCCAGGTTGGAGTGCAATGGTGTGATCTCAGCTCACTGCAACCTCCGCCTCCCGGGTTCAAGTGATTCTCCTGCCTCAACCTCCCTAGTAGCTGGGATTACAGGCATGTGCCACCACGCCCGGCTAGTTTTTGTATTTTTAGTAGAGACAGGGTTTCATCATGTTGGCCAGCCTGGTTTCGAACTCCTGACCTCAGACGATCCACCCTGCCTTGGCCTCCCAAAGTGCTGGGATTACAAGCGTGAGCCACCACACCTGGCCTGTTCATATATGTTTATTCTCTTGGACAATGGCACCTTTTTGTCAATATGAAATATTCCTTGTGTTACTTTTTTTTTTTTTTTAGAAGGAGTCTCACTCTGTCACCCAGGTTGGAGTGCAGTGGCGCGATCTCGGCTCACTGCAAGCTCCGCCTCCCGGGTTCACGCGATTCTCCTGGCTCAGCCTCCCGAGTAGCTGGGACCACAGGCACCCGCCACCACGCCCGGCTAATTTTTTGTATTTTTTAAGTAGAGACGGGGTTTCACCGTGTTAGCCAGGATGGCCTCGATCTCTTGACATCATGATCCACCCGTCTCAGCCTCCCAAAGTGCTGGGATTACAGGCTTGAGCCACCGCGCCCGGCTTTTTTTTTTTTTTTTTTTTTGAGACGGAGTCTCGCTCTGCCGCCCAGGCTGGAGTGCAGTGGCCGGATCTCAGCTCACTGCAAGCTCCGCCTCCCGGGTTCACGCCATTCTCCTGCCTCAGCCTCCCAAGTAGCTGGGACTACAGACGCCCACCACCTCGCCCGGCTAGTTTTTTGTATTTTTTAGTAGAGACGGGGTTTCACCGTGTTAGCCAGGATGGTCTCGATCTCCTGACCTCATGATCCGCCCATCTCGGCCTCCCAAAGTGCTGGGATTACAGGCTTGAGCCACCGCGCCCGGCCCCTTGTGTTACTTTTAATATTTTTCACCTTGCATGTCAGCACATCTGTGCATCCAACTTCTCCTGACTGGCTACTTCGGTCAATCTGTCAGTTTCCCAGCTAGTCATCTGCTCTGTCTGTCCATACACCTGTCTCTGGCTAGAGACTCTGTCTCCCGAGCAGAAGTCTGACAAATGTTCTCGTGTTCTGCCCTCCCTGCCCCCCACAGGCATCACAGGCAGTTACTCCGTGTCCGAGTCTCCCTTCTTCAGCCCCATCCACCTGCACTCAAGCCTGGCGTGGACAGTGGAAGATTCAGTGGACGGTGCTTCTCCTGGGCAGAGAAAAAAGGAGCAGTGGGTGAGTCTGGAACCCGTCTCTGCAGAGGCCAGGCTGAGATCAGACAGCCCCTATTAGGGCCACAGGAGGTTCGAGCAGGACTCAAGCCTGACCCGGGTTCAAGCACTGTCTCCCTTACTGCCCCGACCCCTGGCCGTGCCTCAGTCGCCTGCAGATGTCAGGTAAAAGATGATAAACTGGGTGCCCTCCTATCTCTGGGCTTTTGCTTGGAGAGGCCATATAAGCTGGGGTCTTTGTCCCCATCAGGAGGTCATCTCCAGGATCAAAGACCGAAGGACCAACTCTGCTTGCAGGAGGAGGACACTGGCAATTTGTCATCACCAGCATTAGTTTCATTTTTTTTTTAAATTTTGAGATGGAGTCTCGCTCTGTCGCCCAGGCTGGAGTGCAGTGGCATGATCTCGGCTCACTGCAGCCTCCGCCTCCCAGGTTGAAGTGATTCTCCTGCCTCAGCCTCCTGAGTAGCTGGGATTACAGGCGTCCGCCACCACACCTGGCTAATTTTTTTTGTATTTTTAGTAGAGATGTGGTTTCACCATGTTAGCCAGGCTGGTCTCGAACTCCTGACCTCAAGTGGCCTGCCCACTTGGGCCTCCCAAGGTGCTGGGATTACAGGCGTGAGCCGCTGCACCTGGCCACAGATATTTAGGTCTAAGAAAGAGAGAGGGCCGGGCGCGGTGGCTCAAGCCTGTAATCCCAGCACTTTGGGAGGCCGAGACGGGCGGATCACGAGGTCAGGAGATCGAGACCATCCTGGCTAACACGGTGAAACCCCGTCTCTACTAAAAAATACAAAAAACTAGCCGGGCGAGGTGGCGGCGCCTGTAGTCCCAGCTACTCGGGAGGCTGAGGCAGGAGAATGGCGTGAACCCGGGAGGCGGAGCTTGCAGCGAACTGAGATCGTGCCCCTGCACTCCAGCCTGGGTGACAGTGTGAGACTCTGTCTCCAAAAAAAGAAAAAAAAAAAGAAAAGAAAAGAAAAGAAAAAACGAGGAAGAGAAGGCAGGAGGGAGGGAGGGAAGGAGGGAAGGAACAAAGCAAGGAAGGAAGGGACGGAGGGAGGGAGAGGGAGAGAAGGAGGGGTGTGCCTGTCGTACGCTGGCTCGGGGCTTCCAGTGAACCCCACTGTTAGTGCCCTGGTGGTCTCACATGCCCAGGGTTAGGCAGCTCATGAACCCAGGCTTGACTCCAGGACCTATAGGTCACAGAGCTTTGCCTTAGGGGTTTTGCTTTATGAATTTCGATGCCTTATTGTGAGATCCGAAATTGTTCGTATATGTTTATCCTCTTGGATGAGAGCTCCTTCTGTCGATATGAAATATTCCTTGGCCGGGCGCGGTGGCTCACGCCTGTAATCCAGCACTTTGGGAGGCCGAGGCGGGTGGATCACGAGGTCAGGAGATCGAGACCATCCTGGCTGACACGGCGAAACCCCGTCTCTACTAAAAATACAAAAAATTAGCCGGGCGAGGTGGCGGCACCTGTAGTCCCAGCTACTCGGGAGGCTGAGGCAGGAGAATGGCGTGAACCTGGGAGGTGGAGCTTGCGGTGAGCCGAGATGGTGCCACTGCACTCCAGCCTGGGTGACAGTGAGACTCTGTCTCGAAAAAAAAAGAAAATATTCCTCACGTCACTTTTAATGACATGAGGAATATTTAATGCTGTGAGGAATATTATGGTTTTTTTTTTTTTTTTTTTTTGAGATGGAGTCTCACTCTGTCACCCAGGCTGGAGTGCAGTGGTGTGATCTCGGCTCACTGCAAGCTGTACATCCCGGGTTCAAGCGATTCTCCCGCCTTGGTCCCCCATGTAACTGGGATTACAGGCGCCGCCACCACGCCCGGCTAAAGGGAGGCTACTAGGGAGGCTCCACCCGAGAGGTGGAAGCTGCAGTGAGACGAGATGGTGCCACTGCACTCCAGGCTGGGTGACAGAGCAAGACTCAGACCCAAAATAAATAAATAAATAAATAAATAAATAAATAAAATCATGAATGTTGGACAGAGGCTGCACTGAGGGGAACAGCAAGGGGGATGGCTGTGAGTCTGGGTGACCGTGGGACACGTGTTGAGAACACTGAGGGCAGGGGATGCCTTCCATTCTTCCGCACATGGTGACGGACAGGGCTATGCGGGAGCTCTGGGTGGACGCTGCCCGGGGCAGGGCAGAAAGGCCGGGGCTGACTTGTGTTCCTTTCATGCAGTACGCTGGCATCGACCCCTCGGACGGTATTAACTCAGAGGTGAGTATGCTCCTGGGCACGAAGACTCAAGTCTTTCCCCCCACATCTGTGACCTTGCACGCAGAGGTCAATGGAAGCCCCTTCCTCCAGGTGTGGGGATCGTATTGGGTGTCTTCTCAATTGGTAGTGTCTGCTTGAGGTGGATTTTGCTGTGATCTGCTTGTGATGTCTGCCGTGGGCATGGATTAGGAGAAGAGGGTTTACACACCACCTCTCCACCACGTGGTGAAGGTTTGTGAGGTTAGACTCCAAACAAAAGCAATTTTTTGGGGGGGTGGAGGGACGGAGTCTTGCTGTGTCATCGAGGCTGGACTGCAGTGGCGTGACCTCGGCTCACTGCGACCTCTGCCTCTCAGGTTGGAGCAATTCTCCTGCCTCAGCCTCCCAAGTAGCTGGGACTATAGGCACCTGCCACCAGAGACGGGGTTTCACCATGTTGGCCAGGATGGTCTTGAACTCCTGACCTCAGGTGATTCTCCCGCTTCCACCTCCCAGAGTGCTGGGATTACAGGAGTGAGCCACTGCGCCCGGCCAAAGGCACTTTCTTTGCGGGAGAGATGCATCTGAGACTGTTCAAGCCGAGCCCCCAGTCGGTTTATGGCACACGTGTGTGGCCCTCCTTTTTCTGTTCCTTTACATTTTTAAATTTTTATTTATTTATTTACTTACTTACTTATTTTGAGACAGGCTGTCACTCTATCACCCAGGCTGGAGTGCTATGATGTGATCCCAACTCACTGCAGCTTTGATCTCCTGGGCTCAAGCAATCCTCCCACCTCAGCCTCCCAAGTAGGGTCATAGGAATGTGCCACCACACCCAGATAGTTTATTTTTAATTTTTTTGTACAGACAAAGTCTCACTAGGTTGCCCAGGCTGGTCTCGAATTCCTGCATTGAAGGGATCCTCCCACCTCAGCCCACCAAATTTCTGGGATTATAGGCATGAGCCACCATACCCGACCCCTTTTTGAGCTGAATCCAAAATGCCAAATTTACTGGCCAGGCGCAGTGGCTCACACCTGTAATCCCAGCACTTTGGGAGGCCGAGGCGGGCGGATCATGAGGGCGGGAGATTGAGACCATCCTGGCTAACATGGTGAAACCCCGTCTCTACTAAAAATACAAAAAATTAGCCGGGCGAGGTGGCGGTGCCTGTAGTCCCAGCTACTTGGGAGGCTGATGCAGGAGAATGGTGTGAACCTGGGAGGTGGAGCTTGCAGTGAGCTGAGATCCGGCCACTGCACTCCAGCCTGGGCGACAGAGCGAGACTCCGTCTCAAAAACAAAAAAATGGGTCAGGCGCGGTGGCTCACGCCTGTAATCCCAGCATTTGGGAGGCCGAGACGGGCGGATCACAGGTCAGGAGATCGCGACCATCCTGGCTAACACGGTGAAACCCCGTCTCTACTAAAAAAAATACAAAAAAAACTAGCTGGGCGATGTGGCGGGCGCCTGTAGTCCCAGCTACTCGGGA
Organism: Macaca fascicularis; assembly: GCF_037993035.2. Classification (NCBI taxonomy): domain Eukaryota; kingdom Metazoa; phylum Chordata; class Mammalia; order Primates; family Cercopithecidae; genus Macaca; species Macaca fascicularis. The sequence continues at coordinate 1,333,522 of NC_088393.1, forward strand.
GGCTGAGGCAGGAGAATGACGTAAACCCGGGAGGCGGAGCTTGCAGTGAGCTGAGATCCGGCCACTGCACCCCAGCCTGGGCGACAGAGCGAGACTCCGTCTCAAAAAAAAAAAAAAAAGAAAAAAAAAGTCAAATACAGACACTTTTCCTGCGCTGGAGGTCAGCATGAGTTAGCATATTCTTTGGTCATATTACTAGGAGCAGAGGGTCTGAAACAGAGGAGGGGATCCTACTTTACCCCTGTTCTAAGCCTCTCTAATGAATTGGCAGTTGGAGGAGATGTCTTGGGGGTGTGGCTAGGACCTGGGTCGGGGGAATTCATGCCTCTTTTTTGCAGGTCCTGGAAGCCATACGGGTGACCCGTCACAAGAACGCCATGGCAGAGCGCTGGGAATCCCGCATCTACGCCAGTGAGGAGGATGACTGAGCCTCGGGATGGGGCGCCCACCCCCTGCCCTGCCCTGACCCTTGTGGGAACTGCCAAGACCATCGCCAAGCCCCCACCCTAGGAAATGGGTCCTAGATCCAGGATCCAAGAACCACAGCTCATCTGCCAACAATCCCGCCACGGGCGCATTTGGGACTGGAGGGTTTTTCGTTTCCGTGTCTATCTTCCTTTAGAAATGTTTCTGCCTTTGGGGTCTAATGCTTTTGGGGATGAAATGGTACCCCTGCCGATTCTTTCTGCTTCCAAGACGTTGCCAAATGCTCTGGGTCTAAGAAAGAAGGAGACCCACTCCTCCATTTTCAGGCGTAATTTGTGTCTGCTGGTCTGAGGGCGGAGGGACCGGTCAAAGAGGGAGGCACAGATGCAGCACCTTGAGCAGCCGTGGGTCTGAGGGAGGAGACCTGCCCCTTTCCAACCCTGGGAAGCCATCTAGTCTGAGGGAGGAGGCCAAACTTCCAGTGCTGGGGGCCCCTGTGCAGCCCTCAAACCCTTCACCTTGGTGTACCCAGCCACACCTGGTGGGCACAGAGCTCTGACATCGATGGGATCCCATGAGGATGGTCCCCGTCACCTGGGAGAAAAAAAGGCCCAATTTAGGGGCTGGAGGGGGGTCTTCGTCCCACACCCCCAAAATGCCGTGAAATAAACCTGGAATGAGCTGCCTGCCTCGGCCCCTGCCTGGTGTGGACAAAGCCCCCTGGGCCTCGCCTGTCTGTTTCACTTCTTGGCGACATTAGGTTCCACCCGGCTAGGCCGTGGGCCTGTGAGGTTGTCAGGTTCCCATGGGGGTTCGTAGCGTCCGCATGCAGTAGGTGCTTAGCTGATGCTTGTTCGGTGACTGACATTTGATCATGGACAGGCACCATTAGCAACAGCGGGCCCAGGGCCCAAACTCCCCAGCCCAGCTCCTCCAGCCCAGTCTCACCAGGTCCCTAGCAGTACCCAGGGTGCTTATTAAGCATTTGCTGAATCCCTCACCGCTCTGGTCTCAGAGGAGGCTGGAGGGTCATTAATTTGGCTCTGCATGTATACCAGGCTCACATCTAAGGAAGCCAGATCCTACTGGTCAGAGGCGTGGGCGCTGGACCCGAGTCCTGGCTCTGCTGCCTGCTGTGTGGCCTTAGGTGGGGGGGTCCTCTCACTGGCCCATGCCTCAGTTTCCCTCTGACACACAGGGTAAGGAAAGGACCAGGCTCCTGGGCAGTAGGAGGAGGAATTTATGTAAAGCTCTCAGCCCATGGGGACCATTGACATCGGATTCGGTGCCTGATGGCAGGGGGTGTCCTCAGGCACACCCCAAAGCAGGCCTCGGCCCCCAGGCTCCCCCAACCCTGCTGGGAGCAGCGGGTGTTAATTACACCCAGGCCAGCGGCCCCTCCTTGGCTGCTCAGTGCCCGCCGCACTGCCTCAGGGAAAACCGCGCGGTGACTATTTTAAGAATCCATCTTTACGGCGGCCCACGCCGGGCCCAGGCAGGCAGATGTGGAACCGAAATAGCTGGGCACTGGGGGCTGTGGGGGCCCTGGGGAGGCTGGGGAAGGGGGCAGAGGGGCTACGTCTGGGCAGAGCAGAGACTGAGGGAGGAGGGACAGCCCCTGTCTTCAGGGAGACCCCAGTCTGACGGAGGAGGCCTCTGCCCTCAGGGAGACCCCAGTCTGACGGAGGAGGCAAGTTATGTGTCCATAGAGGGAGCCTCGGTGCCCACAGTGGTGACTTCTTTCATGTCAGGGCAATTCTATTTCAGCCCCCAAAACTGAATGTGGGGTCTACAGAAAGGGAGGCCCTCACGCACAGCTTTGGGTGAGTCCCATCAGTTTCTCCATCGTCTGGCAGCCCATCCTCCCCCGATGCCCCATGATATGTCCCTCTGTCCCTGTGCTCTGAGGATGTGTGAGCCTCTGTACACTGGTCACTGTAACAAATCACCCACTTAATGACTTAAAACAGCAGACAGGGCCGGGCGCGGTGGCTCACGCCTGTAAACCCAACACTTTGGGAGGCCGAGGAGGACGAATCACCTGAGCTCTACTAAAACTACAAAAAATTAGCTGGGTGTGGTGGCTCATGCCTGTAATCCCAGCTACTTGGGAGGCTGAGGCAGGAGAATCACTTGAACTGGGGAGGCGGAGGTTGCAGTGAGCCAAGATCGCGCCACTGCACTCCAGCCTGGGCAACAAGAACGAAACTCCGTCTCAAAAACAAAACAAAAGGCCAGGTCCGGTGGCTCACACCTGAATCCCAGCATTCTGGGAGACCGAGTCGGGTGGATCCTCTGAGGTCAGGAGTTCAAGATCAGCCTGGCCAACATGGCCAAACCCCATCTCTACTAAAAATACAAAAATTAGCTGGGCGTGATGGTGCACCCCTGTAATCCCAGCTACTCGGGAGGCTGAAGCAGGAGAATTGCTCCAACCCGGGAGGCGGAGGTTGCAGTGAGCCGAGATGGTGCCACTGCCCTCCAGTCTGTGTGACAGAGTGAGACTCTGTCCTGAAAAAAAAAAAAAAAGCAACCTCTTTCCGTCTCTCTCAGGCTCACCTTCCTGCCTCCTCTCGTGAGGATGCTGTGAGGACCCTGGGCCTCCAGGTCACCCAGGATGCTCTCCTGTCTCAGGGTCACTCAGTCCCAGCTGCAGGTGCTTCTGCAGTGAGAGGCAACATGGCCACAGGTCCCAGGGATTAGGACAGGGATGTCTTTCGGGCCGTTGTTCTGCCCACCACAGAAGATCTCGACATCCCCCTTCTCCGTGACCCTTCAGTCACCTCTGCTCAGGTCCGCCCAGGACTGTTGCACAGGTTGTGCCCTGCACAAGCCCCCTGCCGAGACCAAAGGGCAAGGCTCTGCGTGCTGCCAGGGTCCCCGTCTCCAATATCCCTGGCCCTGGCTGTGGCCTGTTGCCAGACACCGCGTCACCAAGGTCTGCATTATTTGCATATAATCCCAGTTGGACACCTCAACTCACCCTGCCCATCGTCCTGCGGCGAGATGGTCCCACAGCGGCCCCAGCTGTCAGGGGCTCGGCAGGATCCCTCGCTGTCCCCGGGTTCTGGGTTGGAGAAGAACCGCCTGCTTCGTTGCAGGAAGTGACATCCACCCCCAACTCTGGATCAGAGGCCAGGATCTACCCTCCAGACCTAACGCCAGGTCCCCAGCCCTTTCTGTCTCCTCTCTGTCTGTCTGTCTCTGGTGTTCTGGCCTCTCTCTCCATGTCTGTCTCCCTGTCTCTGTCCCTAATAAAAATACAACATTAGCCGGGCGTGGTGGCAGGCACCTGTAATCCCAGCTACTCCGGAGGCTGAGGCAGGAGAATCGCTTGAACCTGAGAGGCGGAGGTTGCAGTGAGCCGAGATTGCACCACTGCACTCCAGCCTGGGCGACAGAGCAAGACTGTGTCTCAAAAAAAAACAGATTTAGTTTAATTCCTGTAATGAGTCAGCCCCTTGGAAAATCAGACAGAATTCTGCCTGCTGAGCAGACACATTCCAGAAGGTATTCTGTGAGAGGTTAGATGAATTCCTAGTGAAATTCCCAGGGGCGGGAGAGCGTGTCTGGAAGGCCCGGGACATCACAGCAATCACAGCAGGCCTGTGGGGCGGGTATAACTGTCTGCTGGCGCTCACTGCTAGCAGGAGGGAGTTCATACTCTTTCCTGGTTTCCTCCCGGCTCAGTGTATCATGATATGCTGGGAAAGGGAGCGGAATTCTCTTTTCTGTTTGTTTGTTTTTTGAGACAGAGTCTCACGCTGTCGCCCAGGCTGGAGTGCAGTGGCGCAATCTCTGCTCACTGCAACCTCCGCCTCCTGGGTTCGTGCCATTCTCCTGCCTCAACCTCCGGAGTAGCTGGGATTACAGGCACCCGCCACCACGTCCGGCTAATTTTTTGTATTTTTGGTAGAGACGGGGTTTCCCCATGTTGAGCAGGATGGTCTGGAACTCCAGACCTCAGATGATCCACCCGCCTCAGGTTCCCAAAGTGCTGGGGTTACAGGCGTGAGTCACCGCACCTGGCCTCAACTCCATTTTAATTAACCCTGCCTGGGCCAGGCATGGTAGCTCAAACCTGTAATCCCGGCATTTGGGGAGGCTGAGGCAGGAGGTGGATCACCTGAGGTCAGGAGTTCGAGACCAGCCTGACCAACATGGTGAAACCCTGTCTCTAGTAAATACAAAAAATTAGCCGGCGCTGTGGCGGGCGCCTGTAATCCCAGATACTCAGGAGGCGGAGGCAGGAGAATCGCTTGAACCCGGGAGGCGGAGGCTATAATGAGCTGAGATCACACCACTGCACTCCCGGCTGGGCAACAAGAGCCAGACTCCACCTCAAAAAATAAGAATAAATAAATAAATAAGTAATAAAAATACAAAAAATTAGCCAGGCTTGGTAGCGCGTGCCTAGTCCCAGCTACTGAGGAGGCTGAGAATCGCTTGATCCCGGGAGACAGAGGTTGCAGCGAGCTGAGATTGCGCCACTACACTCCAGCCTGGGCAACAGAGCAAGACTTGGTCTCACAAAAAAAAAAAAAAAAAGAAAGAAAGAAAGAAAGAAAGATTTAGGAGAGGACACAAGCAAATGCAACTCAGACTGACTTTGGCAAAATCAGGCTTTATGGCTTCCCATAACTGAAACATCAATGAAGGGCCAGCTTCAGGCTCAGCTGGTTCCAGGCGCCACACAGCATCCCCAGGTTCCTTCAGCGTTGGGAGCTCAGGCTCCAAGCCCAGGACGGAGTCCCAGCTCTGCCACTTGGCCCTGAGGGACCCTGGACAAGGCCTACCCCTCTCCCAGCGTCCGCGTCCTTATCTGTAAGTGAAGTCGTCACACTGACATTCCTGCCCTGGGGGATGTCATGAGGGTCACCGGACACCTGGCAAAAATCAGTGAGGAATAAGCATGAATGTTGGTTCTGGTTGTTGTTGACCAAGTAAATTAACAGCCACTTCCATGTGACGTTCTGGTGTGAGCTGGCGAGGAGCCAACGTACGCTGCCACCAGAGGGCGGCAAACGCCAAGGATGCAGCCGCAGCCCTCGCCCCGCCACGGAGAAAACATGCCTGCTGCTCTCAGGTCCTCATTCCTGTAACCGGATGGGGTTTGCTTCGTGCTCCTTGAAAGCCTGGACAGGGCCGGGCGCGGTGGCTCACGCCTGTAATCCCAGTACTTCGGGAGGCCGAGGCAGGTGGATCATCTGAGGTCAAGAGTTCAAGACCAGCCTGGTCAACATGGCAAAATCCCGTCTCTACTAAGAAAAAAATAATTACCCGGGTTGTGGTGGCGGTCACCTGTAATCCCAGCCATGAGGAAGCTGAGGCAGGAGAATCCCTTGAACCTGGGAGGTGGAGGTTGCAGTGAACTGAGACCGTGCCACTGCACTCCAGCCTGGGCAACTGAGCGAGATTCCTTTTTTTTTTTTTTTTTTTGAGACAGAGTCTCGCTCTGTCGCCCAGGCTGGAGTGCAGTGGCGCGATCTCGGCTCACTGCAAGCTCCGCCTCCCGGGTTCACGCCATTCTCCTGCCTCAGCCTCCCGAGTAGCTGGGACTACAGGCGCCCACAACCGCGCCCGGCTAATTTTTTGTATTTTTAGTAGAAACGGGGTTTCACTGTGGTCTTGATCTCCTGACCTTGTGATCCGCCCGCCTCGGCCTCCCAAAGTGCTGGGATTACAGGCGTGAGCCACCGCGCCCGGCCGAGACTCCATTTTTTTTTTTAATTATTTGTAGAGATGGGGTTCTCACCATGTTTCCCAGGCTGGGCTTGAACTCCTCAAGTGATTCTCCCGCCTCATCCTCCCAAAGTGCTGGGATAACAGGCGTGAGCCGCTGCGCCCGGCCCTGACCAACTATTTAGATGTTGAAAATCGAGCCTGCAGGGCCGGGTGAGGTGGCTCACGCCTGTCATCCCAGCACTTTGGGAGGCCGAGGCGGGCAGATCACGAGGTCAGGAGATCGAGACCATCCTGGCGAACACAGTGAAACCCCATCTGTACTAAAAATACAAAAAAAACTAGCCGGGCGAGGTGGCGGGCGCCTGTGGTCCCAGCTACTCGGGAGGCTGAGGCAGGAGAATGGCGTGAACCCCGGAGGCAGAGCTTGCAGTGAGCTAAGATCCGGCCACTGCACTCCAGCCTGGGAGACAGAGCAAGACTCTGTCTCAAAAAAAAAAAAAGGCTGGCCGGGCGCGGTGGCTCACGCCTGTAATCCCAGCACTTTGGGAGGCCGAGGCGGGCGGATCACAAGGTCAGGAGATCGAGACCACGGTGAAACCCCGTCTCTACTAAAAATACAAAAAATTAGCCGGGCGCGGTTGTGGGCGCCTGTAGTCCCAGCTACTCGGGAGGCTGAGGCAGGAGAATGGCGTGAACCCGGGAGGCGGAGCTTGCAGTGAGCCGAGATCGCGCCACTGCACTCCAGCCTGGGCGACAGAGCGAGACTCCGTCTCAAAAAAAAAAAAAAAAAAAAAAAAAAAAAAAAGGCTGGGCACGGTGGCTCAAGCCTGTAATCCCAGCACTTTGGGAGGCCGAGACGGGCGGATCACGAGGTCAGGAGATCGAGACCATCCTGGCTAACATGGTGAAACCCTGTCTCTACCAAAAAAAAAAAATACAAAAAACTAGCCGGGCGAGGTGGTGGGTGCCTGTAGTCCCAGCTACTCGGGAGGCTGAGGCAGGAGAATGGCGTGAACCCGGGAGGCGGAGCTTGCAGTGAGCTGAGATCCGGCCACTGCACTCCAGCCTGGGCGACAGAGCGAGACTCTGTCTCAAAAAAAAAAAAAAAAAAAATTAATTCATTAAGATAGAGATGGGCTCTGCCTCTGCCGCCCAGGCTGGAGTGCGGTGCCGTGATCATAGTTCACTGCAGCTTCCAACTCCGGGGCTCCAGCGATCACAGGACAAGCCTGCCCCCCGGCCCGACAGCCAGGTGCTCACACCAGCCCTGTTGATAACCGGAATCTATGGAAAGTTCTGGCTCCACCAAGCTGCTGTCCTGAATAAGTCGTTGGCCGGATCAGTGATTCCACCCAGGGGGCATCTGCAAGGTACCACCTCATTCTTCCCGTGCCCCGGGCAGCCTCCCTGGGACCTCAAAGCCGCCAGTCAGGCCGCAGAAACAGCCCTGGGGGTTCCTCTGCGACTAAACAATCCCACGACAGGGTCTCTACCCAGAGAAAGGAAAACAGGTCCCTAGGAGTGTTCGAGGCGGCCTGATTCACAATGAACAAAAGGAGAAGACAGGCCGGGCGCGGTGCCTCACGCCTGTGATCGCAGTACACTGGGAGGCCGAGGCGGGCGGATCACCTGGGATCAGGAGTTGGAGACCGGTCTGGCCAACATGGTCAAACCCCATCTCTACTAAAAAGACAAAAATTAGCTGGGCATGGTGGCGGGCTCCTGTAATCCCAGCTACTCAGGGGGCTGAGGCAAGAGAATCCCTCGGACCTGGGAGGTGGACGTCGCAATGAGTTGAGATTGTACCACTGCACTACAGCCTGAGAGACAGACGGAGGCTCCATCTCAAAAATTAAAAAATACGGCCGGGCGCGGTGGCTGACGCCTGTAATCCCAGCACTTTGGGAGGCCGAGACGGGCGGATCACGAGGTCAGGAGATCGAGACCATCCTGGCTAACACCGTGAAACCCCGTCTCTACTAAAAATACAAAAAAAAAACTAGCCGGCCGAGGTGGCGGACGCCTGTAGTCCCAGCTACTCCGGAGGCTGAGGCAGGAGAATGGCCTAAACCCGGGAGGCGGAGCTTGCAGTGAGCTGAGATCCGGCCACTGCACTCCAGCCTGGGCTACAGAGCAAGACTCCATCTCAAAAAAAAAAAAAAAAAAAAAAAAAAAAAAAATTAAAAAATACGGCCGGGCGCGGTGGCTGACACCTATAATCCCAGTACTTTGGGAGGCTGAGGCGGACGAATCGCCTGGGGTCAGGAGTTCAAGACCAGCCTGGCCAACACGGTAAAACCCTGTCTCTAGTAAAAATACAAAAATTAGCCGGGTGTGGCCAGGCGCAGTGGCTCACGCCTGTAATCCCAGCACTTTGGGAGGCCAAGGCAGGCGGATCACGATGTCAGGAGATGGAGACCATCCTGGCTAACACAGTGAAACCCCGTCTCTACTAAACAAAATACAAAAATTAGCCGGGCGTGGCGCCTGTGGTCCCAGCTACTCGGGAGGCTGAGGCAGGAGAATGGCGTGAACCCGGGAGGCAGAGCTTGCAGTGAGCTGAGATCGCGCCACTGCACTCCAGCCTGGGCGACAGAGCAAGACTCTGTATAGTATATATACTATATACATATATATATTTATTTTTTTTAAGAATATGCATTTAGGCCGGGCGCGGTGGCTCAAGCCTGTAATCTCAGCACTTTGGGAGGCCGAGATGGGCGGATCACGAGGTCAGGAGATCGAGACCATCCTGGCTAACACGGTGAAACCCCGTCTCTACTAAAAAATACAAAAAAAAAAAAAAAAAACTAGCCGGGCGCGGTGGCGGGCGCCTGTAGTCCCAGCTACTCCAGAGGCTGAGGCAGGAAGGAGAATGGCGTGAACCCGGGAGGCGGAGCTTGCAGTGAGCTGAGATCCGGCCACTGCACTCCAGCCTGGGTGGCAGAGCGAGACTCCGTCTCAAAAAAAAAAAAAAAAAAAAAGAATATGCATTTAGGGCACCTCCTCACTTTTCCTTGTAGCCCCAGATAACGTTCCATTGTCGACGTTTAGCTGCTTGCCTGCTGAAGGATGCCTTGGTGACTTCCAGACTTCCAGACTTGTTCTGAATGGCAGAGCTGCAGGCCGGGCACAGTGGCTCGCACCTCTCATCCCAGCAGTTCAGGAGGCCGAGGTGGGACGGTTGCTTGAGGTCAGGAGATTGAGACCAGCTTGGGCAACACAGCAAGACCCCAATCTCTAAAAAAGAAAATACAAAAATTATTCAGGCGTGGTGGTGCGTCCCAGTTGCCCAGGAGGCTGAGGTGGGAGGATCACTTGAGACCAGGAGGTCGAGGCTGCAGTGAGCTATGACTGCACCACTGCACTCCAGCCTGGGTAAGAGAGCAAGACCTTGTCTCAAAAAAAAAAAAAAAAAAGAAATGTTTATTTTGAGACAGAGTCTCACCCTGTCACCCAGAGTAGAGTGCAACGGCGTGATCTCAGCTCACTGCAACCTCCGCCTTCCGGGTTCAAGCGATCCTCCTGCCTCAGCCTCCAGGGTATCTGGGATTACAGGCACCCGCCACCAGGCCCAGCTAGTTTTTGTATTTTTAGTAGAGCTGGGGTTTTGCCATGTTGGCCAGACTGGTCTCGAACTCCTGACCTCAGGTGATCCACCTGCCTCAGCCTCTCAAAGTGCTGGGATTACAGGCGTGAGTCACTGTGCCCAGCCAAAAGAAAAAAAAATTTTTTTTTTTTTTTTTTTGAGACGGAGTCTCGCTCTGTCATCCAGGCTGGAGTGCAGTGGCGCGATCTCGGCTCACTGCAAGCTCCGCCTCCTGGGTTCACGCCATTCTCCTGCCTCAGCCTCTGGGTAGCTGGGACTACAGACGCCCGCTACCTCGCCTGGCTAGTTTTTTGTATTTTTAGTAGAGACGGGGTTTCACCATGTTAGCCAGGGATGGTCTCGATCTCCTGACCTCGTGATCCACCCGCCTCGGCCTCCCAAAGTGCTGGGATTACAGGCTTGAGCCACCGCGCCCGGCCAAAAAAAAAATTTTAAATAGTAAAATAGAGGCTGGGCATGGTGGCTCATGCCTGTAATCCCAGCACTTTGGGAGGCCGAGGCCCAACACTTTGGGATCTCCTGAGGTCAGGAGTTTGAGACCATCCCGGCCAACATGGCAAAACCCCGTCTTTGCTAAAAACACGGGTATTTAGCCGGGCGCGGTGGCACATGCCTTTAGTTCCAGCTACTCGGGAGGCTGAGGCAGGAGAATCGCTTGAACCCGGGAGGCGGAGGTTGCGGTGAGCCGAGATCCCGCCATTGCACTCCGGCCTGGGCGACAGAGGGAGACTTCGAATCAAAACAAACAAAGAGACAAACAAACAAGGAAGCCACGGGCGGCCACACACAGACCATCACCGACCTGCAGGAACGTCTCTTCTCAGGGAAAGGAACTTCCAGACTCAGAAAACTGGGGCAGGAAACATCCCAGGCCAGTTTTTCCAGCCCACCGGGTCTGAAGCAGCTTCCAAGAGGATTTGCCTGAACTTGCTGAAATTTCCCAATTTCCTCCTGGGCACACGGTTTTCGGAGGAGGAACACACGCCCTGAGCCCTGGGCCCTGAGCTCTGAGCGGAGGCTGAGGCCGCACCCCGGTGTCTGAATCCTGGGCCCTGGGTTTAGTCCCACAGGAGAAGCCACGCCGGCTGCTGGGACGGGATGGGAAGCAGGAAGCCGCCGTGGAAAACACGGACCAGCACTTCGGAAAGCCAGACGGCGGCGCCCTCTAACCCCAGGGTGCCCTGGCGAGGAGCCCACCCCAGATAACCAAACACGGCGGCTCCCAATAGACGAGCATACCCTGTCCACAGCAGCAGGATTACAAGAGTCCAGCGTGGACAGAAACAGCAGCATCAGCCGGCGCGGTGGCTCACGCCTGTGATCCCAGCACTTTGGGAGGCCGAGGCGGGCGGATCACGAGGTCAGGAGATCGAGACCATCCTGGCTAACATGGTGAAACCCCGTCTCTACTAAAAATACAAAAAATTAGCCAGGCGAGGTGCTGGTGCCTGTAGTCCCAGCTACTCTGGAGGCCGAGGCAGGAGAATGGCGTGAACCCGGGAGGCGGAGCTTGCAGTGAGCTGAGATCGCGTCACCGCACTCCAGCCTGGGTGACAGAGCAAGACTCCATCTCAAAAAAAAATAAAAAGATAAAAAATAAAATAAAAAAAAGAAACAGCAGCACGATTCATGAGAGCCAAGCGTGGACGGAAGCAGCCCAGGTGTCCAGCGATGGACACGCGGACACAGCACAGCCCTCCACGCGCTGGAACTCGACTCAGCCCTGGAGAGGAGCGGGGAGCGAGGCTCTGACGCCGGCCACTAGACGGATGCACCCTGAGGACGTCAGTCTCAGAGAGACGCCAGACACAAAAGGCCACACAGTGTGTGATGCCATTTCCATGAAATGTCCAGGGCCGGGCGCCGTGGCTCACGTCTGTATTCCCAGCTACTTGGGAGGCTGAGGCAGGAGAATCGCTTGAACCCGGGAGGCAGACGTTGCAGTGAGCCGAGATCGTGCCATTGCATTCCAGCCCGGGTGACAGAGAGAGATTCCATCATGAAAAAAAAAAAAAGAAAAGAAAAAGAAAAAGAAAAAGAAAACAGGATTAAACGTTTTAGTGAATAATTCAGCGGGATTTGGTGCCTCCACACTGCTGTGCCGCCTGCACCTCTAATTCCAGGATATTCCCATCACCCTTTGTCATTGGAGCATCATCTATCGTCTGTCACTCGCCGTCCCCTCTCCAGCCCGGGGAACCCTTGCACCCCTTCCTGTCTCTGTGGCTTCGTCTGTCTGTCCTGGACATTTCTTTTTCTTTCTTTCTTTCTTTTTTTTGTTGCTGTTGGGTTTTGTTTGTTCGTTTTTTGAGACGGAGTCTCGCTCTGTCGCCCAGGCTGGAGTGCAGTGGTGCAATCTTGACTCACTGCAAGCTCCGCCTCCCGGGTTCTCGCCATTCTCCTGCCTCAGCCTCCCGAGTAGCTGGGATTACGGGCACCCACCACCAAGCCTGGCTAATTTTTTTGTATTTTTAGTAAAGACACAATTTTGCCATGTTGGCCAGGCTAGTCTCAAATTCCTGACCTCAGGTGATCCACCCGCCTTGGCCTCCCAAAGTGCTGGGATTACAGGCGTGAGCCACCGCACCCAGCCTTTTATTTTTAATAGAGATGGGGTCTTGCTATGTTGCCCGTGGGGGATTTTTTTTTTTTTTTTTTTTTGAGACTGAGTCTCTCTCTGTTGCCCAGGCTGGAGTGCAGTGGTGCAATCTTGACTCGCTGCAACTTCTGCCTCCCGGATTCAGGCGATTCTCCTGCCTCAGCCTCCTGAGTAGCTGGGATTACAGGCACCCGCCACCACGCCCGGCTAATTTTGTATTTTTAGTAGAGATGGGGTTTCATCATGTTGGCTAGGCTGGTCTCGAACTCCTGACCTCAGGTGATCCGCCCACCTCGGCCTCCCAAAGTGCTGGGATGACAGGCGTGAGCCACTGAGCCCGGCTGCCCACACTGGAATTCTATGTCATGGGAACTTCATCTCACAAAAAGAAAAAGGGGACGTGTTCGAAACAGCCTGACTCCGACATGGGTCCTGAATTCAGGCATTTGTTTGTTCGTGAAACAAAGGTTGATGGGGCCGTTGCATACCCAGGTCTGCCCTGTGGGGCGGCGGAGGGGCCAGGGCAGGGAGAGGCCGCCTTGAGAGGCAGTGGCCCGGGTGGAGGATTCAGGGCTGAGCCTGGCAATGCTCGGACCCCAGCTTCCGGAGACCAATCTCAGGTCCACAACGTGGAGACGCTGGCAGATGGTCCTGCTGAGGGCCGGCAGACATCATCCCCACTTAATCCCACTTTTCCTCCCGAGAGGAGGTCAAAGTCACACCACGGAGGCTCATGCCTGTAATCCCAGTACTTTGGGAGGCCAAGGTGGGCGGACTGTCTGGACCCAGGAGGTCGAGACCAGCCTGGGCAACATGATGAAACTCGGTCTCTACTAAAATACAGAAAATTAGCCGGGCGTGGTGGCGGGCGCCTGTAGTCCCAGCTACTCGGGAGGCTGAGGCGGGAGAATCGCTTGAACCTGGGAAACGGGGGTTGAGATCGCGCCAGGCGTTGTCTCAGGAAAACAACGGCTCACAGGAGAGTCGCGTCCACCCCGGGCCAGCAGACAGTCGCCACAGACCGGGAGCCGAATCGCCACTTTACAGACAAGTCCAGCAAGGCTGGGGCAGTGAGACGCTGCGACGGCCACAAGTCCCCGTCCCCGTTTCTCCCTCCGTGCTGTTCCTCTGTGAGCCACACCCGGGGCGGCAGGGCAAAGTGCAGGCTCGGCGGACAGAGGGGGCCGGTCTCCAGACAGGCGGCCTGGGAGGGTGACCTTAACCCCCACCACGGTTTTGTCCTAGAAGCTGTTGTGTGGCTGTGTTCCAGGCTGTCCGGGGTTCAGGCTGGGCCACCGTCTGGGTCCAGACCTCGGTGTCCATCAAGACCCAGCCTGCCCTGGAAGTGGCAGAAATGTGGTCTTTCGACCTCCGTCAACCCTGGAGACAAAGCAGGGAAGGGCGGGAGTTGGGCCCTGGCTGGAGGCCTGGACATCCACCCGGAGAGAGCGAGTGGCCTCGAGGCGGCGTGTGAGTCCCCGGGAAAGATGCAGGGGACGCTGGGTGGCCGGCGGCACGAGTGAGGCTCAGGGTCCCGCAGCCCCCCGTGGTGTGGGTGCCTGGCCTGGGGGTCCTCAAGCAGGACAGGGGAGGGAAATGGAAGCAGGCCGGGATACCCGGTAGCTGGGCTGCGGGGACTCTGTGATATGCTAAGTCCTTCCTGCTCTAAACCCAAGAGGAAAAGGAATTCCTGGCAGAGTCCAATTTAAAGTCAACAAACAAACAATGTGGGAAGGAGAGAAGGAATCTCAGGAATGTGGGCGGGGTCCTCCTCCCGCCTGGGCCACCCTGGACCTGCTGAGAAATCGGAGGTCCCCCGAGGACCCACGTCCAGGCGCCTCCAGCCTCTCCCTGCAAACCAGAGAACCCTGCAGGAGCTTTGCTTGGAGAAACCGTGGAAACTGCGCCCAGCCCTCCCGTCTCTATTTCCTTCTCTGTTTCATTCCCTCATTCTTGGCTGTGAGATAGAACAGGAGAAAATGAGACACTGGTTCTGGAGGACCCGGCCGAATTTGCTTTGGTGATAGGGTCAAGCTCTCTTCCTTGCCGGCTGCAGCCCTCACTGAAGGGGATTTGGGGGCCTCTGGGCAGGGGTCCTGAAGGCTTTGAACTGTTCAGTCTCTGGGGGTCCAGGAAACCCCGCGGAAGGTTTCAGAGACAAGAGTTCCACGGAGAGAAAAAAACCATCAACTTTGCAGGTTGGTGGCGGAATCCGGTGATTTAAGAAAACGTGTTTCGGCCGGGCACGGTGGCTCAAGCCTGTAATCCCAGCACTTTGGGAGGCCGAGACGGGCGGATCACGAGGTCAGGAGATCGAGACCAGCCTGGCTAACACGGTGAAACCCCGTCTCTACTAAAAAAATACAAAAAACTAGCCGGGCGAGGTGGCGGGCGCCTGTAGTCCCAGCTATTTGGGAGGCTGAGGCAGGAGAATGGCGTAAACCTGGGAGGCAGAGCTTGTAGTGAGCTGAGATCCGGCCACTGCACTCCAGCCTGGGTGACAGAGCGAGACTCTGTCTCAAAAAAAAAAAAAAAAAAAGAAAACGTGTTTCCAAAACCTTGGCCGGGCCGCGCCTGGGCTGTCCACGGTGCTCTTCCGGAATTCTCTACAATATCTGGAAGTGACCAAGAAAATTCCAGAACCCGGAGGCTGTGCCGTGGAGATAAACATGGGCACCTGGGTATGTTTGCTTTTATTGTTAGGACCTATTTTATTACAAGCAAAAAAAAGGAAGCTGCCCATAAAACCAGGCGTGATGGAAGGCAGTGGGGCCTGCGGTGGCCCCACGGATTCTAGAATTTTCCTCTAGGAAGATGCCCGGGTTTTTTTTTTTTTTTTTTGAGACAGAGTCTCAGTCTGTCGCCCAGGCTAGAGTGCAGCGGTGCAATCTCGGCTCACTGCGACCTACACCTCCCAGGTTCAAGCGACTTTCCTGCCTCAGCCTCCCGAGTAGCTGGGATTACAGGCGCCGCCACCACGCCCAGCTAATTTTTGTGTTCTTTAGTAGAGAAGGGGTTTCACCGTGTTGGTCATGCTGGTCTTGAACTCCTGACCTTGTGATCCGCCTGCCTCGGCCTCCCAAAGTGCTGGGATTACAGGCGTGAGCCACCGTGCCCAGCCGATGCCCGGGAATTTAACCCTGTTGGCTCGATGGAGAAGCTCGGGGTGGCGGGAAGAGGATTACTGTGGCTTTCTTTCTTTTCTTTCTTTCTTTCCTTTCCTTTCTTTCCCTTTCCTTTTCCCTTTCCTTTTCCCTTTTTCCTTCCTTCCTTCCTTCCTTCCTTTTCTTTCTGATGGAGGGCAGTGACATAATCATAGTTTGCT